>NC_090266.1:206612634-206932884 GCF_040414725.1 Anabrus simplex | reverse complement strand
AAAACCCTTCTGGTCTTTCCTGAGTGGGTTGCGTTCTTGTATATCTTCAGAAGTTATCCCCATCTCCTCATGTCCCTTTCCGCCTCCTCGAACCAAGTTGGCTGGGACTTCTTATCTTTAAAATAGGTAAAGATCTGGTTCGATAATCGTGTGGGTTTCAGTCTTAGCAAGTGGCCATAACATGCAATTCTCATTCTCCGCATGACATCAGAGATCTTCTGGACATGAGTATACAGCTCATAGTTATGCCGACGTCTATATCCATCTTTGTCTTTAATTGGGCCAATAATTTTTCTTAAGATCTTTCTCTCTTTAATTTCCATTTTTTCCATCAGGCCTTTCTTGTTCATAGCAAGGCATTCCGCTGCATACAAAGCCATGACAGTGCAGTAATGTCTGAGTATTGTGTTCAAGGATATGGAATTTTTGTTGTAAATGTCTTTGGTCAGTTGATAAGCCATTTACATTTTATTCATGCGTGACGCGAAAGCTTCTTTTTCAGAGATGTTTGGTTCTATCCACTCGCCAAAGTATTTAAACTTATCTGTCAGTTTGATTGCCCCCTGGTTTACTTTTAGCTCTCTTGGTGCTGGCTTGATGTTAGTTATCAATTGCGTTTCCTCCAAAGATATGTGGAGGCCTGATTTTCCCGCCTGTGTCTTGAGGTGATTAATTTTCTTTGTAGCCATGTCTAAGGAATCAGATAATATTGCTGTAGATCATCTGCCAAAGCTAAGCAATCAATTGAAAGGTTCATATTCTTGTAACCCAATCTCACACCATTTTGGAGCCCATCGTTGTTAACTTCTTTGCGCCACTCACGGATGACTTTTTGAAGTACGCAACTGAAGAGCAGGGGCGAGAGCCCATCGCCCTGCCTAACTCCTGTCTTTATCTTGAAGGAGTCTGAAATTTCTCCTCTGAACTTAACTCTGGAGGTTGTGTTAGTTAGGATCTGTTCGATGATTGCCCTAGTTTTGTTATCCAAGCCAAATTCCTTTAGGACTTGAATAAGAATAATTCTATTAATAGAGGCATAGGCCTTCTCGAAGTCGACGAAGGTTACAACAAATTTCTTGCTCCTTAGTTTCAGATATGAGAGGATAGATTTCAGACTCATAATTTTCTCGGCACATGAGCGCTCTTTCCTGAACCCTGCTTGGTACTCCCCCAGTTGTGGATCAAGTTGTTGTTCTGCCCTAATCTGCAGAGCTTTTGAGAGAATTTTGTAAGATACCAATAGGAGGGAAATACCACGGTAGTTGTTAACATCCGTTTTGTCCCCTTTCTTATGCAATGGGTCAATCAAGGCAGAATCCAGTCACGTGGAAGTTTCTCAGTTTCCCAAATCTTTTTGATGATGTCAGTCAATTTTTCAATCATTTTATTACCAGCATACTTCCACAATTCAGCAGTTATCGAGTCCTCACCTGGTGCCTTGTTATTCTTAAGGGAATGGATAATCTGTTGGATTTCTTCTTTCGTTGGAGGGGATGAATCTGGGTGGACGTGTATGTTATCTTCAAATGAGAAAGTGGATGCTGGAATTTCACAATTGAGAAGTACTTCGCTAGAATCTGGCAATTATCTTTGTCGTTGTAAGCTAGTTTCCCATCAGAGTTTTTGAACTGTAAGCTTGTTGGATTGGTACTTCTTTAGATTGCGTTTGAAGATCCTGTAGAAGTCCCGTGTGTTGCTCCCCTGGAAATCTTGTTCAATCTGTGTTAGTTGATTCCTGTTGTAGGCACGGAACTTGTTAAAACATTAAAATTTCCCAGTATAATATAATTATCTTTGTTTTTTAGTTAGGAAAAATAACTTTTTTATTTACGCATATAATTCCTCTACTTTTTCTTCCCTTGAGCTTGATGTTGGGAAGTAAGTCTTGTATGATTACCAGGTCATTAGGAATGATATTAATTTTCACCATCAGCAGTCTGTAGGGTGTCGTATGAGTTGCGCCGAGTAAATGTTGCGCCGTGTTAAAATCAGTAAAACTTGCGCCGTGGTCATTAATCATTCTAGGAACTAGAGGTCTTGTTTAGGAATTTCACAGGGAATGAAACAACGCTGATAGAATGAACATTTGCGACGGAAAACTGTAAATTTCAGTTATTGTTAAGATTAAAAAAGCTTCTTCATGACGCTGATGGAACGTAGGCTTCCCATCACTGCTCCGGGGGTTAAATCTACGGTCACGTTAGATAGCGTTTATGCTGGACAAAGCTGGCGTTCAAAATATTATTTCTGATTTCTTCATATTTATATCAGCATCACTGTTTGAAACAATTTCATTTTTCATTTATTAATCTTTTATACCCAGGGGAATGCGACAGGCCTCGCCAGGGCACATAATTTCCTTTCTTTGGCAGTAGCTATGGTTCATTCTTGAGCCCTATCACTTCATAAGGGGTGCATGTCGGGGAAACGAAGGGTGAGACAGTTTTTTCTCTGTTTTCACTGGTCATTCTTTATTCAACAAATTCGCTACATTTCATTTGCCATCCATTAATCTTTGTCCGCAAAAGCACGTCAGATCTCGCATTCGGCAGTATTTTCTTCCTTTAGCGGTATTTCATTCTCCATTCACTCTATTCCTGACCCTGTCAGTTAGCTACAAACATGCTGTGGATATTCTTCATATTCTTCCACAGTTGGTTTTTAAATTAAGTCAAACTACTTAGTTATACACATTTCACCCACTGATATAAATACGATGCAGGTTTTCTAAATGTGCAAGAAACCAACATTGATAGAGTGAATACCGAGCTCGATAGCTGCAGTCGCTTAAGTGCGGCCAGTATCCAGTATTCGGGAGATAGTAGGTTCGAACTCCACAGTCGGCAGCTCTGAAAATGGTTTTCCGTGGTTTCCCATTTCACACCAGGCAAATGCTGGGGCTGTACCTTAATTAAGGCCACGGCCGCTTCCTTCCCACTCCTAGCCCTTCCCTGTCCTATCGTCGCCGTAAGACCTATCTGTGTCGGTGCGACGTAAAACAACTAGCAAAAAGAAAAGATAGAGTGAATAATACTTTTTATATATTAATTTCGGTCCGCCTCTGTGGTGTAGTGGTTAGCGTGATTAGCTGCCACCCCCGGAGGTCCGGGTTCGATTCCCGGCTCTGCCACGAAATTTGAAAAGTGGTACGAGGGCTGGAACGGGGTCCACTCAGCCTCGGGAGGTCAACTGAGTAGAGGTGGGTTCGATTCCCACCTCAGCCATCCTGGAAGTGGTTTTCCGTGGTTTCCCACTTCTCCTCCAGGCGAATGCCGGGATGGTACCTAACTTAAGGCCACGGCCGCTTCCTTTCCTATTCCTTGCCTATCCCTTCCAATCTTCCCATCCCTCCACAAGGCCCCTGTTCAGCATAGCAGGTGAGGCCGCCTGGGCGAGGTACTGGTCATTCTCCCCAGTTGTATCCCGACCAAGAGTCTGAAGCTCCAGGACACTGCCCTAGAGGCGGTAGAGGTGGGATCCCTCGCTACGTCCGGGGGAAAAATCGAACCTGGAGGGTAAACAGATGATGATGATGATGATATATTAATTTCAAAATCTCAGTACTACAGATATTCACAGACATTCCTTGAACTTGGAAATAACCCCCTGCGGTGCAGCGCAGGTAGCAGATGCTTAAGACAGCTGTCAAACCACTTCTACTCCCGGTGGGGAATCTCCACGGCGCAAATTTTAGTCGGCGTAACTTTCACTCGGCGCAACTCATACAGAACCGTCTGTAGGCCTGTATATACTTTCATTGCCCATATCGGTTTCCATGTGACAGCCTCACCATTCTTAACATTCTTTTCTCCTTCACTACGAATTACTCTAAAAAGGTCGTTGTGTGTGACCGGGCGAGTTGGCCGTGCGCGTAGAGGAGCGCGGCTGTGAGCTTGCATCCGGGAGATAGTAGGTTCGAATCCCACTATCGGCAGCCCTGAAGATGGTTTTCCGTGGTTTCCCATTTTCACACCAGGAAAATGCTGGGGCTGTACCTTAATTAAGGCCACGGCCGCTTCCTTCCAACTCCTAGGCCTTTCCTATCCCATCGTCGCCATAAGACCTATCTGTGTCGGTGCGACGTAAAGCCCCTAGCAAAAAAAAAGGTCGTTGTAGAATTATCCTTTTCCTCGTCTACATCACTGTGTGACATTCACTCTTTTACCTCTTCCAGTTTTCCTCTTTTAATCAAGGTCCTTACATTCCATGTCCCTATATTCATGACTACTTTCTTCTTCCTTTTCTTCGTTACGGGATTTTGCTGGATGACTATCTGGGAAGTCATGTTACTTCCTCTGTCGGATCCCGGGTTCCGAGTTCGATGATCAGTAGTGGTTACTAGTGTTTTTCCTTGGTCCATCATGTTACCAGACGGGAGTTATCACTAACATATTTTAATGGAGTGGTTTCACGTTACCTTCCCTGATCCAGTGCCATTGACATCCTTGGTTCATCCGCCCTTAAGGACG
This sequence comes from Anabrus simplex, assembly GCF_040414725.1. Classification (NCBI taxonomy): domain Eukaryota; kingdom Metazoa; phylum Arthropoda; class Insecta; order Orthoptera; family Tettigoniidae; genus Anabrus; species Anabrus simplex. The sequence goes on along the minus strand of NC_090266.1, from coordinate 206,928,415 downwards.
GTTTCCCATCCCAAGGGAAAAGGTGTGTACTGGACTAGAGTGAATCTCCTTATATCGGAAGATGCTCGGTGAGTGTTTTAGATGCTACTACAACTTCAGAGATACTGCTGCAGACAGACAGATGACCAGGCGGCTCCTAACATGAGCGCAGACGCTGCCCAGTGGGTTCTAATTTCATTTCCTGTCCTGAAGGGAGAACCAGGAGATCACGAAGGGCACGACAATCAAAAACTCGTTACGCCACCCAAACCTAATACCGCCGGGGTCGGAAGAGATCATTAATTGTCCAAGAGAGGTCAGATAGGAAATACAGAAGCGAGAAATCTTGCGCAAGAAGGTGGAGGCAATACCAGACTCATCTAGCGGTCCCGTGGTCACCTCAATTTGAGAGCCCCTTGGGGAGGAAAGTGGTCACTGTTGTTATCATTTTAGGAAGGTGCGTGGGATTGGGATAACTTACGAAGAGGGGTGCTCAATAAATTTCTAATTTCTTTGAAATCATTTAAGAAAATGCTGGGAAAACAACAGATAGGGAATCTGCCACCTGGGCGACTGCCCTAAATGCAGTTGAGTAGTGACTGATTGATCACGAATGCCAGCCCAGGGGCTGTGTGCGTGTGGGCTGCAACGTACCTTGGCCCGTCACTATTTTAAACACTTTACCTGTTGAACGTCTGAAATAAAGAGACCATTCCAATTTAAAACTTTCAGTTTACCACTTACATACTTCTTGAGTAACAAACAAGGGCTTTGAATGATTGCATTACTTCTGAGAACTGATCAGAGCGGAAATGAAACTTGTAAACAGTCTGGCTCCCAAACGGCGCAACCTGAAGCTTGTTTATCACCGAGGTCACGTATGCATGGTTCTGGGAACATTGCACCGTTCTTCCTGAGAGCTCCTGTTACCAGTAACACAATTTCAAAAAATCTCGCGAGTTTCTTTGGTGTTTCTTGTAAAGAACTTGGTACATATCAAATATATGCTCTGTGTATATCCTCCTACCCCGGTCTAGAAAGCCAAGAATAACGGCCGAGAGGATCCGTCGTGCTGACCACACGACACCTCGTAATCTGTAGGCCTTCGGGCTGAGCAGCGGTCGCTTGGTAGGCCAAGGCCCTTCAAGGGCTGTAGTACCATGGGGTTTGGTTTGGTCTATCCTCCTAAGTGATTATGGTGCCTATATTGTTAAGAATTACTGCCAGTTTGGTAAAGGCGCAATTGCAACCGTTAGGTAGGTTCCATCCTCGCACTGGGTGGTAGTTTAAGAGAGAAGCCACGGAGATCCAGTCTCAAGTATGACCAAACACTTTCATTCTCAGTCGTCTTCACGAGAATATATGCACCTTAGTGTAGACATAGAAACAGTTTCCAATTTTCAACAGAATCGGCAATCTAACTCATGGCAATTGTAATAATCTAACTCTGTATTCTCAAACATAGTTGGTTAGAAGCTTACTTTCCATCCTAAATACCAGAGTTATTATTATTATTATTATTTTTATTATTATTATTATTATTATTATTATTATTATTATTATTATTATTATTATTATTATTATTATTATTATTATGCCCGCCTCCGCAGCGGAACGGTTATGTTATTCGCTGCCTCCTCGGGGGCCCGGGTTTGATTCTCGGTACTGCCAGAAATTTAAGACTGGCAGGATGGCTGGTAAGGGGTTGAAATGGTACATGCAGCTTACCTCCATTGGGGGTGTGCCTGAAAAACAGCTGCACCATCCTGGGATGAAGACACGAGTTTATTTTATTATTATTATTATTATTATTATTATTATTATTATTATTATTATTATTATTATTATTATGTTTGGCTCCGTGGCTAAATGGTTAGCGTGCTGGCCTTTGGCCACAGGGGTCCCGGGTTCGATTCCTGGCGGGATCGGGAATTTTAACCATAATTGGTTAATTCCTCTGGCACGGGGACTGGGAGACTGTGTCGTCTTCATCATCATTTCATCCTCATCACGACCCGCAAATCGCCTACGGGTCTCAAATTGAAAAAGACCTGCACCTGGCGAGCTGAAGTCCTCTCTGCATCTCTGCATCGCATATCCTTCATTGTCGCTTCTGTTTCTCACTTTTTTTTTTTACAATTTGCTTTACGTCGCTATTACAGAGATAGGTCCTATGGCGACGATGTGATAGGAAAGGGTTATAAGTGGGAAGGAAGTGACCGTGGCATTAATTAAGGTACAGCCCCAGTATTTGCCTAGTGTTAATATGGGAAACCACGGAAAATCATCTTCAGGGCTGTCGACGGTGGGATTCGAAGCCTGTATCCCCCCGAATGTAAGCTCACAGCTGCGCGACCCTAACCGCACGGCCAACTAGCTCGGTTCTGTTACTCTTCTTATGTAACCTAACCTCCTCCATTCCCCTATCATAACCCCAACACCGAAGCTGGTTTTCCACCCCTTTCTTGCCCTAACCTACAGATCATATTTGCTATCGATCATTATCTGGGTCCGTGAATGTTTCAACACAGTTGTACTTTTCACGAATAAAACACTGTCTCATTGAACTACTTTCATCGAGGATAACCCAATCAGTAAACCCCACCGCCTCACACACACACACACACACACACACACACACACACACGCACACTACAATGAATAACAATGGTTTGCTGACTGTTTACAAAATTCACTGGTCCTCACAGGCGGTCTTCGGATTGTAATCTTTACCTGGTACAGGAAATCCTTCGTAACACTGACAGGTTTCACCTCTCACTTCACTTCACACACACCATAGTTAGTTCACACAGCTATGCAGTGAAGCTCGGATGCACGTCCATTGGCTATCACAACGCATGACTGCAGGACACTTTGTTCGACTCCAGACAAGACCAGGTAACTCGAAGAAGACTGTTACCCATTTGTACTCTCCCTTAAAACAATAATCACCACTACCACCACCACCACCACCACCACCGCAATTAAGCCAGGTGACTCCTCCACACAGTGAACTCTCAGTTCACGACTCGTAACTGACTACTCAGCACTCATAAAATTCTTCGAGACCACCATGTTGGTATACACCTGGCTATGAAGTTCTTGTACCTTCGGGATGCGGCCAGATTATGAGTTCTCTAGATTCTTTTTCCAGAAAATTCATCTAGACACCAGACGAAAGGCACAATAGAATAAGAGGCTGTCACGTGCAGGCCAACTGGTAGCTTCCCAGGCTGACTCAGTCATTCTATCCATGAACTACCGAATGGGGCTTCAAGAGTGCTGTCAGACACTTTACCTAACAGATTTGTTACAACCATGGGTAGTGCCGAACGCAATCACTATCCTTGGTAATGGGAAAATTTGGCTATTTCTAATGAACAGAAATCCATACGGCAAGCATCTGTGATAAAATCATGAAACCATTAAGGAATTCATTTTGTTTAAGGAAGTAAAAAGCATGAAGAGTTTGTTAAAAAATTGCAGGTGATAGGACCATTCAACAGAATTAAAATTGTGCCAGTGTCTTCATTTCAGTGAGTAAGAGGATTCCATATTTTTAAAAAAACACAATGATCAAGCTAAGGAACAGAATTAATGAATAATGTTTTTAAATGTTATTTTGCTTTAAGTCCCACTAACTACTTTTTAAGGTCTTCGGAGACGCCGAGGTGCCGGAATTTAGTCCTGCAGGAGTTCTTTTACGTGCCAGTAAATCTACCGAAACGGGGCTGTCGTATTTGAGCACCTTCAAATACCACCAGACTGAGCCAGGATCGAACCTGCCAAGTTGGGGTTAGAAGGTCAGCGCCTTAACCGCCTGAGCCACTCAGCCCGGCGGAACAGAATTTGATCAGACATTATCATCTCTGAAGTTTATATCAATAAACGGATCAAATTTGGAAAACCTTCCACCTTAAACACTTTGAAACTGGCTGGATAAAACAGGAACATCAATCTGCTACAGGCATAACTCATGTACAGGAAACTTCAAGGACATAATCTTATTCAAGTAAATTATTTCTCCAAAGTAACGAACTTCCTTAATTGAACTTTTATTTTCAATTTATTTGTAGTATTTACAGAAATGTGTATCTTAACAAGATAAATTATTTGCCTGATAAAGTTACTTTTTTATATACCCGATAAAATATTTAATACAGAATTTCCACTGCCCGAAGCATGTTGATTCAGGAGACATTTATACTCTGCTTCTTAGTAGAGATTACCGCTGATCACAACTGTGAGCACATTGATACATCTTTATTCGACTTCACTTAATAAATTACCATCCTAAGAGACTACACACAGTAAGCACATGAAATGATCCACGTGTTTCAGTTTTGTATGCCCGACCCAACGTTCCATACTGTCATGTTTCTTTGTTGTCATCACATTAACCTTGGTCATGATAAATTTCATGTAATACAATAGCCTATTCGCTGCATTTCATTTCCTGCTCCAAGATATTAGATCAGTATCTTTCAACACCGTCCGCCATTACGATCAGGTCGTCAGCATAGGCAAAATTGCTTATTACTTGAGCCCGGATGTTTAGGCATGCAGAACTGTTAAAATAGGATGGAAGAAAGGCAGATAGAGCATGCAAAAAGCGCTGTAAATTTAAGGATGGCCATTTAAAATATATAATTTATTTGATATAAGATACTGGTAATAGGATAATAGGTTCACAAACTACGTTTTCAAACGTTACCCATTACTGGAAGATTATCGTTCAAAGTTTAGTGTTCAATCACCACGTCCTTTCAAATAAAATAGATTTACTTGCATATCGTCTCTCCTATGTCAAAACCGCGAATGTGACAATGCTCTTCCTATCCATTCGTCGCTGTTCGGGCAAAAGGTTATACCTCACAATGCTCTTCCTATCCATTATATTTCTTAAGACTTGTCACGCCTCTAAGACACATATCGATATGCAGTCGATCAGAAACAATTTGGTTGAGTTCATTTTCCTATGCCAATGTGTATTTTTTCTGATGGACTGCATATCAATATGTGGCTGGGAGGCGCGACCAGTCTTAAGGGAAATAATGGATAGGAAGAGCATTGTCACATTCGCGGTTTAGGCATAGGAGCGACGATATTACATATCACCACAGGCTGTTTCCTTAAATTCTCGAACCTTAAATTCCGTCTCCTGTCAGATAGAACACATTTCATTGCAGAAAAGATCGCTCTATGTCGACTGATGTAACAGGGGCGTAGGCTATTTAGAGCAAGGTAATGAAATGAAATGGCGTATGGCTTTTAGTGCCGGGAGTGTCCGAGGACAAGTTCGGCTCGCCAGATGCAGGTCTTTTGATTTGACACCTGTAGGCGACCAGCGCGTCGTGATGAGGATGAAATGACGAAGACGACACATACACCCAGCCCCAGTGTCAGCGGAATTAACCAATGATGGTTAAAATTCCCGACCCTGCCGGGAATCGAACCCAGGACCCCTCGGATCAAAGGCCAGCACGTTAACCATTTAGCCATGGAGCCGGGCTAGAACAAGGTAATATAGATGGACTAACATCTACTGAGAGATCACCTGTTAAAACTTGACGAATTTGCCTCAGCTTCTTCAAACATAGATATTCAGACAAGACACACGTGTATTTTTAATAATGATGTTATTTGCTTTACGTCCCACTGATTGTACGGTTTTCAGAGACGAGGAGGTGCCGGATTTTCCCCCCCGCAGGAGTTATTTTAAGTAAATCTACAGACACGAGGCTGACGTATTTTGAGCGCCTTCAAATATCACCGGACTGATCCAGGATCGAACCAACCAAGTTAAGGTCAGAAGGCCAGCGACTCAACCGTCTGAGCCACTCAGACCGGCACTTCTGTAAGGTTCATAGTTTGTTCAATGAAGCCACAAGAGTCCGCCCTCTCTTTTCAAGCACCGTGTTCACTTTATATATTGTTGTGAAAGACAAATCATTCTGACACTCGCACAGGTCTTTACGTCACGAAATGATGCAGAGTCAATTTCAGGAAGCGCGGAAATCAATTCGGATATCTTGTCAAAGTTGTCTGAAAAGTACAAAACAGCAGAAATCGATATAGCTCATCCTGTTAACATTGCCTGTTGAGGAATGTGATTTCGGATGTAACCTCCTTGAAGATCTGGATTCGAGGTAGTGTTTTGGTAAATATCTTATCTGCACTAGAAATAAATTTGTCCACGTCGGGAGACAAACCGAGCACGTTATCTGTTATACTATGAAATTTATATTCTATGCAGTCATATGAACCATATCCAGAAAGAGACATGTTAAAGACTTTGACTTTTCCTCATGCGGTGCTGCATCCTTTATAAAAATGAGCCCGTGACTGTGAAGAATACCGTAGGGTAAAATATAGGCTGATGAACAACTGAGCAACAACTGTAGTTAACTTCTATCTAACTGCTCAGATGTTAGCAGAAATATTTTGGGCATTCCATATTCGGGTTCCGTTGTTTCTACTATAACGTTCGCGATGTACCTTTCCAGTGTGTCTGTTGTTTCATCAATTTAAATCCATATTATCTATATATATATAAAATATTGCTTATAATTTAAAAAGGATGGCATGTCTATATCGGTCGTGTCCATAGTAACAAGGAAATGCACTTTTTAATTTTCCGTAATGTCTGTCTGTCTGTCTGTCTGTCTGTCTGTCTGTCTGTCTGTCTGTCTGTCTGTCTGTCTGTCTGTCTGTCTGTCTGTCTGTCTGTCTGTCTGTCTGTACACGCATCACGAGAAAACGGCTGAAGAGAATTTAATGAAAATCGGTATGTAAAGTTCGGGAATAAGTCGCACCAATCTAGGCCATAAATAATCTTATTCACGCTGAGAAAAAAGGTAGTTTAGGGAAGGGCTAAAATTTAATTCTGAAATATTTATGTTGTTAGTTTTCCTATCTTAATGAAAATCGGTATGCAAAGTCGGGAAGTAAGTCGCTACAATCTAAGCTATAAATAAGTTTATTCACGCTGAGTGAAATTTTAGTTTAGGGGAAGGTCTAAAGTTTAATTTTCAAATATTTGTGTTAATGGTCCTATCGACAAATACTACATAACTAAAGTTATATACTATTACATTTCCGATCATTTATGTCTTATACATTTTTGCCGGCTATGATAACAGAGATATTCATAAATTTGGATTTTTGTTTTTAAGTCCATATCAGCGCCGAGTCATGAGAAAATGTGTAAACAGAATTTAATGAAAATCGGTATGTAGAGTCGGGGAATAAGGAACTACAGTCTATGCTATAATTAATTTAGTAAGACACCCTGATATTACAGAGTCGAAAGAAAACTAAGTGTGAAGGCCTACAATACAGGAAGCTCATAACAATGATCAACAATAACATTATATTGACCATTGTTTGTTGTGATGTGCTTTGTGTGTCTGATGCCAGTCATCTCCGATAGATCGGATTACTGCTGTATAGCGATTTCTTTTATTTTCAATTTGCTTTACGTCGCACCGACACACATGGGACCCATAGCGACGATGGGATAGGAAAGGTTTAGGAGTGAGAAATTATTGCACAGCTCCAGCATTTGCCTGTTGTGAAAATGGGAGAACACGGAAAACCATCTTCAGTGCTGTCAACAGTGGGGTTCGAACCCACATTCTCCCGGATGCTAGCTCATAGCCGCGCGCCACTGACCGCACGGCCAACTCGCCTGGTCGTACCGAGTACAAACGCCTGCCTGAATATTGGCAGGAAGTAGCTGGGGAGTCGGATAACTTTCTTCTTTAGCATGGCGTTCCTCTAGTTCATAAATTTCCTGATACTACTGGTACGTAACAAACTGGTTCATCAATCAATCACTACTGATCTGCATTTAGGACAGTCGCCCAGGTGGCAGATTTCCTACTGTTGTTTTCCTAGCCTTTTCTTAAATGATTGCAAAGAAATTGGAAATTTATTGAACATCTCCCTCGGTAAGTTATTCCAATCCCCAACTCCCCTTCCTATACATGAATATTTGTCCCAGTTTGTCCTCTTGAATTCCAACTTTATCTTCATATTGTGATCTTTCCTACTTTTAAAGACACCATCCAAACTTATTCATCTGCTGATGTCCTCCCACGCCATCTCTCCACTGACAGCTCGGAACATACCACTTAGTCGAGCAGCTCGTCTCCTTTCTCCCAAGTCTTCCAAGCCCAAACTTTGCAACATTTTTGTAACTCTACTCTTTTGTCGAAAATCGCCCAGAACAAATCGAGCTGCTTTTCTTTGGATTTTTTCCAGTTCCTGAATCAAGTAATCCTGGTGAGGGATTACACTGGAACCATACTCTAGTTGGGGTCTCACCAGAGACAAATAAGCTCTCTCCTTTACATCCTTACTACAACCCCTAAATACTCTCATAACCATGTGCAGAGATCTGTACCCTTTATTTACAATCCCATTTATATGATTACCCCAATAAAGATCTTTCCTTATATTAATACCTAGGTATTTACAATGATCCTCAAAGAGAACTTTCACCCCATCAACGCAGTAATTAAAACTGAGAGGACTTTTCCTATTTGTGAAACTCACAGCCTGACATTTATTCCCGTTTATCAACATACCATTGCCTACCGCCCATCTCAGAACATTATCGAGGTCATTTTGCAGTTGCTCACAATCTTGTAACTTATTTATTACTCTGTACAGAATAACATCATCTGCGAAAAGCCTTATCTCTGACCGAGCTCGATAGCTGCAGTCGCTTAAGTGCGGCCAGTATCCAGTAATCGGGAGATAGTGGGTTCGAGCCCCACTGTCGGCAGCCCTGAAGATTGTTTTCCGTGGTTTCCCATTTTCACACATGTCAAATGCCGGGGCTGTACCTTAATTAAGGCCATGGCCACTTCCTTCCACTTCCTAGGCCTTCCCTATCCCATCGTCGCCAAAGACCTATCTGTGTCGGTGCGACGTAAAAACAAAATAGCAATAGCCTTATCTTTGATTCCACTTCTTTACACATATCATTTATATATATAAGAAAACATAAAGGTCCAATAATACTGCCTTGAGGAATTCCCCTCTTAATTATTACAGGGTCAGATAAAGCTTCACCTACTCTAATTCTCTGAGTTCTGTTTTCTAGAAACAGAGCCACCCATTCAGTCACTCTTTTGTCAAGTCCAATTGCACTCATTTTTGCCAGTAGTCTCCCATGATCTACCCCATCCCTACTCTGAGGCACTGATGGGTATGAACAGTGTGCATATTTAACGGAATAATGGCAGAGGAGTGTTCACGGCTGTCTGTGGCCTGGTCATTCCAGCTCTAGAACTGTGGACTGTTAGGTCGGCACCGTAGTACAGTTCGTCAAAAGTGAGAAAATTAGCGGTTTGTTATTTGATCGAGAATTTTATATGATAACATTGCTTTTAATCGCTACTTTCCTACTGAAGTTTTTATAATGGCCTAAGTTGACTTCAGTTATGAAAATCACAAAGTTAGTCTTTCTGAGAATCCCGTAGCGAAGCACGGGTACATCAGCTAGTCTTTCCATAAATCTCACTGCGACCCTCTCAGGTGACATTCTTGCAGCATACGGGCAAGTATGTTTTTCCCAGCCTCGTTTCACTTGGTACATTTTCCCCAGCATATTTTTTCGATTTTCTAGAAAGGAATTCCGGAATCCGCAAAAGCTCTACACAAATCTAATGAGAAGTGAGACTGTCTGCTAGACACTTCAACAGCTGTTAATTGTAGTGTTGTATTATTTTGACCACTCCTTGAGTCAAGTGCCGATTTATGCTTAGATGTGGAAATATGTTGTGTTAAGAAACTAATTTAAAAAAGTTATTAACTGTTTTTCACAGACTTTAGACAATAAAACTGTTCCGTCAGTTGAAAATACTTAAGCACCCAATTTGTGAACGTAAACATGGAGTTTGCTTTACAATGGTCTACCCACTGTAACATATCCATGTTAACTACAGTGATAATAGCAATAGTCCGCCTCTGTGGTGTAGTGGTTAGCGTGATTAGCTGCCACCCCCGGAGGCCCGGATTCGATTCCCAGCTCTGCCACGAAATTTGAAAAGTGGTACGAGGGCTGGAACGGGGTCCACTCAGCCTCGGGAGGTCAACTGAGTAGAGGTGGGTTCGATTCCCACCTCAGCCATCCTTGAAGTGGTTTTCCGTGGTTTCCCACTTCTCCTCCAGGCGAATGCTGGGATGGTACCTAACTTAAGGCCACGGCCGGTTCCTTCCCTCTTCCTTGCCTATCCCTTCCAATCTTCTCATCCCTCCACAAGGCCCCTGTTCAGCATAGCAGGTGAGGCTGCCTGGGCGAGGTACTGGTCATACTCCCCAGTTGTATCCCCGACCAAGAGTCTGACACTCCAGGACACTGCCCTTGAGGCGGTAGAGGTTGGTTCCCTCGCTAAGTCCGAGGGAAAAACCGAACCTGGAGGGTAAACAGATGATGATGATGATGATGATGATAATAGCAATAAATCTTCCTCTAATAAATAGTTACTGGTGAGTCGTATATTTCACAGAAAATCAGACCGTCAACTTTGGTAGACCATTTATATATGGAAAAGTTTTCTGAACGATGGAGAGGAAATTGACAAACATTTTTCATCCAGCAGTACCTACCATTATAAAGCTCAAACCAATTAGCCGTTTATTTTCCTATGCCCGTCTTTTCAGTGAGGTTTATAGGGAATTTCTTCCACAAGGGCTGCCTTGGTCGGGTGCTGTTGTGAGGTGAAAGAGAAAGGCAAGTGAAACTAGGCTTATCATGACAACCAAGCCCCACAGCAGGTCCACTTATTCAGTTTACTAGAACTGGGGAAGAGGCCGAGTTGTATACCGTAGGCAGAAATACAGTATTCCGGAGAGTGAAGATTAAAACGGTATACTCCGAATAATATGAAAAAATAAGATTGAAGAATGAGTTTATGACCTTCAATATGCAAAAATAAGCACCAAGTCCTTAAAAAGTCAGCAAGAACTTAAATGCGCAAATAAAATGTTGTCCTTTCGTTCCCAAATTTGCTTAAAGTTGCTTATCTCTGCGTAAATGTTTCGTAGCAACCCGGTAAAAATTTTGTAATCAAATTAATCCCTCCCTGACACTGTATGCATTTCAATAAGTGATTCTTGTATATAATGAAATTCTGGTACCATTGTAGACATGGACTAAACTTTTTTGACCGAGCTCGATAGCTGCAGTCACTTAAGTGCGGCCAGTATCCAGTATTCGGGAGATAGTAGGTTCGAACCCCACTGTCGGCAGCCCTGAAAATGGTTTTCCGTGGTTTCCCATTTTCACACCAGGCAAATGCTGGGGCTGTACCTTAATTAAGGCCACGGACGCTTCCTTCCCACTCCTAGCCCTTTCCTGTCCCATCGTCGCCGTAAGACCTATCTGTGTCGGTGCGACGCAAAACAACTAGCAAAAAAAGCAAAAACTTTTTTGACTGCTTTCAGTAACCTGCATCTCATCCCATAATAACCCAGTATTGCCCTCACGTTTCCTTTGGTAGTCTGTCATATTCCTTCTCTTGAACTGTCTATTCCTCTCATAGTATTTTAATTACATCAAGCATGGCGAAAATCTGGTTCGCGACAGCCTCCCTGTGGTCAGAAAATGTACTGGCTTTCATTAAACTTATCCTCCAAGTACGATCACACCCTTCTTTCCAAGATTCCAATGAATGCCATCCCCGGTATACCAATAAAAAACGATGCCTCATTAGTTGTTGAAATCCTTCCTATTCCTATGCTTATAGATAGGTTCATTTACTGTCTCTCTCTTCGTCCAATCGCAAGGAACTTTCATCACAGTATATGGTAATCCTATTATTCTACGAAGCAATTTCATCCCTGCCTTCCCACTATAGTATATTGCATAATTTCATGTATAATTTCATTTATTCCTGCTGATTTCTGACACTGTGACTTATTTACTTTCCTTCCAGGTTCTCGACCATCATTACTTGGCCGCTATTGTTTTCCTATAGTTCGGCTGCTTGGTTGAATGGTCAGTGTAGTAGCCTTCTGTCCAGAGGGCCCCGAGTTAGATTCCCGGCTGGGACGGATATTTTAACCTTAAATGGCTTTTTCCCTGGCTCTGGGACTGTGTAGTTGTACTGTCTCCAATATTTCTGCAACTCACGAACCACACACAACACTATCCTCCACTACAAAACAAGCAGTTCCCATACACGGGAGATGCCACCTAATCTTCATTACAAGGGCTATACCAGGCGAGCCGAATACCCCGGTACTATAAACTCCATACCATAGGCCTAAATAAAATAAATTGTTCGCCTCCCGATGAACCATGCTTTTAGGGATTTCAACACATAGATTTTCATCTACATCGAGAAGATTCAAAATACTTATTTCATCCCTCCAGCGATTTCCCATCATCTATAGTATTTCCCTTGATTTGCTCACAACGCCATTTATTTCCTCCCTTTCTAAGAATCTTTCTCGGGGCCCGCGTTCGATTCCAGGTACTGACAGTTAGAAAGTGTTTAAAATAGTACATGCAGCTCACTCCCACTAAGGGTGGGGGTGGGGGGGGGGGGGGTGTGCCTGAACAATTCTGCACCACACGAGAACACGAGTTTACTTTATCACGAGAAACATGCTACAGTTATTTACGACTGTGTGTACTTTATCGCGAGTGGCTATTTTGTGTATATAGTGCGAGTCTTCTTCCCCTTTGAATGTAGTTTTTAGATCACACTTCGCACACACGCATTTTGCAGACACCCTACAAACATCGGGTCATGCCTGTGTGCACATACCAAGGGTATTATTGAGTACACTACGTAGAGCAATGACGCCCTTATGCCATACATTTGGGAGCAGTAGTGCTTCCGAATGAATTTATTAGTTATTCGCAACAGCAACAGCAACGTGGATGTATGAGGTCTACGCAAAGCGTATTCAATGCAGTGTAATCTTCCGGTGACCCCGTACGTCCCTCGTCAGCTTAGCCCGAACCGGCAATAAACTCATGACCAGGGGCATAATGTGCGAGCTGGTTTGAATCCCGGGAGATGCAGTATTTTACTTTATATTTCGCCATACTTCTCTTTGTTTTGCTGGCGGTTTAACGTGGCACTAACACATTTAAGGTTTTTGGTGACGGAAGGTTAAGGAAAGGGCTAAGACTGGGAAAGTAGCATTGCCCTGATTATGGCACACCCTAGCATTTGCCTAATGTGAAAATGGGATACTACGGAAAACCATCTTCAAGGCTGCCGACTGTGAGATTCGAATCCACCAACATCCGAATGAAGCCCGTCTCACATCGCTGACTGTTGCCTCATATAAATGTTTTCAGCGACTGGATGTTTATGTGGCCCAGAAAAGGGTCGTTTGATGATCAGGTCCCGACGTGAACACAAGTTCGCTAACGCAGCTCGAAATGGTGACCTTGATTAATGCACATTAGGGCACGCCGTTGAACTGAGACTCTGACTTCCTGGAGCAAGTTAGATGTACCTGATATACAGGCCCCTGTAAATAGATTTGGAAGATGCTCAGAATCTTTCGGCTATTGGGCGCAAATTACTTGTTTTAAATGGCCCCACAGAAAGAAGCCAATGGTGTTAAACCTGCTGATCTGGCGGGTCAAGGGACAGGTCCTCCCCTTCCTATCCATTGGCCGGGGTGTGTATCATTCAGATAGTTGCGGACGACTGTTGAATTATGCGGTGAAACTCCATCATGTCGAAACCACATGGTAACACACTGTCCAAGAGGAAAGTCCTCTAACAACTGTGGTATTTGATGGTGGAGAAATCGTAGGTGGCGGACTCCTATCAAAATGGCCCTCAAAGAAATATGGGCCAATTCGGTGGTTACCCAAAATACCACACCAAACATTTACTTCCCATCGTACTTGAAATGCTGCCTCTTTTATTCAATGGGGATTATCAACGCTCCAATAATGAATGTTGTAGCGATCCCTGGTATCATTTTTGTGAAATTGTGATCCGTCCTAAAAGAAGATTTTTGAAACGAACGCCCCGTCGTTTGTCACTTGCCGCAGTACCCATTCACAAAAGTTGATCTGAGCTTCGAAATTTGCGCCGTGGGGAACCTTGTGTGCTTGCAGATGATAGGGATGAAAGCGACTGCCGTGCAAGAGACGTACTGCAGATGACTGCCTGATATTAGCATGTTGTACCCCTGGCCGTGTACCCGAGTGCGATTTATCCGTGACAGCGTTAAAAGACTTTTATAGGAAGGTATCCTTTCATGCAATCCCTGCCAAACAATCCGGTAAATTATTGTTAGAATATGTTTGTTGTAGTAGATGCAAGGATGTTTTCTTACACGCAATATTGAATTTTATTGTGGAAATCACCAGGAAAACTATTAATTTGGATAATGCGTCAAAATCGGTTGTGAAGAGGTTGATTATCAATTCAACACACTATTCGGAACATGACAACGGACAATTGATTCCCCTCCGTGACCATAGCAACATTGAGAAGTAAAGAGAGAAAAGGGAATTAGTTTTAGAAAATGTAAACAGCAGACGAAGGCCTCCTTTCAGTAACCTCTTTGCATTTGGCAAAAACGCAATGGTCATGTCTTATACTCCTAAGAAACATCGGAACGTAATCCTCTTATCGAAAATGCACGATTCTTATGAGACTGATGAAGATTCTTGAGAACTAAAAATGTAATTTGTAGGCCTACATTCTATAACCTTACCAAAGGCGGAGTGGATATTGTTCATGGCATGAGGTCCGAGTACTCAGTTGCAAGAATCAGATTTCGTTGGACTCTTAGCATAACATTATTTTCTGTTCTTGACATCTGTGGAATAAATTTACAAATCATTCTGAATTGCTCTTATGGTCATGTATAGTCCGCGCAACTTTTAGCGATATTTCTTTGTACGGGGTGGTGGAGCAAGGAGGGAGCTCTCACGGTTCCGATAATACTGCCAACAGAATGAATATGAAATCTGAATTGAATCGATAATATGATCGATCAATATGAATGTTCTAAACCTTTTTTATCATAAGCCAATAACTGTGTGATACACACTTTATATAACATTACATAACATTTCTCGATGCAAATCTTGTTTCGAGTATGAATTCTATAGTTTGGCTTTGCTCTGTAAACAACAACAATACTAGTACGTAAAGTGTACGCCAGATGTCACACAGCGATGCATAAGCAATTCATAGTTTGTGTTTCAAAGGTTGCCAATACGAATCTCGAAGATACCCGAGGTCGACCTCTTCAGCACCAGGGTGTCCATGTATCGATAAAAGGTGCGTGTACGGTATGTCTTCATGATATCTAGAGCCAAGGTTTTCAGGATCTGTGTCTTAAAATTAGAGAGCGTCTCGGAATTGAAAGTGGGTCTTCACAACCACCCACTAGCATATGAGAAATAGTGAAAGGGAAAAATACGACTTCTGCAAAAAAAGAAAGGAAGATCGAAGATCAGACGTGTGAAATGTGTATCGTTCATTTTTTGTGGAGAGCACACAGTAACTATTTGTCACCGGTGCAATGTCAACAATGGGACAGCCACCAAAAATAGCGACACTGAAGGAGACAGCAGGCTCATAGAAAAATGGGATTTTTTGAGAACTGTTGAGGTGTTTGAAGTTATATAATTTATTTTAGATAAGAAGTAATATATTTATTTAATTTTACTGGGGGTATGCTGTTGCTTCACGTCCGTAGGTTTAACCTCAAAGTGCTCTACACATGACCCCTGAGTGGTGCTAAGATCCTTGGGAACTTCTGGCTTAAAACATATCACAATGACAAGAACTTACAAGGACCAACAATATAGGAACCTAGGTCGAAGTATTCAAATAATGCAGATCAACATTGAAAGACTAAGCAGATCAACGTGTCACCTTTTATGAAGACTATCTCTGGAAAACTATATTGATGTAAATGCTTTACAGGAAACTCACGTAGCAAATGAAGACAATGGCAAACCCGAGGTAAAATACCAGGTTATGAACTTCCAGGTGCAACATTCCATCATGCATACGGAACTGCAACATATGTACGAAATATAGTAAAAATGCTTCCTTGATCTCCACAAGCATAAGAGATGATGTCCACTCCATTGTAATCAAGATAGGAGATGTTACAGTCATCAATATCTATAAACCTCCTGCTTCCACATGGCTAGCACATGTCATTCAATCATATCCTCAACCATCTGTCTATCTAGGTCATTTTAAAAGCCATCATGAGCAATGGGGATATTATATGACTGATCCCAACGGGGACACTATGACTTCCTGGGCTGTAGAACGCAATTTCCATCTTGTTTATGACTCTAAAGATCGGCGTACTTTCGGATCAGCTGCTTGGAGGAGGGAGTAAAATCCTGATTTATGCTACGTGTCTACAGATCACAACACTATACCCCTACCAACCATATGAAGAGTTCTCCCTGTTTTTCCCCATAGCCAACATCAACCAGTTGTAGTGGAAATTGGAATTAAAGTTCCAATAGTATCCTCAGTTCCTCGTCCATGCTGGAACTTTCAGAGAGCAAATTGGATTGGCTATGCTGAACACATTGATAATGGATTGGGATGGATTCCACCTGTAAAACACAACTACGAGAGGCTCAAGTCGAAAAGCATGGTCCATTCTAAGAAATCTAGGAGGGGGCTCTCGGGTAGATCGAATTAGTTCTCCAATAACTCCTGATATGGCTGCAACACAGATTGTGAACAATTCAAAAGCTCCAGAAGATCGGGATCATACTACACGGATAAAAAGTGAACTGAAAACACTGAAGGCAACCAGTCCAGAAGAGAGTACTTATTCCAAGCCATTCACTCCACAAGATATATCAAATGCCTTGCAAGATATGAAGTCAGGCAAAGCCCCTGGGTTTGATGGTATTCACCCTGAATGTTTGATACGCTGTGGAAAATATGCTAGATTATGGCTTGCTAAATTCTGCTCTGACATCCTGAAGAGAGGGTATATCCCTCGGATCAATGAAACGGACAAAGGACTTTGCTATCCTAAAACCAGGAAAATCTAACGATCAACCCAAAAATTACCGTCCAATTGCTCTTCTGAACATAGTATACACACTTCTGGAAAAGCTACTTTATAACAGAATTAGTTCCATCATTTTTCAGAATTTGCCATTTGAACAATCAGGGTTCCAACCAAACCATAGCTGTACAGATCAGGTTTTGTCACTAACGACATTTATTGAGGCTGGCTTTCAAAAACAACTGAAAACCACTGTGGCATTTATTCATTTGTCTGAAGCTTATGCTACGGTGTGAAAACATGGGCTTATCTGAAAACTACTACGCGTTTTGCCATGTAAGAAGATTGCACGACTTATTGATAGTATGTTCACCAAGAGGAAGTTTCGTGTAATACTGGGAAATGGCACTGGCAGTGAGAAAACTCTAAACAATGGTCTTCCCCAAGGTTCTGTATTAGCACGTCTGTTTTTCAACCTGTACATAGCTGATATACCTGAAACTAGCTCTAGGAAATTCGGATATGATGATGATTGGGCTCTGGCAGTACAAGATCAATGAATGGAAAACACTGAAAAACACTGACAGCTGACTTACAGTACTTTCGCATATGGAGATTACAACCGAATCCACATAAAACTGAAGTTATATGTTTTCATCTTAGCAACAGAACGGCCAATCGTGAACTGAAGGTTCAGTTTGGGAGCACTTACCTTGCCCACAACAGACATCCTAAATATCTGGGGATTACTCTTGACAGAAATCTGTCCTTCAAGAAACATCTTCAGAAAACGGCTGCTTAGTTACGATCAAGGAACAACATCTTCAGAAGCTGTGTGGTACCACCTGGGGATCATTAGCATCTACCCTACGTCTTCAGATCTTGGTCTTGTGTACTCTGCTGCAGAATACTGGTCATCGATATGGCTGACAGCAATCACATCAAATTAATTGACACTCAGCTGAATTACACTCTGCGTATATCAGGGACAGTTAGATCTACTCCCACTTTCTGGCTACCTGTTCTATCCCATATTCCACCCCCCCCCACCTCCGTAGAGAAAATGCTCTCCTACGAGATTATAAGAAAAATACGAACAACAGTCAGATACCAATCCATGTTGACATGAATGATGTCCTTATTAATGGGCTAAAATCTAGACACCCACCTGTTAGAACAGCCAGAAACCTAGCAGATGCTAACTTTAATCTGCTCAAGGCCTGAAAGCAAGTATGGATATCCAGTGTTCCATCAGAATATCACAATCTACCACGGCTGAAAAACAAACCAGAGGGTTTGGATCTTCCACGGAAGACTTGGGCAACCATTAATAGGATACGCACTGGCCATGGCAGATGTGCCGACTCCCTCCATAAATGTGGAATACCTAATTCGGCAGTGTGCAGGTGTGGTGCTGTGAAGCAAACGGTTCGGCGCATTGTGGAGCAGTGTTCTGTCACCGCCTACCAGGGAAACCCTAGAGACTTTTTCCTGCTCTCACCTTCGCGTGTTGACTATGTAAATAACCTGAACCTGGAAGTAATTCAAACTGTAAATATTATGTATTAATATATTATTGCTGTATTTAAATGCAATGTGATGTGTTAGCCATACGCTAAATAAATAAATAAATAAATAAATAAATAAATAAATAAATAAATAAATAAATAAATAAATAAATAAATACATTTTATTTATTACTATTGGAAAATGGCCATTATGTAATAGGCCTAAGTCATCTGTGAACATAACACAAATTTGCCACTACCAATCATTGAAAAATGTAATGTTGAAACAGTGGTATGTTTTATTGTTATGTCTAAAATTGTTTGTTTGTAGGTTAGTACTACTGTTTTTATTTAAAATGTACAGCTTTATTTCCTTTTCATTATACATTTAAACTCAATATAATATGAAATTGGTAAGAAATTAACATTTACTTAATTTCGTGAAAATATGTTATATTGTATTAAATAATAGTAATAATTAAGTAATGAAAAAGAAAAGTTCCATAACAAATAACAACGTAAGAATAGTTAACGAAAGTAAAGAAAACCTCACCATGTACGATAGGTAAGCGCCGCGCTGATCCTCGACCATCCGTGTCCGTCCGGGAGGCTCGACCAACGAACGGTTAATGTAAGTAATACGATAGAATTTACAATTCTCCTGGCTGCGGTGGAGTGTTGCCTTCTTCACCTACCTGCGATCACGGTACCACAAGTGCCATCTGTTAAGTGCCAACTCAGTGAAGTATCTAGTGCCCAGTCTCTATTTTCATCTAGGCCTACATTTATTGCCAACGGCTGTAGCCGTGTTGAAACAGCGGATCCCGTGAGATCTCCGAAATTAAGCAACATTGGGAGTGGTCAAGACTTGGATGGGTTGCCATGCGCTGTTGGTGTGGGGTAAGGGAATGGAGGAGCGGAAAGGAACTGGCCACCCTACCGTACGTAAACTCCGGCTCAGACACACCTCCGTGGAGTTTCGGACCTGTCCTCGGGCAGAATACACCCTTACCTTACCCTACGTTACCTACATTTATTCCTTTATATCATTTCTGTGAAAATCTTACCAGCAAATTACTACAGTAATTATTCAAACACTATTGATATCAGTGTTATTTCACTGTTATACTTTTATTATTACAGATGGCATTTAAAAATGAATAACACTCTTACTTATTGACACTGTAATTTTTTTTCCGTCGGTAGATGCAGAGTGGGTTTCTGCCCATAAGTGACCACGGCTGGTCCATGGTCCAACAGCTCTGCTCTCTGACCGGCCAATCGAGCAGAGGAGCGGTTGCCAAGGATCTACCGTGGCCCAACGCCTTTGCATTCGGGAGACGGGACAGGACTGGACCTCACGGCTGGTCCCAACCGTCGGCTGTCCTCTAAATGGTTTTCCGTGGTTTTCCATTCTCCTGCACTAAGGCTAATGCCGGAAAAGTTCCTAGTATAAGGCACGGCCGCCAACCTCCCTCACCTTCTTCGAGCATCTCCTTCAACGTAACAAATCTCCCGGCCTGAGAGATGGCTTCACAGACTAACGGGTCCGCCTCGTCCTTCATGAGAGGAATGAAAACATTTCAGTAGCAGTTTCTTTTTTCTTCCTTTCCTTCTTTCCCTTTCTTCATGTTCTTGTTCTTCTCCTACAACCTAATAATGTTATGTTGATTATATTACTTATTAACATTATTACTATTATTATTAACAGTATTATGTTACTCACAAATGTATTGAACCCTTGAACTTACGTTCCACCGTCGGTCATCTGCCTCGGCTACTTCGGTAGAATAATATTGATTCCTAGATCTAGGGTCGTGTAGGATTCTTTTCAGTCACTTCATTGACTGATCGACAGGGTTCAGAGGAGAGCATAACTACTTAAAATGAGGCACAAAAATTCACTTATTAAAACATATCCAACGAAATCACAATAATTATGTTTTACTGAATCCCCCCCGAAATGTCAATTAAATTTTTCACAGTCTGTTATAACGCAGTCAAAATGCAGTCACATATGCATATGTAGTTCATCAGAACAATTTTCGTTCTGTTCGTTTTCGTATGCTGACGGGTAAACGAAAATGAACCTTAAATATTGTGGGAGTGCGTAAATACGTAATGCAAACATACATTCTTATAGTGCGGTATAGTAGCCTTATGTTCAATTTCCTTTACACATTGGTATTCGAAAATGAGCACAACGAAAATTGCTCTGATGGACTGCATATCCAAATGTGGCTGGCAGGCGGGACCAGTCTTAAGGAGAATAATGGAATGGAATGGTGTATGGCTTTTAGTGCCGGGATGTGTCCGAGGACTTCGGCTCGCCAGGTGTAGGTCTTTTGATTTGACTCCCGTAGGCGACCTGCGCGTCGTGATGAGGATGAAATGATGAGGTAGACGACACATACACCCAGTCCCCGTGCCAGGGGAATTAACCAATTATGGTAAAAATCCCCGACCCTGCTGGGAATCGAACCCGGGACCCCTGTGACCAAAGGCCAGCACGCTAACCATTTACTGTAGTAATGGAGCCGGACAGGAGAGTAATGGTCAGGCAGGACATTGTGGGATACGAGATTTGGCTGGTGCAGTGACGATATCATTGGTTATTTCTATGATAATACAAATTATGCTATGTGCAATAACGCACGCGACTGCGTTCATTTTCGGAAAAGTTCTGTCGGGAAAGTGTATGTTGGGATTGGAATGGTGTCGGGAAATACGATTCGGGAAAGGTGCTCTCGGGATAATGTATGTCGGCAAACACGACTTTCGAGATACTGGATTCGGGAAAACTGACAGGAATCCGCGTCGCTTTCCGTCCTTCACAGTAACTTCGAATGGTCTCCTTTTCTTGGTATCGCTGATTTAGTTTCAATCGATTGACCATGCGACTGCGTTTTCCTCTGTGCTGGTCTTTTAGACCATGAACGCTCTCTTTGAATATTATTGCTTTATTATTATTACGGTGCATAACTCAATGTTGGACCTATATTTAAGAAAGTTTCATAGTACTCACGATGTCAGTTGTGGAATCCTTCGATAATAGCCGTTGCGCTTATCTACTGGAGTTGAAATATGGCTCTTTTAACATCAAATGATTTTAAAAACATTATAGATCTAGTAATACAACGTACAATACTTTTTAAGGACTCACTAATGTAAAATGCGTAATACTTTATAAGGCTTCACTGGTGTAGGCCTACTTATATACGAATTTACGAAGCTGTGAAGGTTTCCTTTTATTAATGTTGAATAACTGCTCTGATTTATTATTAATTTCTAAGTAGTAATAACTCCGTCTAACACTGGCCCGGTGCAGCTCTTGCAAGGCAGACTCTCCGATGAGGGTGGGTGGCATCGGCCTTGTAACTTATAGGAATCGGCGTATTACTGTAGTGGAGGATGGTGCTCTGTGTGATGCTTGAGTTTCAGAGACCCTCTAAACCAAGGGTGACTAAGTTGACCATTCACTCAAAGAGCTGGACAATTTGTAAGTGAAAAGTACAATTCACCTAAGACAATTATTCTATTTAATTTTTTCCATGCCTGGTATGAGTAACAGGGTGCGCTCTTGAAGGGAAGAAAGACATTCCAACCTCCGGTGGATTAAAGGACACATACTTTCCAGTAGGATAAGGCTGTGACTTTTTTCAGGAATTGAGTATGTTTGTCGCTTTCGAGATTCATTAAGCCTCCGTCTACCCTACAAAAATTATCACATTTCCGCCACTGCTGGGATCTATAGTACAACGAGTTCACCTGATTTATCCAGTAAACTGTCTGGTTCCATGCCTAAATAGTTAGCGCGCTGGCATTTGGCCCAGGGGACTCCGGGTTCGATTCCCGGCCGGAACTGTGATTTTAACTTTCATTGGGTAATTCAAATGACTCGGGTCTGGACGTGTGCCGTGTTCAATATGAGACTTCATATATCTATTTACTACGGTATTGTTACGGTATGTTTATTGGATTGCCGTGGTGCGATAATATGTGCGTTACTGGGTCAAGTCAATCAGCTGTGTTTGAGAAGGGATAGCTGTTACCTTGGAATTCCATCTTGACGTGTCTCTAGTATTGCTTGTAAGCAATCTGATACCGTAATATTAGCTATTGGCTGAGGGAGTCAGGTCCCTCCAATGTGCTATTTAGGAATCGGTGACCGAGGGTCGAACCAATGAATGATATACAATATTAAATAGAAAGAAGGATCCACCTTTCAATACTCCATTTTTAAGTTGATCTTTATGACTTAATTTTTTCACTGCTTTGCTAATTGGCTGATGATGACACTTCAAATGTGTTGAAACCGGTCCCAAATGAACATGTTGTAACTTATTTGGTTCAACTTAAAACGGAGTATTGAAAGGTTGATCCTTCCTTCTATTTAATATTGTATATTTCTCTATTCAATACGGAACAAACATGAAATTTTTAACTCTAAAAAACAATGAAGGATATGACAATCCATAAAGTAATATTATCATTGAAGAGTGATTTATCCCACCCTTGGGAAACGAGGGAATAAAGGATCGCGTAATTCAGTTATGCACTCTCTCTTTGCTCTGATATGAAATGGCGTATGGCTTTTCGTGCCGGGAGTGTCCGAGGACATGTTCGGCTCGCCAGATGCAGGTCTTTTGATTTGACACCCGTAGATGACCTGCGCGTCGTGATGAGGATGAAATGATGATGAAGACGACACATACAGCCAGCCCCCGTGCCAGCGAAATTAACCAATTAAGGTTAAAATTCCCGACCCTGCCGGGAATCGAACCCGGGACCCCTGTGACCAAAGGCCAGCACGCTAACCATTTAGCCATGGAGCCGGACTGCTCTGATATATTTTCTTGGTTATAGCACTGTTAACGGAACGGTTGTTTACGGAGAGAAGGCTCTGGTGCTTTCAATCGGTGCCTCCGGAGGAGAACCTCCGATTGAATGACAAGCGTGTAGTTTGAACTTGGTGCGGGGAAAAAGAACGCACACTTTTTCAGGAAATGAAGGACATAACTTATCGCTATTATTGTGCGAAACTAAGCCCCTCAGTTAAGTAAATAATTGAATTATTTGGCGGTATTACAGATACTGTACGTTTCTCTGTCCCCAAACTTTTGGCCTAGCTCAGCGGAGAAGCTGCGTGGACCGTTCGGGTGAAATAAATGGGTCGCAAAGTCTATCTAAAATTAGCTTGTATCAACAGGACAGGTTCTAGGATATATATCTCTTAAATGAGAAATCGTGGAAATAGTGGGTGGAACAAATTTACTAACAAATCGCATATGCAAGCGTGATAAATTCCCTAAATAAAATAACAATGTTAAATTTAAAAGATGTTTACAGAGAAATCGCCGGCACATTATATTAAACGAAACACGTGCCTTGAACCCAATTCATAAGTATTATGTGTGGTAATACTGTGGTATCATTGTGTTTTACGGAGCGTACAGATGAATTAAATCTACGGGTGGCACGAAGCCTCGATCATGATCGTCACTGCGCGTGACATATAAATATAGACTCGCACATCTCGGCCTCGTTAAACAAATCCGATCTAGTCGGTAAACACATAACAAAACAATGACTTGGGACTGACACATATGTCCCCCAAAAAGACACTGAATTTAATATCACGGGATCCGCCCGGATACGCTGAAGAGGGTGGAACCTCACAGCAAAAAATCCAGCTCGCGCTGCAATCCAATTATACAACGTTGAACACAATAATAAAGGACCATAAGTATAGAAACGAACATACAAAGTGTAATAAGACACTTCCTGAAAGAGAAAAACGTAGAAATACAATTGATGTCGTCGTCTGATATCCTGGTCTCGAACACGGGCCCCCTATGGGTCTGGATATCACCAGCTGTATTCTGCGCACGTTGCAGGTGTTTGCCGGCGAGGCTTGGCAATATCAGCTGAGTTATTTGAGAAAGTGACCAGTGGAAATAAGTTTAAATGCGAACAGAACCCCTTTGCCTCGTTCAGAGCATAACGGGACTGTGTGTACACGCCCATTAATTTACAACGGCTCAGGATGCCGGCATGGAAACTACCTGCGTTCCTTACAGACCTTTATCCACATGGTTTACGGAACGGTACTCAACTACCATCGCATTGACACATAAAGGAACACAAAAGAGCACCTTGTAAAATTCATAAATTGCGTCACACAATACGCCACATCAGAGCTCACTATAACCCGTATTTCACACGTACCTCGGCTCTCTCTGGAGGATAGGCTACACTCATTAGCGCTTCTCACGCCCCTCATCTACATATACAGGTTGGAATCTTGGCTCGTTCTCGACCCATTATCTAAGCTTTCTCACGGCTAGTTCCTCTAATCTCTCGGCTCGCTCTCGGCCTGTTATCTAAGCATTCTCACGGCTAATTCTACTATTAACTCATGGCGATAATACACACACATATCTGGACTCATTCTAGCTTCGCATCTATCCTCACTGTGTTATAATCTCACTCTCGGCTATGGGCCAGTCTGTTGCTCATTTACAACGGTGGAAACATCTCTCTGGTTTAGCTCCAAGTTGAAAAACGTGCTCAATACAAATCATGCACATCCTGACAGTATGGTATTCGATACCGGATTCCCCGTTCGAAACTCTAGAGGTGAACTGACCTCCAAATCTAACTGAAGACAATGACATCAAATAACCCTCGAGTCCAAAATGGCGCTTAAGGAAACTACATATAAAACACGTAAAAACTATTAACTATTATTACCCTCATACCATCTTAAGCAAAGATAATAAAACACATGGCTGGCGCGTATCGTGAGCCCCAAGTTAAATTAATTAATCTACACATGAAATAATCAGGCTTGAGGCATTGAAACTTACGTAATTAAATATTTACACAATTGAAAAAGAAAAGGCCCTGAGTCGAGTCTACAACTATAAGTCATGCTTAAATTGCAGTTTAACTCTTCTGATATCCACTGCCATTGCCTGCGCACGCCGTCTGGGGCTACGTTGTAGAGTTAGCACATCCTAGAGCTGTGGATTTTGAATCTGGAAGCCTGGCACTCGACTCCTGGGAACGCCATCAAAGTTGCCGTCTTTTTCTCTCTTGCTCCACTGCAAGTCCTGGAAACTGGATGCTGCAATCAAATATTCCTTTTTACTGCCTTGTATGTATATGCGCACACTGTTGCGACCTAGGCGAGACTGTTAAAGTAAATCTCCTACTTATGAGTTCGATCACGAGTAGCCTATTATGGCATGAAAACCCGGTCACAACAAGTTCAACAAGTTCACAACTTTCCACGAGCCGCACTAAAATTATGAACTTGATCTAGTTCAGATATCATCTACTCAACGCACACGTTCGGGCGAGCTAGTTTATTTCCTATTTAAAATTTAATAGGAACGAGCAACACGCACTCCATGCCGATCTTTCAGTCACAAGCTACCAGCTTCCCCGGCTGGCCTCCCTTTAGCCTATAGTAAATGTCCGTTTCCGTTAGGGTCAGTGAATCCCCGTTCTCTCTACAGAGTGTCTGTGTACTGGCAGCGTGCCGTTAACGACCGTTTGAATTTGAGTGAAGAAACCATTAAGTAGCTTGCTTGTCACCGCAATGGTGCAAGTAGCCCTCCATAAATTAAACCAATATGTTTTACATACATACATACATTATCATTA
Organism: Anabrus simplex; assembly: GCF_040414725.1. Lineage (NCBI taxonomy): Eukaryota > Metazoa > Arthropoda > Insecta > Orthoptera > Tettigoniidae > Anabrus > Anabrus simplex. Next base: position 206,902,262 of record NC_090266.1, on the reverse strand, counting down.
TAGACTGTTATGCCTTTCAGCGGTCAGTCTGCAAGCCTCTGAGAATTTACTAAACGTCGCCACAATCCTCGATTTGCAACTAGTGTTGTGGCTTCATTTAGTTCTATACCTCTTATCTTTAAATCGTTAGAAACCGAGTCTAACCATCGTCGTAATATTGATAGCTCCCCATCGAATTCCATTTCGTTCGCCAAGTTGTTTCCAAGGAGTCCCTCGCCTGTCAAATGGGAGTGGGACTCCATTACTCCCATAGGTCCGAGGCTTGCTTAAAGTGTTCTGAGCTCGGTTAATTCATGAAGCAGGATGCTGCCCTACTTGCACATAGTCCAAGTGAGGATCTCTCCCCTAACGGGTTATGGACCACCGGTGAATTGTATAGTCCTAGCCGCCTGAGCACAAGGAGGGCCACGACTCAGAATATGTCCGAGATGCCCACTCCCATTCCATAGCAACTGGTATCCCGACTCTCAGGACCACTTACTAGGCCACTCAGCCGTTGCCCATGGTTCACGAACTAGGACGTGACTACAGTAACCCACAAACAATATGTTTTAGTGTTCAACAAATGATAGAACTGGCACTCGTATGGAAATAAGTTGATCTAATAACTTGCTGACAGGCCTGAAGTGTTCATATTTGGGTACTTGTAATTGGTACTACTCGCTTCACGTAACAAATTCAAACATCTCTGTCACCCTCTTACGATCTCATTTCTCTCACTCTCCCTGGCGTAGAAACGCTGTTTACGGGGTCTTCACGAGTAAGTTTGAAATAAAGCTTGCTTGCCGTTCGGGGTCTCCACAATTTATTGCAAGGACTGGGGCTTGCGCTATGGGGTCGTCTCCTCCTATACCACAGATTTCGGGCTCTGCATGGTGCTGTATTTGTATATTCTGATTATATAAAATGATGCTATTTGGACCGTGATCTGGTGATATGGTACAATACTAAGCTGATAGCTACGTAACCCAAACTGTGCGGCCTTTTTCTGTGTGAGTGTTTGTCTGCTGGAACTGATTCCTTAAACTGTTTGGCTCCTGTCCTCATCGCTATTGGACAGAATTATAGTAATTGCCACGTAAGGAAATACCCCAGAAAGTAAATATCGCCGCCCGATGCTCTTCTTTTCTCTTTTTTGTAATGGCTGATCACTGCTGCCAACCTGCCTAGTTACATATTAAAATCATCAGACATAACCATAACAAACTAACCTCAATGTAAACACCGATAATGAATGTTTCCCTACCCTAGTAAATGATAAAAGATAAGATGAAATAAATCAAGATAATTATGAATATCTCCTCAATGAGGAATTAAGGAAATAAACACACTTTCTCACTTAAATTATCTGTCTTTATTTTGATATACAGTAGGCGTACTATAACCATATTCTTGAAAAGGGGCGTGTTAAACGATGCAATTTATTTAATAAGTCTTTGCAGTGTGATTTTCGAAAGTTCCAGACATCCAATGACTTCCCTTTCTTTTGCGCGAATATTTCCTTCTCTCTTCAATACCGGTAACCAGTAAGGAGAGAGATTATTGGGCATATTTTCAGCCTGCACGCTGGTTATATCTTCAAGCTTATCAGGAAACATATAGGAATACTAATGTGCCAAGCTCCGTGAACGGAATTTAGGTCAGCTTTCAAGTTCACTGCGGATTTGAAAATAATAATGTTATAAGTTCTACTGCCAAAATTTCGTCCCGCAAGAGTTATTTCATGTACCGGTAGATCTAGACATGAGACTGACGTATTTGAGCACTTTCATCATTTCACACAAACTATGTTATTAAATGCATTATCCGAACATGCCACAATCCTACTTACCTGGTATTAGCCAAATAGATTTACAATCCCACAGAAAAAGAAAATATGCTTTAAATATTCTCGCAAATGTATCACTAGTGACTTTAACGGCGACGCGGTGGCAACACGCACTTCACGCTAGAGCAGTGATTGAACGTTGCCAACGTGCCAGATTAACGGTAAATGTAAGACGTCGTATCGGCAAGTAGGGTCCCTAAACTGTATGGTTACCGACACTGAAAAAGACCCAACAGCAAGAAAAGTAACCATAAATCAATATCTTAATATTACAGGGGAGAAAGGGTAAGGTTGCACCCTTAGGGTACGTCCTTACACGGAGAGGACTATATATCTTCTTGAGCTGGTCCCCATCGTCGGCAGTCTTGAGGACGGTATTTCCGTGGTTATCGATTCTCCTGCACTAAGATGAATGCCGGGACACTTACTAGTATAGGCAAATGCCGCCAAACCCCTCACCTTCACCGAACATCTCCTTCACCGGATAAAATCTCCCTGGTCTGAGATACGGTGTTAACCGTCTAGGAGGCCCGCCGTCCCCATCAGGGACGGAAAGAAAACTTGGGTGGTGGTCGCAGCAGTAGTAGCAGTTCAGAGGCGTAGCCAAGTGGAGGTTACCGGAGGTTAGAAACTCTCAACATGGAATGCTTACAAAAAGAAAATAAACAGGAACTGACAGTAAACTAAATAACCATTCAGAGACATAATTGTACAACCAACAGATCTGTTGAATCTGTTTTCTAAGAAGCCTCAAAAGTTGTATTTTAGATTGTAAACTGTTGACCTTGATGTTATTGTTCTTGTTCTGAATTTTCTTTTACAATTTGTTTTACGTCGCACCGACACAGATAGGTCTTATGGCGTCGATGGGATAGGAAAGGCCTAGGAGTGGGAAGGAAGCGGCCGTGGTCTTGATTAAGGTACAGCTCCAACATTTGCCTGTTGTGAGAATGGGAAATCACGGAAAACCATCTTCAGGGCTGCTGACAGCTGCGCTCCCCTAACCGCACGGGCAACTCGCCCGGTAATCTGAATATCAACATAGTTCACTTGTATCAGTGTCCTTGTAATGATAAGTCTTGCATGCGCGCACCGTACAAGCACAAGCACCTTCATTGTGTCCTAACACCATTTTGTAACTACTCTACGCTAGTGTAGTAGTCATATCCTCTTTCGTTGAATTTTACTTTCAATCCATACTCTTGCGAACAGCTGAAAGTTTCTAGTGTTCTTAACGGAGCGGAGACGCACGTTCACTCCGAGCTTGGAATTCAAGAGGACAAATTGGGCAAATATTCGTTTATAGGAAGAGGAGTTAGGGACTGTGATAATTTACCAAGGGAGATGTTCATTAAATTTCCAAATTCTTTGCAATTATTGCAGGAAAGACAAGGTAAAACCAGACAGGGAATCTGCCACCTGGGCGACTGCCCTAACATGCAGATCAGTGGTGACAGATTGATTCCGATTCAATTATGACATGTTTTACAGCGTAACACATACAGACAGGAACTCCTCCGTCAGCTCGTAAATAATCACCCTATATTTCTGGTCACATCTAATAACAATAAATTGAATGTAATGCAATATATTAATGATGACTTTTCATCTATTAAACTGAACATTTTTAAGTTCATAACTACAAAGTTAGTTATATATTATACTGCAGAAAGGAAGGGATAACTAGTATAACAATGAAAATCCTCAGTTGGTTTCTAGTCATTCCACCGGGTCGGGAATGGAATGAATGAAGGCGCCCCTATCCACAGGTGAGGACAGGAATTGTGCCGCTTGCCGAAGCCTGTAGCACTCCTCTGGGACAATGATAAATGACTGACAGATGAAATGAAATGACATTGGAGAGAGTTGCTGGAATAAAGTATGGCAGGGAAAACAGGAGTTCCCGCAAAATAACCTGCCCCGCCTTCGCCATGTCCAGCACAAATCTCACATGGAGTGACCGGGATTTGAACCACAGAACCCAGCAGTGAGAGGCCGGCGCGCTGCCGCCTAAGCCACACAAGCTACAAGTAATATAATCATAATTTAATTATTTGTAATTTCGTGCGGCTATTTCTTTTTTTACTAGTGGCTTTACGTCGCACCGACACAGATAGGTCTTATGATGACGATGGGATAGGAAATGCCCAGGAGTTGGAAGGAAGCGGCCGTGGCCTTAATTAAGGTACAGCCCCAGCATTTGTCTGGTGTGAAAGTGGGAAGCCACTGAAAACCATCTTCAGGGCTGCCGACACTGGGATTCGAACCTACTATCTCCCGGATGCAAGCTCACAGCCGCACGCCCCTAACCACACGGCCAACTCGCCCGGTGTGGCTGTTTCTAGCTGAGTGCAGCCCTTGTAAGGCACACCCCCGATGAGGGTGGGTGGCATCTACCCGTGTTATTGTGGTGGAGGATAATGTTATGTGTGGTGTGTGAGTTGCAGGGATGTTGGGGACAGCACAGACACCCAGCCCTCGAGCCACTGGAATTAACAAATGAATGTTAAAATCCCCGACCCGGCCGGGAATCGAACTTGGGACCTTCTGAACCAAAGGCCAGTACGCGACCATTCAGCCAACGAGTCGGACATTGTAAAGGTAATAGACCACTTCGTTAAAATTCCAGATAAATGCCGTAAAACATCGTGATTGTAATTTAAAATTTTGCCGATGTGATTATTCATACTCTTGTGCTATTCTGCATTTTATGTGCCCATGGCACTACAGCCCTTGAAGGGCCTTGGCCTACCAAGCGACTGCTGCTCAGCCCGAAGGCCTGCAGATTACGAGGTGTCATGTGATCAGTACGATGGATCCTCTCGGCTTTTATTCTTGGATTTCTAGACCGGGGCTGCTATCTCAATTCTAATCACGTAGGCTGAGTGGACCTCGAACCAGCCCACAGGTCCAAGTAAAAATCCCTGGCCTGGCCGGGAATCAGACTCGGGGCCTCAGGGTAAGAGGCAGGCACGCTACCCGTACACCACGGGGGCAGAATGGAAGCTCATATGAAAATATTATTATGGCATAAACTGGAAATTCTTATATTCCACTCACTATTTTCAGTTTACTTAATCAATAAATTAATGGAAAGTTATTCTATTTTTCAGTTTACTAAAATTCATCAGCGTGGACGGGAAGAATTGGTTCTGAATTATATTATGTCTGTACCAGGCGGTACACCTCCACGCAATTAATTTTAAAATGTGCGCCAATTGAAACTCCTCTGCTGGAGGAAGTCTGAACTTTATTGACGGTATTAATTTTCTACTTTCTCAGAAGATGTCACCACGTGGAAAAGTTTGAGTTTTTGAACTGTGTCATTTTTGATGTGTTTTTGTTTCACTTGTAGTTAGAAGTGTGAACTATCTCTTCTAGAGGACACTACTGAAGATCAACAACGGTGCACTCTAGTGCGAAGTGAAAGAACTGTTTTTTGGAGAAAATTTAATTTCAAGAGTTCGTTCTTTGTTAAATTTCTTTCAGTCATTGTTTAAGTTGGCAATATTCACCCCTTCTTTCCCCTTGTGTTGAACCTAACCAATCCCGAATTTCTTAAATTAATTTCTATCCAATCAGATGTATCTTCCCCCAACTTGAATATGTTGCTGTGTCCTACCCAATAAAGTGTTTGTGGGAGGGTGTTTTCTTTCCCCTAACGCCTAGAAACTTCCGCGAGAGTATTTAAACTGCTGATTTTTGGGTCTCTCGGCCACTTCTGTTCCATCTTTCAGTGTGTTAAGTACATAGCAGGGGGCGGGAAGCGCCTCTTTCTTCGGCAGCGGTCAACAACAAGGTAATGGCCGATTAATAAATTCTTTCTTTGCTAGCTCAGCAGTTTAACTTTCGGGGCGGGTTCTAAGCGTTCCACTATGTAACCTTTTCCTAAAATGTAACTTCTCTTTTCATCTATTCTCTTGTAAAGCTACATACTGGGATAGAGAGTGCTAACCCTCTCGAGCTCCCACTCACATTGTCTTGAGGTGAACTTATTTTCTCAACCAATTCTTCAGTAATGTAATGTAAATTGTTATTTTCTTAAGTCACCTCTGTAGTATGGGATTAGCCCTTGCACTAACGGCCTAAGGCCAAGTAGGTCTTAAACAAAGTGTATTAGGAGTGCAAGTTCTCCTCCCCTCAAATTGTATTTTAGAGGTCATGTATTAACCTTCTTGTCATTTAATAGACCTCAGTAGGTTGGGTATTTTACCCCTGTGTATATGTCCTTTGAGGACAGCTTAAAGGTGGAGTTTTGGTGTGGCCTGGGAGAGGCTTAAATTTGAGAGCGAGTGGCTCTTTTGAAAATTGTATATTGTATGCCTCGAGGAGGCTTTTCCGTGTAATTTGGAGCAAGGGCTCCTAGGTATGAATGGGGTTTTCTGCCCCTCTGTTAAAATTGTGTTTGGGGTAAAACTGAGCTGATTGCCCAAGGATTATGTTTCTGACTTTTGAAGCCCCAAATGGGGTACCTATGTAAATGTATTTTTCAACCGTGTTTCGGCTACTAAGTACCTGTTCTATTTGTTGTTACCTAATTTTGCAAAGAAAATATAACCTTGTTAAATTTTAAAATTAATTTCACTTTAGTATCTTGAGACCTATTCACCACCCAGCACCTTCTTTCATGCATAACTACCACCAAAACACGGTAACAAATGGTAGCAGAGCGTGGTTGAATGGGTCTCAATTTAGCCCCTTTTGACGGCTACACATTGTTTTGATCCGAACTCTAACCATTTTCTCAGTTGCTGGAATTTTTTGACCTTTTCAAAATTGGTCTGTCATCATGCCCGGCCCTCGCGATGTTCTCCTTCTTAACTATTTGCGCAAGGAGGAGTTGATCTATGAATTAACTATCAGAAATGTGCAATCTGGAGGCACGGTTGCAATAGACACTAACAAGCTTAGAGAGTCCCTTGATTTGCCCATTTCCATCCCCAATTTGGGAGAGAAAGAAATTGACGACTCTCTTTCCACGATCACGGAGAATATTACTGGGCTAGCTTCTGTAGTTAGTTTTTTTGATGAAAATGATCCGTCTCCTAATCAAATTAAGCGTGTGCAAGGTAGGCTATATCATTTTTCCAATAGGGTTAACGATCTGTTGTCTCTAAAACTGAATGATGTTCAGAGGAAGGAAGCTAGTACGCTCCTGGAAAATATTTCCGAATTATCTAGTAAGGTCACTCAATTGTTAACTGGGGAAGTTCCTCCCAAATCTGATCAACCCACCATAGTAAATGCAGGTAGTGAGGAAGCGCCTCCCAAGGGAGAAGTTAATAGAATAACCGTTGCTGCTCAAACTATCCCTGCCCCATTGGACAACGAATCCGAACGTCGTGCATCATTGAGTAACATCCGTTCTGAATTAACTTCCTTACCATTGAAACCTTTACCTACTATGTCACCCGGGTTTAGCAGCTTGCCTCATCCATTGGCAATGTTGCTCAGAGGTATCTCTAAGTTTTCCGTTAATACCACCAGTGATGTAATTTCATTTTTAAGATTTCTAGTGGAATTTCAGGATCATGCCCTTGTTTTTTCTCTTTCTCCATGTCAAATCTTGCAAATTATCTATCCGTATGCTATTGGTATTCTCTCTGATAAAATCGTAAGAGCCATTGCCGAGCAATCATCTATTGAGGATTTCCATGCCCATTTGCTAGCTAACTTCATCCCTGCTAGGGCCAGGTCCTCCCTTATTCAGAAGTACTATTATCGTGTACAGCGCTTGGATGAAAACTTGGCTGATTTCATACAGGACATTAAGTTTTATACTAGGGTGTTTGCCCTTCATTTTCCTGAAGATCAGATTGTACAGGCTATTGTAGAGGGAATTTCACCTCCCTATAGATCATATTTGTGTTTCGCGGCGTGCCCGCAAACTTTCTCGGAACTTGAAGCATTGGCCGTCTCAGCGGAAGGAGTTAGATACGCCGATTCTTTGCGTGTCGCGAAAGAACCCCCGCCTTCCATTAGTAATACTCGGCCTCCACCTCGCCGATCAGTCACCCCTCGTAAATGTTATGCTTGCGGGTCGCCTGACCATCTGCGCAATAACTGTCCTCTGATCAAGTCTAGTAGGGCAAATAATGGAGCGGGTTCATCACAAGGCTGTTTTAAATGTGGGGCTTTCTCACATATCGCAAAGAATTGTCCCAATTCGAATAGCACCCCCTCCTGCTCAACTTCTGGTGTAACTTCCAACAACAATCAAAAGTGACTAGTGGCTGCGGCTGAGTCAACTAATTCTGCTTCCCAAGGCTCAGCCCCTGGCAAAAAGGTCGAGAATTCAGGGAACGATAAGTCTTCGAATACATCTTTTGAATGCCCCAAAGAGTGTCTTAGGATTGCGGCGGATACCCCCGCACCTGTTCCTTTTCTTAAGATTGAGTTAAATAACGAGCCTATAACAGCTCTCTTAGATTCAGGCAGTGTTTGTTCGATTATTTCGGCTGAATGGTATTCTAAATTGAAAGCTGTTTGTAAACTACCTGACTACGTCTCATCTCCTATTCAATATGTTTCGGCTAATTCATCTCCATTAGAAATTCTAGGTTCCGTACTGGTCAAAATTCGTATTTTTAAATTTACATGGAAAATTAAATTGTTTGTGGCTAAGCACCTGTCTTGCCCCATCATACTGGGAGCGGACTTTATTTCTCACACTGGTCTTGTGCTCGATCTTCAGAGTAAGTCGTGCACATTCAAATTTGCGTCCAATTGTAAAATTCCCTTGTTAAAGTGTAATTCTGTGTCATGTTCATCTATTTCGCCTACCCAGGATGAGATGTTGTTAGACCTTAGACATCTTCCTGAGGAGCAGGCTGATAGTATTCGTAAATTATGTCAGTCATTTCCAGAGGTGTTCTCTGATACTCTTGGTGTTACTGACCTTATTGAATACAAAATTGAGGTCACGGATTCGATTCCTGTCCGTTTTCCACCTTATAGGCTATCTCCACCTAAAATGAATGCTCTGAAAGAAATTATCGATCAGATGTTGAAGGATGGTATTATTAGGCCCTCTAAGTCGGCGTATTCATCGCCTATTTTTCTAGTCCCGAAACCCCAAGGAGGCTTCAGGCCTGTCATTGATTACAGGGCTCTCAATCGGAAGGTGGTGTTGCAATCTGTGCCCCTTCCTGACCTTCATTCTTGTTTTTCATGGTTTCGTAAGGCCAAGTTCTTCACCATCTTGGACTTAAATCAGGCCTATAATCAAATTCCCCTTGCCGAAGAGTCTAAACACCTTACAGCGTTTGCCACGGACTGGAATTTATATGAATACAACCGCGTGCCTTTCGGGCTCCCCACCGGAGCAGCTGTACTCACTAGGCTACTAGATAGGGTCTTCTCCGACATCAAATTTGAGTACTTATATCACTACTTGGATGATGTCGTCGTATTTTCAGAGACTTTTGAAGAACATCTAGATCATTTGCGAGAAGTTCTCGATCGCCTTCGTAAGGCTGGGTTAACTGTTAAGTTGTCCAAGGTTGCCTTTGCTAAGCCCTCTATGTCATTCCTAGGGCATATTGTGTCACCCGATGGGGTAGCAGTCGATCATTCTAGAACACAGGCCATCCGTGATTTTAAACCTCCCAAGGACATTAAAGGCATCGCCAGGTTTATTGGTATGGTGAATTTCTTCAGAAAGTTCATTCCTAACTTTGCTAATAGAGCGGCGCCCTTAAACCTCCTTCGTAGGAAAGGCATCAAATTCGAGTGGGGACCTTCTCAACAAGCCGCTTTTGAAGACCTTAAATTAGCGCTTTGTAATGCCCCTGTTCTTGCTATGCCTGATTTTTCGAAGAAATTCATCGTCCAAACCGACGCATCGTCGTCAGCAGTAGCTGCAGTCCTTCTTCAAGAGACTGAACTAGGGAGGCGACCCATCGCCTATGCGTCTAGGACATTGTCGGCTCAAGAAGCCAAGTATTCCATCTATGAGCTCGAAGGTTTGGCAGTCTTATTCGCCTTAGAAAAGTTCCGTCTCTATCTGGAACACGTCAAATTCGACCTGGAGACAGATAATCAAGCATTAAGCTGGGTCTTAGGTAGGCCGCGTCGTACTGGTCGTATAGCCCGTTGGGCCATCCGTATTTCTGCCTTCCAATTCAATGTCAGGCATATCCGAGGTACCGAAAATGTTGTCGCTGATGGACTCAGCCGTATGTTTTCAGACGACGTTGAGAACCATGAACAGGTCGACAGTTCATCACCTCCCGAGTCCATGCTATCTGAGGTTAATGCCATCCTAACAGATGCTCCCATGCTTTTTAGGGATATCGAGAAATACCAACGTGAAGATCCGACGCTGGCTCCGATAATGGAAACCCTTTCTTCTGGGGAACATGTTGTCCCTTATGTTCTGAGGAATGGTGTTTTATGTTGCCCTTCGAGGCATGATAAGTTGATGAAAGTTGTTGTTCCAGCGGTTCTTGTACCTATGATCTTCAAGTATTATCATGAGACCCCATTAGGAGGGCATCTTGGAATCTTTAAAACCCGTGAAAAGATTCGTGAAATGTTCATCTGGAAAGGTATGGACGGCGAAATTCGTGAACTTGTAAAAGCTTGTAAATCTTGTTTGCTCAGTAAACCGACCATGTCCACCAAGGTAGGCCTCTTGTCTTCTCAGCAAGCGTCGCGCCCCATGGAACGCCTGTATATTGATTATGTAGGACCCTTCCCCCAGTCAAAGGGGAATGCCAACAAGTTCATCTTTGTGTGCGTAGATGGTTTTACCAGATTTTCTTGGTTATTTCCGACTAAGCTGGCTACCGCTCAGTCTACCATTACCTGCTTAAATTCTATTTTTGCTTATTTTGGTCCGTGTCAATATATTGTATCTGATAATGCTAAGGCTTTTACATCTAATTTATTTCGTAAATTCTGTTTTGACTTATCAATCTCTCATGTAACTACTTCTGCTTATTACCCTCAACCATCTCTGGCTGAACGGGTTAACCGTAATCTCAGGTCCGCACTTATTGCCTATCATCATGAAGATCATTCCAGGTGGGACACGTCCCTGCATTGGATAGCTTTTGCTTTGAATTCGGCGGTTCATGAATCTCACAAGTTTACTCCAGCTTCTTTGATGTTCAAGTTTGTTCCCAACTCGCCGCTCTCTAACCTCTGGTCTCTGAATGACATTCTACCCGAGACAATAGATCCGGATAACATTAAAGAACTTTGGAAGAAGGCTAAAGCCAATCTTAAAGTGTCTCATGAAAAGGTTAGGGAAAGGTATGATCGTGGACGGAGACCCACCCCTTTGAAGGTAGGTGACCAGGTTATGGTCAAAAATTTTGTTCCCGCGGGCAAGCTTGCCCCCAGATTTCATGGGCCATGCATCATTCTCGATTTTCTCACACCGGTTACATTGTTAGTAAGCAATCCAGCCACCGAGAGGATATTTAGGGTTCACCTGTCCCAGGTGAAACCGGTGTAAATTTTGTGTCAACTTGCTTCATATAATTTGATAGGAATATGATGGTTATATTTTTTTTTTTGAATTCCACTCTTAAGGCATTCTGCTCCTTCTATTATATTTTATTTTATATGTAAGCATTTCTTGTAAACCTCCCCGATTGTTAAACCGCCATCCTGTCCTTGCCACGGCCATTACCACGCTCCCGTCTCCTGCTCCACCTTACACAGTGGCTTAACTTATGCCATGGATATTTGCACGCCGCTGGCCCCTCAACCTCTCCACAAGCCTGTACCCTCAAAGAAGATGATAGTCCAACACAATTCTGCCGCCTAGCTTTAATGTTTCAGTGCCCCCGCAGCCGCGCGGCGCTGTCCCGCGGCTGGGTTCGAGGACGGGCCCCCTCGGCCCCAGCGAGGACGACATGTGCACGGCGAGCCGGAGCTCTCCTCCCGGCCTAGGCTGATGTGCGGCGCACGACCTGCTACTTGCCCGCAGCCTGTATATGTTCACCGCGGGCGCGGCGTGCTTCAACACCTCTGCTCCCCTCATAGTGCGGGCGAGCGGTATCTCAGGGTACTTGAGGGGTCCGAGCGGTTCCCTTTGGACGCAAGCTGCAACGGCCGGTCTGGCCATCCAACTTAGCCTACATCAACTACATGGACAGTCACTATAAGAGATGACTACACTTGGGAATCCAACAAGCAATATTTGGTGGACATTGCAAAATTCTTCATCACTTTTAAGTATTAAAAGTTTATCTTCAGAATTCAACTTCTACAACTTAAAGACTATACTTCTCCTGCAACAAGAAAATTTTGAAACCGATACAAACCAAATTAAGAAAATCTTATAAATTTTTTTTTGGCAATCAATCTCCATATCTACATCAAACCTGGGACCTGGTTTCATATATCACCCCTGGTGGAACTTTTGGGGGGGGAGGTCTGTACCAGGCGGTACACCTCCACGCAATTAATTTTAAAATGTGCGCCAATTGAAACTCCTCTGCTGGAGGAAGTCTGAACTTTATTGACGGTATTAATTTTCTACTTTCTCAGAAGATGTCACCACGTGGAAAAGTTTGAGTTTTTGAACTGTGTCATTTTTGATGTGTTTTTGTTTCACTTGTAGTTAGAAGTGTGAACTTTCTCTTCTAGAGGACACTACTGAAGATCAACAACGGTGCACTCTAGTGCGAAGTGAAAGAACTGTTTTTTGGAGAAAATTTAATTTCAAGAGTTCGTTCTTTGTTAAATTTCTTTCAGTCATTGTTTAAGTTGGCAATATTCACCCCTTCTTTCCCCTTGTGTTGAACCTAACCAATCCCGAATTTCTTAAATTAATTTCTATCCAATCAGATGTATCTTCCCCCAACTTGAATATGTTGCTGTGTCCTACCCAATAAAGTGTTTGTGGGAGGGTGTTTTCTTTCCCCTAACGCCTAGAAACTTCCGCGAGAGTATTTAAACTGCTGATTTTTGGGTCTCTCGGCCACTTCTGTTCCATCTTTCAGTGTGTTAAGTACATAGCAGGGGGCGGGAAGCGCCTCTTTCTTCGGCAGCGGTCAACAACAAGGTAATGGCCGATTAATAAATTCTTTCTTTGCTAGCTCAGCAGTTTAACTTTCGGGGCGGGTTCTAAGCGTTCCACTATGTAACCTTTTCCTAAAATGTAACTTCTCTTTTCATCTATTCTCTTGTAAAGCTACATACTGGGATAGAGAGTGCTAACCCTCTCGAGCTCCCACTCACATTGTCTTGAGGTGAACTTATTTTCTCAACCAATTCTTCAGTAATGTAATGTAAATTGTTATTTTCTTAAGTCACCTCTGTAGTATGGGATTAGCCCTTGCACTAACGGCCTAAGGCCAAGTAGGTCTTAAACAAAGTGTATTAGGAGTGCAAGTTCGCCTCCCCTCAAATTGTATTTTAGAGGTCATGTATTAACCTTCTTGTCATTTAATAGACCTCAGTAGGTTGGGTATTTTACCCCTGTGTATATGTCCTTTGAGGACAGCTTAAAGGTGGAGTTTTGGTGTGGCCTGGGAGAGGCTTAAATTTGAGAGCGAGTGGCTCTTTTGAAAATTGTATATTGTATGCCTCGAGGAGGCTTTTCCGTGTAATTTGGAGCAAGGGCTCCTAGGTATGAATGGGGTTTTCTGCCCCTCTGTTAAAATTGTGTTTGGGGTAAAACTGAGCTGATTGCCCAAGGATTATGTTTCTGACTTTTGAAGCCCCAAATGGGGTACCTATGTAAATGTATTTTTCAACCGTGTTTCGGCTACTAAGTACCTGTTCTATTTGTTGTTACCTAATTTTGCAAAGAAAATATAACCTTGTTAAATTTTAAAATTAATTTCACTTTAGTAGCTTGAGACCTATTCACCACCCAGCACCTTCTTTCATGCATAACTACCACCAAAACACGGTAACAATATTAATTATCACAAATAATGATTGAGTGAAATGTAAGGTTTAAAGGAGAAGAAAAAGAGATTTATTTTATTAATTGATTTGTTTTTATTTTAATAAATTGATCTTTTGTGTGTATTTTCTGTTATCATTTGCCTGACACCTTCTGAATACTGCCACACCTAAGAATGTCTTAAATTATGCGCTGCTGACATGGATGGTCCACCTCGGGATCCTCATGTTCACCGGCTGACTCTCGCGAATCTATCAGGGGCGTTATTATTACTATTATTATTTTTATTATCACTATTATTATCCAATAAACTATTCATTCTCATTCTCCCTCCCTTTGTGAGTCTATTTCTTTTACGGTGAAAGAAAGGTTCCCTTCGGCTTGACGAATCTTTTCCAGGTTATAACTGAAATCTTCACACGATTTCTGCTTGGACTCGGCAATTATCTGTAATGCTCTGTCTCTTTCATTTCATCTATATCAATTCTAGTTTAGTCTTTTTTGTAAGCCTTCTTTTTTACGTTTACGATATTACATCTCACCATCATTCCATCCTTACACACATTCCTGTCCGTTTGTTCTACAGTATTCCTGTATGAAATGTATTCTCTTTCTGTAACCTGAACTCGCTTTTTGTCTATTCTGTGGAATTTTTCAGTATTCATATGCACCCATTTTGGTCAAATATCCACATTTCAGATATTTCCTTCATTTATACATCAGCAGCAAAACTTTACTTTTGCTATTATAGTCCAGTGATACCTAGTTCACTGAAGATCAGATGGTGATGTGCATTATCAAAAATCCTCGGAATACCCGTATATGCCTAATTGATTACAGGAATTAAAGTCAGTTTTGATATAGCACATTGTGATTATGGTTCCGTATCCTTCCATGTGTATATGAGAATAGCCTTACTTTTGCAGAATGAATTTGTATCTTTTAATCCCATACTAGCACAGAAGTCCAGCAAACGCTTCCAGTTGCTATTAGCTTCCACACCTTCCCCACATTTACTCATTTCCTTCCTACATCGTTCTATTATATCGTCGCTTCACCGTTAAAAGGTTGTAATCCACAAAGCTCTTCCTATCGATTATTCTCCTTAAGACTGGTCACGCCTCCCAGCCACATATGGTTATGCAGTCCATCAGAACAAATTTTGTTGTGTTCATTTTCCTATGCCCATGTGTAAAGGAAAATTAACCTTGCTGTAGCGTACTATACGAATGTATGCTTGCATTACGTATTTACGCACTCTTATTGTATAATGCATTTTAGGTTCATTTTCGGTTACTCGTCGGCATAGGAAAACGAACACAACGGACATTGTTCTGATGGGCTGCATATCCATATGTGGCTGGGAGGCGTGGCCAGTCTTACGGAGAACAATCTATAGGAAGAGCTTTGTGGATTACAACCTTTTACCGGTGAAGCGACGATATGCACTCCTATTCAAAATTATCTCCTTGAAATCTTGTCCTTGTTGTTGATCATGGGTGTGATATCACTTAGTGTTTCATGAAACTTGATTGTCTTTGCTATCTCGTATAGTGAATAAGTTATCGATGGCTTACTTCTAAATTCTCGTATGTCCCAATGCTCTTCCTACCCATTGTATTCCTTAAGAGTGGTCACGCCTCTCAGCCACGTATCTACATGCGGTCCATCAGAATAATTCTCGTTGTGTTCATTTTCCTATGCTAACATGTAAAGGAAAATAGACTTCACCATACCATATTGTAGGGATGTTGTCTGCAAGCGAATGTACACCCTCCTATAGTAGCCAATAATATATTTAAGGTTAATTCTCCTTTGTACATAACCTTAGGAAAATGAAGACAACGAAAATTATTCTGATGGGTTGCATATACACATGTGACAGAGAAGCGTGACCAGTCTTGTGGAATATAATGGATAGGAAGAACATTGGGACATACGAGGATTTAAAAGTAAGCCATCGATATATCGAAACGACTTTCGCCCTAATTTCTCCAACCGCTAAAAGTATCTACATCATTCGTTGATTTACGGGCCGAACAGAAATTGTGTTCCGTGTTATGGTTTTCCTAATGGACGACGCCAACCCACACTTCTCTGTGTCCCCTCTTGATCACCTTACTACTTCCTTCTGATCGCCATTTACCCTACTAACATCGTTAATTTCAAACACATCCAGTTGCATCCTGGACCACTGGTAGACCTAGCCGCTTTAGGAAAGGAGGATCATGACTTTGAATATGCCCGATATTCTCAGCCCTATTACAACAGGGATCTGACACAACCACTTACTACGTCACTCAGCCGTTCTTCATTGTCCATGAACTAGTACCAGGAACCACTAAAGAGTTAGTTGTTAAATATAACTATCATGAAATATAGAGATGAGAACCACAGGAAATAGCGTAAGGACCCGTAATGCCTTATCCAAGTCTGGACCTTGATGATATATTCAGAACCGGTATATAATGCCAATGAAACGCTGATAAGGTTCTTCGAATCAGAAATTACTTTTGACAGGGTGGCTACTTCGTTCATGTTCAAATTTCCGTAAACGGCACGCAAACTACACACTCAAATCCTCATCATCCCTATATTTCCTTAACATTGCAGGTAAATTTTGGCAATCCCTGGCATTTAACACCAAAGCTCTTGTTAGCGTTGAAAACCCCATGAGGGCTACGGAGGGCTTTCAGGTTTCTCTTTCCAAAGCTTGTGAAAGTTTGTGAAGTTTGTCACACACTATCCACCCGCTATGTGCCAAGTTTGTCCGTGTTTAGTCTACATTGCGATATCAGTGGTGTGAAGTTCCTTCTCCACAATTTTCCGCTATACTTTGTACTGTTCGCCAATCGACGTATTTCTGGTTTAATCGGTTCATAGACTGGGAAGAAAATAGAGATTAACTGAGTAATGATTTATTTTGTGCGCTCACTGTCGTTCTACATCTTTTACGGAGGCCCGTTTCTATTCCTGGATTGTTCAAAGATTTTAATTCCGATCTTAGTGCTGGAATGGTATTTACTCAGACCTGTGAGAACAACAAATGTGTTATCTTATATGAGAGGTTGAGAAATCCAGAATGGTTTATTAAAAGGTAAAGATAACACCTGTTTGTAAATGGAACATTGAGGTAATTCTACGGTTAATTTAGTTACGTATGATGACCATTTCTATATACTTCAGAATAATGAGCTTCGGGAACACTTGGAACTTAATTATCTTAGTGAATCTGGTTATCATCTAGATATGTGAGTAATGAGTGCTACAAAAAAGGACAAGACATTGAACGAAGATCAGTACCTCACAAGTGTTCTTGATAGATTTAGTATATGTATCGTACATTAAGGGACTGAAACGCAATATAACATGCTGGTTTGTACACCTATGGGTGAAACGCCTAACGTACTAGACCTACTTCGTGTTCCTCAACTGTGTACAAATAGAGCACCTTCATATTTAGAAGGATCAGAACTCTTCACTTTCCCTTCGCTCATTAGAGTTAATCGGGGATCGTTATCTATTTGTACTTATCCTCAATAGTGACATACTTCATGTCTCAAGTAATTTAGGTCAATAAAATAGCAATAAAAAGCATGTTCATAGGTTTCTAATTAAACGTGTGCGTAAGTAGATATATGAAGACACACTAAATCATGTCTTCTATCACAGAAGTCAGAATATTCTGAGTATATTCTTGACAACTGGATAGAAATGATTCGGCGCTTGGAAACTTTGCCAGGGACCATCTGAAACGTTGACGAAATGGGAATCACGACTGTGCAGAAACGAGACAGAGTTGTATCAAGACGTGGCTTCAAAAAAATAGGTAGGTAGGATAGTGTGTGTAGAACTTAACAACTTAGTGACTTTGGCAATGACAAGATCTGCGACAGGAAACACAGATCGTCCGTTCTTCGTTTTCCCAAGAGTGCATTTTAAGAATCATTTTATGGCTTTGAAGTTACAGGAATATTTCCTTACAACAGAGACATATTCAGGGATGAAGAATTTCTACCATTTTATGTCGCTGACAGAACTGCTCCACCCGTTGTCACTGAAATGCGTCGTTCTCACAAAGTACAAAACTCGTGTTCTTCAAATGAATCTCCCATACCTGAGGATATCCTATCTATTTAACCCACTTATTCTAAAAAGTCTCCTCCTTCCAGTTCACCTCCCACATCTGCCAACTGCTCCAACTACCGTCACCGAAAATCCTGGTCCTTCCGATCACAACAGCTATGTTCATCAAATGCATCTCCCATACTTGAAGATACCCGACCATTTTACCAAGCTCCAGCCAGGAAGAAGATAAGGATGTAACGTATAGAATGAAGAGATCTACACCTATTCTGACAGACACTCTGGTGAAAGAATCTTCATGCGAAATCAAAAAAATTGAGGGAAACGAAAACAAAAACAAAACTGAATGCAAAAAACGTCCTTTTTGAAAAAATAGAAACAGAAGTGAAATTTAGAAAGCCAATGAATAAATTGTCATCAAAATACACTGATGAGGACGATCAATGTGACGATGAATCATTTTGCTTGATTTGCGCGCATAAGTTTTCAAGAAACTTGGACGGAAAATAATGTATTCAGTGAATCCAATGTAAGACGCGGGCCTATTTGAAATACCTACGCGGAGTCAAATTGGACTATATTTGCCTGAACTGCTATTTGCCTTACGTCGCACCGACACAATAGGTCTTATGGCGACGATGGGATAGGAAAGGCCTAGGAATTGGAAGGAAGCGGCCAGCATTTGCCTGGTGTGAAAATGGGAAACCACGGGAAACCATCTTCAGGACTGCCGACAGTGGGGTTGGAACCCACTATCTCCCGATTACTGGATACTGGCCGCACTTAAGCGACTACAGCTATCGAGCTCGGTTGCCTGAACTGCAATTCTGATATATCAGGTGAAGACCCCGAAGTGATAACTTATTAGTAAAGCTAGGAACTTTACGTAGTAGAACTTGATTTTGATTTTTGCTATTAAAATGGCCAAATTAGCTTGTCTTGCAAAGTAAACATTAAATGAACATGCCTAACTGTGTTGTGGTTGCATCTTTTTGCACCTTTTCTCAATACATACACCTTTTTGCAGCTTTTTTTAATGTCAGCACCTTTTCCCCCACTTTCATGATATTTGTTGGCTTATTGCCACATTTGATTCGTAAAGAAAAGAAACACGCACGTTTCTATAGAGGCCGAGAAATGGAGAGGGTTTCGTCTGTAAAGCTTAGTTCCTCAATTTGCCGCTAGGAGCGCAGGCTCTCGATGCACTAATCGGGATCTATGCCCGTAATATTGAAAGAAGTATTCTGACAGTTAGGGGGTGGAGGGAGGATCACTGCACATGCCACTGCACGGTGTTGCTACATTCATGCATTCCGTCCTCCTTCCCCTCGTTTCCGACTCATTTGTTCGTTCGTTCAGACCGCTCAGAAGTGGGAGGTTTGGCAAATCCTAGCAACTCGACCCGGCCAGCAGGCTTATCTCCATGACAATCGCATTGGGCACGCCCACGTTTGCATGGCAACCATACCGCCTACTCCCTTCTTCCCAGTCAGGTAGGCCGTAAACAGACCTCCCTCTAAGAACTGTCAGGATGCATCTTTCGGTATTATGACTGTAATTATGAACCTGGTAAGTGATTGTTGAACAGTGTATCGGCCTTTCTAGTATTACGCAGGCGATGTTTCAGAATATGCTTTGAATGTGTGTGGTGTCTGCTATTTGTCTGTGTTTCCAGCGTTAGTATCAGTTATGCCGAAACAGAAAGTGAACATCGGAAAAATACGTGATGTTGTTAGCAGTTTACTGCAGATGATATTGAGAGTGATGGATCTGTTCTGAGGTACATTGCTTGCGATATATCAATCACAATTGATGAAAAACACCAACGTAATCGTGTCACGCTTCATATAGCTAGCACATAACATGTGAAGTATAACGATGGCCTAGATTGAATACCTCGTATCTCAAAAAGTTCTTCCTAGCTATTATTTTCCTTAAGACTGGTCACGCCTCCCAGCCACACATGAATATGCAGTCCATCAGAACAATGTTCTTTGGGTTTATTTTCCTATGCTGACGCATAAAGGGAAATGAACCTTATAAAATTGTACTTTAGGAGTCAGTAAATTTGTCACGCAGACATACTTTCCTATGGTACGGTACGATACGGTTCATTTTCCTTCACACGTCCGCATAGGAATAAAGAACACAACGAACATTGTTCTGATGGACTGCGTATTCATGTGTGGCTGGGAGGCTTAACCAGTCTTAAGGGAAGTAATGGACAGGAAGAACTTTGTGAGATACGAGGTTTTCATTCTAGGCCATCGATAAGGAACTACAGTGTAATAACGGTGGAGTTCGACAACACTGCATTGGTGAGGCAATGACTACTTAAAATTTTAAAAAAATTACTGAACAGCTAAGATATTTGCGGCGTGTGGTATGTGTCTTTTTCCAAGCTTAACAACCCTACTACGAAAAGGTATTTGCAGAAATACACCGGGAAGTGTTCCAGATGAGAGCATCTTACGAAAATCATATCTTCAGCTTCTGCACGAATAAAAATAGAAACAGATCAGCCAAGTAATAGCTGAAAATTCAATATATATTCTACTAGATGAAACCTGTGATAGGCAAAACAGATATGTTCTAAACATTTTAGTAGCACGGACGAAGCACCTTATGGCATTTGCCAACCTGAAACCTATGTACTGAAACCTAAAGCACGTATTTGTGAAGCATTAAAGGTTGAATATCCATATGCAAATACATTTCTGTCTTTCATTAAGAAATTGCTGAAATGCAGGATTTCCTCTTCCAAATAAACCAATTCCTACTAATTGGGGTTGGATAAAGGCTGCGGTGTTTATTTGTAACCATTTTAAGGCTATGTGTGATTTCTTAAATGTTATACCAAATGATTCTTCAGCTGTAAAAAAGGCCAAAGAACTAGCAGGTAAACAGGAGTTGCAAAATGAACTTTTTACTGTGCATGGTTACTCTTTCTTGACAACAGAAAGAGGAGCAATGGACTGTTCTGATGGATGTGAAGGAAGTACTAGGGGGTACTGCAAAGCAGGTACTAGGAAAGAGCTTAACCAAAAACCCTGATGTTGAATATGTTGGAACGAACAGTGATTTAAATTATCAACTGCAAACAAAATATGCACCACTTGTATCTGTTGACGTAGAACGTTCTTAGTCTACGTGTAAGTGTTTGCTTAGTGACCGTAGATGCAGCTTCACTGGAAATAACATTGAAATCTCTGTTTTTAACAGTTTTCTGGAGGTGTGATTTTTAATAATATTGTATTCAGGGACTTGTTTCATACAGATTTTTAACCCAATGCCGTTCACGGGTCGCCTGCCATGCATAATGATCCTAAGCGCTCGTTACACACGCGGTCATTAGAAGTGTGTTGGCGGTAATCTTGAAGGGTCTCGTGAAACCACAACGCATTCTCATGAGCTCAGCATCTTGTTGAGTCTTTCCTCTGCGTATTTCACAAGCAGGCCTAGTTTATAAACATCGTATTCCGGCTAGACATTATTTATGTTCGAGTTTTCATCATGTCGTCTACTTATCGCGGAGAAGTGTTGCAAGGTTTGAAATAATGCGAAACTGGTGTACTGGTATATTAGAGATTAGGGGAGACAGTAAACTTCCTAGTAGACGTTCAGAAAAATATTCTGATGAATGTAGGCCTAGTAGCGATAATGAATCCGAGAATCATAAAAACGTGAACGAATATGGTATGAAGACCGAGGGAAGGGGTTAGAATTACCTTTTACTAGTAATATCGAGATTTTGTTTCTAATGAACTGGAAATATGGTAAAGCAATGCTGGTTCAAATCATGATTTACCTTCTGGGAGTTCAAACGTTTTTCAATTATTTGTGGGATGGGAATTTTATGAGCTTAGACGAATATTTATGTCGAATATTTACAAAGAAAAACCGGCACTGTTGGTATTAACCGGATGAATATTATGCTAATGATATAAGGGCATACCTGGTGTTCTAATTTATATCGGCCGGGCTGAGTGGCTCAGACGGTTGAAGCGCTGGCCTTCTGACCCCAACTTGGCAGGTTCGATCCTGGCTCAGTCCGGTGATATTTGAAGGTGTTCAAATACGTCAGCCTCGTGTCGGTAGATTTACTGGCACGTAAAAGAACTCCTGCGGGACTAAATTCCGGCACCTAGGCGTCTCCGAAAACCGTAGAAGAG
Organism: Anabrus simplex; assembly: GCF_040414725.1. Classification (NCBI taxonomy): domain Eukaryota; kingdom Metazoa; phylum Arthropoda; class Insecta; order Orthoptera; family Tettigoniidae; genus Anabrus; species Anabrus simplex. The sequence goes on along the minus strand of NC_090266.1, from coordinate 206,880,307 downwards.
TAGTTAGTGGGACGTAAAGCAAATAGCATTATTATTTATTAATTCATATCGGTTTGGTTGTTTAACCTTAAAATGACTATTACTTCCTACGGGACTTTTGCGTGTGCCCTTTACTAAGGCAGGCAATGACACTGGAATGGTTTTGTAAAATTGGACAATATTTAGACTCAAAATTACGGCGAGTACAAACAAACACGCACTGATCATTTAAAAACGAAATGAAAAAGAAATTACATCTATATTTAACGTCTATGTTGTTTTCTTTAAAGGGTGACATTTATGCTGTTATGGCGATTGAGATTTAAATGCTTCTTTTAGAAAACACGGTAATTCCGGGCGGCAGCCACCCGTAAGTGGCGAACGGCCAAGACTTTTAATACTTGATAACGCGAGAGAATTTTGCCATATATGATATAAAAGTTGTTTTGATGATGTTTGTATTAATATTCACATATAAAATTTGCAACTTTTTTGCACCCTTTCAACCAAACTTTCGCACCTAAAATTCCTAGCTCGGCTTATTAGTGTCAATTCGTCTACAGAAATGTCGTAACATTGTAATTAATGAAGCACTGAACTGAGATTTTACGTTATTTATGTTAAAGTAATTCGTAGCTGAAATGTTGACAAGTTTCCCCGTGGATAGGGTAAGTTGACACACATGTCGAAGTTTAAACAAGTTAGTTTCTTTGTGAACTTCATGAAATGTGGGTATATTTTATTTTGTAAACCTACCTGACGAATGATACCTACTATGTAAAGTTGTCATAATAATATTGACTAGGCTATATTAAAGATCATAACAAATAAAACTACAAAAACCGTGCCAACTAGGTATGGGCTCCCGTACAGTAAGCAATATTAGGCCTATATGCTACTAACAGGTTGCTCTGTTAGACAGTGTTAAAAGAATAGGAAAATGGCTATTGAGAGCTTAATAATTTTAACGTTATTCGTTTTACGACCCACTAACTTCTTTTACGGTTTTCCGAGACGCTGAGGTGTCTGAATTTAGTCCCGCAGGAGTTATTTTTCGTTCCAGTAAGTCTACCAACACGAGGCTGACGTATTTGAGCACCATCAAACACCACCAGAATGAGCCAGGAAGTTAGGGTCGTAAGGTCAGCGCCTAAACCGTCTGAGCCACTCAGCCCGATATTGACAGTTTATATACTAACAATATACCGAACGGTATATCAACAAACTTACGTCCATCTTTTGAGCACCGTAATAGCATAAGAGAGTTGATCATGACGTCCATTTCTAAAGACGAGCGTGCCATTTAATTTGTTGCCATTGTCCGTAACAATCGAGAGGCAGTGACCGAGACATTTGACGTGTTCTCTTTTCTTTCTTTTATTGCTGTTTATTTGACATCACCGAGTGGACTGTCCGTGCATGTTAACGCACTACGGCTATCGCGCCAAGCTCTGCATTCGGGAGACGCGTAGGTTCGAACCCCGCCGACGGCTGTCTAGCAAATGGTTTACTGTGTTTTCCCACTTTCACTTCCAGGCAAATGCCAGGACAGCAACTAATTCATAGTCTACAGTCGATTCCTTCCACTTTATTACACAATTTCAATCACCCTCATTCATTCCAGCTTCATTCGCTCCTCAAATGACAGGGGTGTTAGGAAGGCCATCCGACCGTACAGAACCTTTCATATAATCTCATCTCACTTCATGCCTGATCTCGTATCAAGAGGTGGGATTAAGGGGTAGAAAACGACAACAACAACAACAAACATTACTATTTATTTTACTTCGCACCGACTTCAGACATGTCTAATGGTGATTACGGAATAGGACAGAGCTAGGAATGGGAAGGAAGATAACTTGCCTTTACTTAATTTACAGCCCAATCATTTTCCGGATTGAGATTGGGAAACCACAGGAAACCATTTTAAGGGCTTTCGGCAGTGGTGTTTGGAACCCACCGTCTCCCCAGTGCAAGCTAACAGCTAAATGGCACGAACAGCGCAGCTGACTTGCTAGCTTTCCTCTGTAAATATTATATGTAGGCCTACGGAAAAGACTGTAAATAATAACATTCGCGTGGAAATAATCACTCTGGGCTTCATAAAACTTGTCAACTTCTTCCTCATCTGCACCTTCACATGGTGAACACACTTTCACAATTCTCGTCTTAATTGCTCCATCTACCAAATCTACCCACAGCATCCGCTCATTTACGTGCCTAACAAATGTTGCGTGCCATAGTATTCATGATGAACAGTCCTACCCAACACTCTGCCTGTCCCTTTTTAACACCCGTCAAGTACACTTGAATCTCTTCCTCGTTATCTCCCCTTACTCGAATATCATAAACTCCTAACACATCCAGATGCATCCCCTTTGCTGACCCAGCCAGTTCTACTTTTTCTTCCTTCCATAAGGCCCATTAATATTGTTAGCTCCCCATCGAATTCAATTTCGTTCGCCAATTTCCAAGGAGTACCTCATCTGTCAAATGGGAGTGGGAATCCTTTACTGCCATAGGTCCGAAGCTTGCCTGAAGTGTTATGAGCATGCTGTGAAGCAGCGTAAGTAAGGGACCACCGGTGGATCGTATAGTCCTAGCTGCCTGAGCACAAGGATGGCCGTAAATCACGATACGTCCGAGATGCCCACACCCATTCCAAAGCAACTTTTATCCCGACTCTCAGGACCACTTACTAGGCCACTCAGCCGTTGTCCATAGTTAAGGAACTAGGACGTAACTACAGTAACCCACAGCACGAATCATCTGAATCTGGCATTAATACCTAATGTATTGATCTGCTTAAAATTCTCTGAATAAAGAAACGGGGTTCGGTTTCTGACTGGGTTGCGGATTTTCACTCTTCCAACTCGGGGACTGGGCGTTGAGGCTGAAGTGTAAAATGACTCCTATACATTGCTCCTCTCGTAAGTGTATTGCTTCTCGTATCCTAGGATCATCTGATGAGATTACGTTATTTATTAATTGTTGATTACTTTGTTATTTTTCCTTTTTATTCATTATTTATGTTTTATAGTCCGACTCTGTGCTGTAGTGGTTAGTGTGATTAGCTGCCACCCCCGGAGGCCCGAGCTGGATCCCGGCTCTGCAACGAAATTTGAAAAGTGGTACGAGGGCTGGAACGCGACCACACAGCCTCGGGAGGTAAACTGAGTAGAGATGGGTTCGATTCCCACCTCAGCCATCCTGGAAGTGGTTTTCCGCGGTTTCCCATTTCTTCTCCAGGCAAATGCCGGGATGGTACCTAACTTAAGGCCACGGCCACTTTCTTCCCTCTTCCTTGTCTATCCCTTCCAATCTTCCCATCCCCCGCAAAGCCCCTGTTCAACATAGCAGGTGAGGCCGCCTGGGCGAGGTATTGGTCATCCTCCTCAGTTGTATCCACCGACCCAGAGTCTAAAGCTCCAGAAAATTGCCATTGAGGCGGTAGAGGTGGGATCCCTCGCTGAGTCCGAAGGAAAAACCGACCCTGGAGGGTAAACAGATAACGAACGAACGATTTATGTTTTATAAATTTTCCTTATCTATATATATAAAAGAACTTGTCCTGACTGACTGACTGACTGACTGACTGACTGACTGATTCATCATCGCCGAGCCAAAACTACTGGACATAAAGAAATGAAATTTTGGTGATACATTCATATTAACATGTAGGGGCCCGCTAAGGGAGGATTTTTGGATATTCCGTCGCTAAGGGGGTTAAAAGAGGGGTTAATTTTTAAAATGAAAGTATCTGTATCTCAAAATTTGAAAGGTTTACAGATGTAAAAATTGGCATTTGTAATCTCCTTTAAAAATAAAGAAACACGTATTTTTTGTTTTCGGAAAATCTCAATAGGAGGGGTGGAAAAGGGTGAAAAAGTGGTTGAATGCCTTTAATGAGGCTACTTATATTTCAGAAACTGAAGATATTACAGACCTGAAAATTGGTATTTGGGATCTCCTTTAAAAATAAAGAAACACGTATTTTTGTTTTTGGAAAATCCAAATAATGGGGGGGGGGTGAATTTTGAAAATGAGTGTATCTATATCTCAAAACTTTAAAAATTTAATTTACAGGTGTAAAAATTGGTATTTGGAACCTCCTTTAAAAAATAAAGAAACACGTAATTTTGTTTTCGGAAAATCCTAATAGGAGGCTGAAAAGGGGGAAAAATTGTTGAATGCCTTTAATAAGGATACTTATATCTCAGAAACTGAAAATATTACAGACCTGAAAATTGGTATATGGGAACTCCTTTAAAAATAAAGAAACACGTATTTTTGTTTTAGGAAAATCCAATTAATGGGGGTTAAACAGGTGTGACAAATTGGGGTTAATTTTTAGAAAGATTATATCTGCAGTACTGTATATCTCAGAAACATAAAATGTTACAGACGTAAAAAGAGATTATTTGGAATCTCCTCTAAAAGTGAAGAAACATAGGTCATTTGTTTTTGGGAACTCAACTTAAGGGGAACTAAAAAGCGGGCGAAATTTTAAAATGAGAATTTCTACAGTATATCTCATAAACTTAACATGTTACAGAATTGAAAAATGGTACTTTTTATCTCTATTAACAAAAGGAAACGTGTTTTTTAAGTTTTCAGAAAAACCATTTGGGTGGGGGTAAAAGAGACTGAAAAAGAGGTTGAATTCTCTTAATTAGGATACTGATATCTCAAAACTGAATATGTTACAGACGTGAAATTTGGTATTTGGAATTTGCTTTAAAAGTAAAGAAACACGTATTCTGGGAAAATATAACGGAGGGGGGGTGGGTGAAAGAATTGAAAAATTAATTGAGTTAATTGTATGAGGATACTCACATCTAACAAAAAATAAAGTTGCTACAGAGGTGAAAATTGGTATTTGGATCTGCTTTAAAAACAAAGAAAAACGCGTTTTATGGGGGTGGGGGGAGAATCATCTTGGGGGGCGGGAGTGAAAAGGGGTTAAACTCCTTTAATGAGGACACATATCTCAAAAACTGAAGATGTTAGAATCGTGATAATTGGTATTTAGAGTATCCTTTACTATTAAAGAAACAAGTATTTTTGCCGGAAAATTTACTTAAATTCACCTGAAAATTGGTATTTGGGATCTCCTTTGAAAATAAAGAGACACTTATTGTTTTGTTTTTGGAAATTCCAATTAATGGGGGTTAAACAGGAGGGACAAATTGGGGTGAACTTTTAGAAAGACTATATCTACAGTATATCTCAGAAACGTAAAATGTTACAGACGTAAAAATTGGTATTTTGAATCTCCTGTTAAAGTTAAGAAACATAGGTGATTTTGTTTTGGAAACTCCACTTAAGGGGAAATAAAAATGGGGTGAAATTTTAAAATGAGCATTTCTACAGTATATCTCAAAAACTCAATATGTTACCGAAGTGAAAAATAGTATTTTTATCTCTATTAAAAATAAAGAAACATGCATTTTTGTTTTCTGAAAATCCACTTGGGGGGGGGGGGTAAAAGTGACTGAAAATCGGGTTGAATTCTTTTAATTAGGATACTGATATCTCAAAAGCTGAAGATGTTACACACGTGAAATTTGGTATTAGGAATCTCCTTTAAAAATAAAGGAATACGTATTTTTTTTTGGGAATCCACCTAAACGGGGGTGAGAAACTGAAAAATTAGTTGAGTTATTTGTATGAGGATACTATTATCTTAAAAACGAAAGATTTTTCAGACGTGAAAATTGGTATTTGGAATCTGCCTTAAAATTAAAGAAACACGTATTCTCGGAAAATCCAATGAAGGGGTGTGTGTGTGTGTGTGTGTGTGTGTGTGTGAAAGAATTGAAAAAATAATTGAATTAATTGTGTGAGGATGCTTACATCTAATAAAATCTAAAGTTGTTACAGACGTGAAAATTTGTATTTGGATCTTCTTTAAAAACAAAGACTAAAGCTTTTTGGGGGGGAAATCATCTTGGGGGCGGGGGTGAAAAGGAGTCAATTCCTTTTATGAGGACACACATGTCAAAAACCTAAGATGTTAGAGTCGTGATAATTGATATTTATAAAACCCTTTACTATTAAAGAAACAAGTATTTTAACGGGAAATAAGGAGGGGGCGAGTGTGAAAGGAAGTGAAAAAGTGAATTCTTTTTATGGGGATACTTATATCTCAGAATTGAAGGCAACAGACGTAAACATTTGTACGAGTATTTGGAATCTCCTTTAATCATAATTTTTTTTTGGGAGGGGGAAAAATCAACTTAACGGCGGTGGGGTGAAAAAGGAGCTGAGACCAATTGATTTTACTGTTCATAATGTACTTATTCTGAACATAAACTGATCATTTTTTATCTTTCCTGGGTTCGTTTTCAAGAACCATGTTTTCCATTGGAGAACATAAAGTTAGATTACAGTAGATTCTCCTGGCATATAAATAAAAATTTAAACACATTTGAAATAAACGATTGGAATGATATTGACCGTGCAATTGTTAACCTCTATAATAAGGTCAATGCGCGGAAGTGTATCATTCGTGTCGCCAGAAATCTGGCGCACTTGCCTACGCACGACGATGGTGCTGTTCACATTGTCAGCAATGACAATAGCAGCAGGTGAAATTTACCGCCAACTAGCCGTCTTGTATCTTGCTGTAGGGTCCAGACCAATAATAATAATAATAATAATAATAATAATAATAATAAATGTTCTGGACCTTCATCAAAAGGTGCGGACCGCGCTGGAAACGGGTCCTGGCCGGTTTATGACTACGATTGCAGTCCAGCCCGGGTTCAGTACCGCCAAGGCACCCAAGACAACACCACACCGTGTCTCTTCAAGGATTTGATCCATAATAAAAATGCTTATAGGAAAAGATGGCAAAGATTTATCGACCCAACTGACCGGGTGGAATACCTGGACCTAGCCCGGGAAGTACGAAATCGATTGCTGGAAAGAAAGATTGAAAAATGGGAGGAATTTTGCAGTAATCTCTCAGAAAATGGGTTAGATCGCAAATGTTGGCGGATTCTCTCAGAAAACGAGTTATATCGCGAATTTCGGCGGATTATATAAAACGTTAAGCATTCAATGATAAATTTCATTATAATACCGTAGCGAAGCACGGGTATCTTGCTAGTATTTATAATATTTATCCTGGGTTATCTTGTCTGAGTAGAGAAACTGGTTCATTTTCCGACTGGATAGCGAATTTTAACTCTTCCGGCTAGGGAACATGGATATTTTTTAATATTCCCAACATTCCTGTGTATCACACACTACACCAACAATAAGCCGTAGTTTCCTATGCACGGCATATGCTGCACATCCTCGTCTCAATGGAGAGTGTATGCTTGATGACTAGACATTATGGTAGTCTAATTACGTGAGGGTGCTGCCCCGCCGGAAGTTTGGCGGTGAAACACTAGGGGGGGGGGGGAACTATGAAGCAGAAGAAACTGCAATATACCAAACTCTCTCCTATACTGAAAATATTCAACGTCCAGATGTTTCAATGATTTCAGACTCACTCAGTGTCCTCGCAGTGTTGCAGAATCCTAGTGGATATAAGCCTCCATTTGTGACCGTCTCATTGCACATCTTCATTTACAGCATATACAACACATCACACTGCGAAGTACAGCAGGAACATGCCACAGCGAGTACATCTCTCCACTTGAGATTCTCGTCAGGAAGAGCACCCGGCCGTAAAACTGTTCTTAATCCACATCAGTGCCAACCTCAGGTAATTGGAGAAAATGCCCCATTTGAAAACTATTTGAGAGTTGCACTGAGGTACATGACGGCTTTTATTTCTCCTGGGGCCATAGCGGAGTGTATCATTTCTGGTGGCAAGATTGCTTCAGTCATCCCTCATGTTTAATGCAAATTAATAGATTTTTAATTATATGACAGTATAGGGAGAATGAAACTCCTGCTGTCTAAGTGCTCTCCCAAATTTCTCAACTTCTCGGCCAGTAAATCAAGCCCATGTCCATAGAGAAAAGTTTCCACTCAGACTAGCCAGTACCGTATAACTGAATAAAATTCCAAAGCCAAACCAATCCCCATGGCGCAACAGCCCCGAAGGGCCGTACCCTACCAAGCGACGGCTTCTCAATCCGAAGGCCAACAGATTACACAGGTGTCGTCTGGTCAGCACGACGGATCCTCTCGGCCGTTATTCTTAGTTTTATAGACACGGGGCCGCTATCTCACCGTCAGATAGCTCCTCCATTGTAATCACGTAGGCTGAGTGGACCTCGAACCAGCCCTCAGATTTAGGTAAAAGTCCCTGACCTGGCCGAGAAACGAACCCGGAGCCTCCGGGTAGGAGGCAAGCACGCTACCCCTACACCGTGGGGCCAGCTGAATATAGTTCAGTATACTAATATTTTATCTATGTACCAGGTTTCTTCGTTCTCATCACTCTTTTCATAGTGAAAGACAAACACTATATACTGGATGTATAGTATACTTCGCCCTAAAATATGTACAGTCAGTACACACAGTATGGTATATTGTTCTTGCTTCTGACAGGACAGCAATGCTACTGTCTTTTCAAGGAAATGCTAATCCGTGACAACCTTCCGTTGAGGACGAGAATCCTGTCATCTGTGTTGTACAACTTTAACAGGTGGAACCTTTTCAACCTTTAAAAAATGTCTTTCACGGCTGCAGATGTAAAATCATGGGAATAGAACCAGCTTTTGGGTAGTTAGGCCGTATGCATTTGCAGAGTTTGGTCTGCCACTTCTAATCAGAGTCTTGAAGGGGCGTGCCAGTCCAACTGATGAACCCAAATGGCACGTCTGCACAAGGCCTAACTACCCAAAAGCTGGTTCTATTCCCGTGATCTTTTCAACCATAAGTTCCTTGTAATAGTGCACAAAGCAGTTCTTGCAGAGGTAACGAAACGTGTCTTGGTGACGAAACAATATTAACATCCCCAAATGACTCAAGATATGTATATTTCACTTCGTACATAGTTAGACAGCGCACTGTAGACTAGAGACTCATGTAAATCCAACGGACTCAGGTGTGAGAGTAATGATAGTGTAGTACATTTTCTGTACTTATGTGTCTTAAATCTATTGGTAACTTGATCACTATACATACTGAAATGATTTTTAACAGAATACAATTCAATATTTTTTTTATTTTCCTCATTCTGTGACATAACATGTACAAACAGTAGTATAATTTATTCCAAGTAAAAATTGCAGGTTTAATACTGTAATGAGATAGACAATACGAACTGATAAAGTGATAAGTAAGTCCAACAATATCCACACAAGTATATTATTAAACGGCAGTTCATAAAAGCTCAGGTGGTTACAAACGTAGAAAACGTAGACTGTGAAGGGTCTCACATTACAAGCTAAAAATCAACACATCTTTTTAATGCTATGAATTCGATGACCCTCAAACATTTCAATAGAATTCCACACGCCCACGAAGAGATATCGTCCCTTAAAAATTAATACCGCGTATCTGACAATGCTCTTCCTATCCATTATGTTCATTAAGATTGGTCACGCCTACCACACATATGGATATGTAGTCCTTGAGAACAATTTTCGTTAAGTTGATTTAACAGTCGTTTAAAGGAAAATGAACTTACCGTACCATACCGTACCGTATGTTGGCATGCAGTATTTGCGCACTCCTATAGTAAAATGTATTTGAGGTTCATTTTCCTTTATACATCGGCATAGGAAAATAAACACAACGAAAGTTTCTCTGATGGACTGTATACCCATATGAGCCTGAGAGGCGTGGCAAGTCTTAAGGAACATAGTGGATACGAAGAGCATTGTAAGATACGCGGTAATGTTTCTTAAGGGACGATATAGTTCTATCATGTAATAACAAAACTTACAAACATAATTTTTGGGAGATTTTGCAAAAATTATGCAAAAATTTCCACCTGTCACTCCTAATTAGCAGACATTCATAGGCATTGAGAAAGGAGTATGAAATACCCATACTACGGAAGTGCAAGTGAAAAATTGCAGGATCAATACTGTAATGAGATGGACAGTACCAACCGATCAATTGATAGTCTAATTACGTCCAAATCCCTAGAAGTATGTTATTAAACAGCAAGTCATAAAAGCTCCGCTGGTTAAAAAACATAGAAAAACAGTTAGACTGAGAATGGTCTCACATTATAAGCTAAAAATCAACACATCTTTTTTAATGCTATGAATTCTATGACCTTCAATCATTTCAATAGAACTACACACACCCACGAAAAGATATAAAGGTTTGTCATGTAATAACAATACTTATAAACATAATTTTAGGGGTATTTTGCAACTATTCATGGCTTAAGTTATGCAAAAATTTCTATCTGTCACTCCTAAATAGCAGAAATTTATAGGTATTGAGGAAGGAATATGAAATTCCCATACTACGGAAGTACACTGCAATGGAGTATTTTATTAATTTTAACTTCAATAAACATTTCTTTCACAAAGAGCCGAATACTGCTTATGATATAGAGAATTGCTAATATTTAAAATATGAAAAAATGCTATTAAAGATAGATTTATGTTGGCTAGGTAAGACATCAAAGAGTATACGTTAATCTACCTTAGTGCAATGAATAAAAAATACTTCATTCTTTCGTGAACGTTTAAATGTAACGTCATTTCAAGGAAATGTTTGGTGGTGCAGTATATCTTTCTTCTGCGGTTTTCGTGATTTTAAGTAACAACCATCCCTGCCCCATATACCACCTTTAAACTAATTATTTACCTAAAAGTATTCCCTTGTTACAAGTTATAATACCACAATTTGGTAACTGTAATTATTTGTTTTTCATATCCTATCCTTCAGACATACATATTTAATGTCAAAGAGACAGTTGGAAAGAAGAATACAAATATACAAGATGAAAAGTAGCACAATGTCATAAATAATAATTTCCTGCTGTTGGTTATAAACAGTTGAACTCCTGATTATTATTATTATTTTGTTATTTTTTGTCAACACATTTTTCTTATTTCTTAGTACAGGTCTATGTTCAGGAATTAGGACATCGTGGCATGTTTCTGTCAACTTACTGCGTTCTTATGCTATCTGAAGAACTCATTAGAGCATACCCACTGAAAAATGTGGTCGTAGCTTTCATATAATATCATTTGCCAGGCGGTGAAATTAGGAAACCCTGTTTAACCGATGATGGAGATATAATTCACATCTCTCTCGAATCCAAAATTTCCCGTCGTAATGGCCCAAGAGGAGGGAGCTACTCTGTATCTAAACGTAGTAATAACTTGATATACGGTATGCTGGTGTCCAATGAACATGCGGTCAGTGGGAATCTTTTATGATTAATCAGTTCACTGAATAGTGCGTTATTAACAAACAGGTAATGTTTAGCTTCCTGGATATCCTAGTTTAAAAACTTTTAAAATTATGAACATACTGCTGTAAAGGAGTTACAACTAAGATGACAGGTTAAATTAATCAGATAATCATGCTTGGGTGTGTGGAGAAGGTTAATGTTGTTACACACAGAGCCAAAAAACAAACCTGTTGTACAAAATTATCCTCATTCACTAAAGAACCATTAAAACACACATATATCATATCGTACACTGAAATGCTCTGTAAAATATTGCAATGAGGGAGGGCTTGTACTTGACGTGAATGAGGAATTCGGCCCGCCCGCAAAATTTTCTTGAGCATCACTGTTTTACTGTATAATTATTTGTATTTGTATTATTGTGTTTACCAAACAATAAATGTCCACCTCGTCCATACTGCCGCCTATGTCCATCTTGTACCCCACATCAATTTTTTCGCCCCCGTCCTGGTCGTTTTCCACGTGTTCTCCTACGATAACGCCTAATTTCATTACTTTGATTACCATACGGGTCATATAGATGACTTGGTTCATAAACACGGTCTCTTTGAAATCTAGGTGCATCAAGAGGTCTACGAGGAACTCTCTGCCTTGCACCAGATCTAAATGGCCATCCCACCCCACTGACCCATCCGTATGGGAATCTGGGTACAACAACAGGACCATGTGCGAACAACGTTACAGAAAATCTAGGCGAAAGATTTGGTCTAATTGCTGGTCGATAGAGATCTCTATACGTACGTAGCGGACCTCCGTGAGCACAAAAACCTACTCTTCCTCCAACACTTCCCGGTGTAAATGATAGTGATATATAAGATCGATGTGAATGTCCTTGCCTTCCACTATACTCATGTGGATATCCTGATTCTGCAACAGATGACTGTACTTGCCCTCCACAACGAGCAGATGTATGTTGCAGTTTTCCATCGTGTCTACCATGTATACTGCACCCATGTACACCAATACAATCTACTGAATGGTCCCCAGTGCGAATATCAGTCAGAATTTTGGCAGGCTGTTTCTGAGACATCTCATAGCTTCGGAAATGTCTTATGCGTGGAGCTATCGTTGCATATTCTCCGGACATCCCTGGCCTACCGGGAGAACATACGCATTGTTTCTCAGATAAGCTCAGCTTTGGAGATCCACATCCAGAGCTCCTAGGGACATCGCTGAGATGATATCCACTTGTTTGCTCTTTGATTGCATTAGTGCTTTCTGGTATACACCTAAGTTTTTGTTTACTTGTAGCCTTCTCAGATAAGCTCAGCTTTGGAGATCCACATCCAGAGCTCCTAGGGACATCGCAGTGATTATATCCACTTGTTTGCTCTTTGATTCCATTAGTGCTTTCTGGTATACACCTACGTTTTTGTTTACTTGTGGAAATCTCATAGCTTCGGAAATGTCCTATGCGTGGAGCTAACGTTGCAGATTCTCCGGACATCCCTGGCCTACCGGGAGAACATACGCATTGTTTCTCAGATAACCTCAGCTTTGAAGATCCACATCCAGAGCTCCTAGGGACATCGCTGAGATGATATCCACTTGTTTGCTCTTTGATTGCATTAGTGCTTTCTGGTATACACCTAAGTTTTTGTTTACTAGTAGCCTTCTCAGATAAGCTCAGCTTTGGAGATCCACATCCAGAGCTCCTAGGGACATCGCTGAGATGATATCTACTTGTTTGCTCTTTGATTGCATTAGTGCTTTCTGGTATACACCTAAGGTTTTGTTTACTTGTAGCCTTCTCAGATAAGCTCAGCTTTGGAGATCCACATCCAGAGCTCCTAGGGACATCGCAGTGATTATATCCACTTGTTTGCTCTTTGATTGCATTAGTGCTTTCTGGTATACATCTAAGTTTTTGTTTACTTGTGGAAATCTCATAGCTTCGGAAATGTCCTATGCGTGGAGCTAACGTTGCAGATTCTCCGGACATCCCTGGCCTACCGGGAGAACATACGCATTGTTTCTCAGATAAGCTCAGCTTTGGAGATCCACATCCAGAGCTCCTAGGGACATCGCTGAGATGATATCCACATGTTTGCTCTTTGATTGCATTAGTGCTTTCTGGTATACACCTAAGTTTTTGTTTACTTGTAGCCTTCTCAGATAAGCTCAGCTTTGGAGATCCATATCCAGAGCTCCTAGGGACATCGCTGAGATGATATCCACTTGTTTGCTCTTTGATTGCATTAGTGCTTTCTGGTATACACCTAAGGTTTTGTTTACTTGTAGCCTTCTCAGATAAGCTCAGCTTTGGAGATCCACATCCAGTGCTCCTAGGGACAACGCAGTGATTATATCCACTTGTTTGCTCTTTGATTGCATTAGTGCTTTCTGGTATACATCTAAGTTTTTGTTTACTTGTGGAAATCTCATAGCTTCGGAAATGTCCTATGCGTGGAGCTATCGTTGCAGATTCTCCGGACATCCCTGGCCTATCGGGAGAACATACGCATTGTTTCTCAGATAAGCTCAGCTTTGGAGATCCACATCCAGAGCTCCTAGGGACATCGCTGAGATGATATCCACTTGTTTGCTCTTTGATTGCATTAGTGCTTTCTGGTATACACCAAAGTTTTTGTTTACTTGTAGCCTTCTCAGATAAGCTCAGCTTTGGAGATCCACATCCAGAGCTCCTAGGGACATCGCTGAGATGATATCCACTCGTTTGCTCTTTGATTGCATTAGTGCTTTCTGGTATACACCTAAGTTTTTGTTTACTTGTAGCATTCTCAGAAGCTTCACAGCCTCCTGAATTATTTTCGACACTGATTCCCTGTGGAAATTCGAATCCATCTGTCGGCCTAGATGATTCTGGAGGATTTACATCTGGGAACTGATGTAAAGAAGAAAGGCGCTTAAAAACTTCTGTTAATTCCTGAACCTCCCCGTACTTAAATGGGTCAAATGTTCCATCTTCAGATATTGGTGCTCGTGAATCTGCATCCGCTGGTTCCCGCGATGGAATACCTGTAAAGAAACAAATATTTGTAATAAATCCTGATACATCAAATGAATGGTGGTTTGATATTTTTCTTTTCGAACTATGAAAGTCATTCCATATCCGTAGTTGCGAGCAGAAAATGTTGTCCATAAAGGAACGGTAGTTTAGTTTGGTAATGAAATACCAAGCAGACACTCTCCTTTCACACCAATCCCCAGCTGGTGAGTATTTCTCACCCACTCCTTCCTCGCGAAGTCGGGTATCAAATAACTTTATAATTGGCTAGCGCATCTCTCTATAGTTACTCTCGTAGTATTAAAGAAGGCTATTTCTGAAAACCGCTTCATTTGAAACCAGGTCATAACATTGCTTATTGTTTTATTTTATTTTTCTCCGTAGTTACTTCAAGGAAGTCACAAAGAGAAGCTGCGAGGGCTGTGTGGAGTCAAGTCCAGGTACGCTACAACCGCTGTTCTGGTGCCGCCCCCACCACAGCCTGCACGGCACATAGGAAGGTGCCAGTTCGCGCCACACGTGTGGGGAGCCATTCGGCCTCTCATTGCAGTTGCTCAGTATAGGCTACCGGGCATGGCGCGCACACAGCCCGGAAGGAGGTCTATCGCCATCGCTTCTCGCCACGATCTATGCCACTTTTTACTACGGCTAGGGAACACTCCAGTCTCCAATTCGTACCCTAGCCGTGACAACAAAGCATAATCAGGCCAAGACACCAAACTGGAAGTCGGCCTCCCTCCAACATGCCCAACTGCATAATTCCTGGCGTAGATCGCTCCTTCACCGACGCTACCTTATTCGGGTACCTCAAAAACAAAGGAGTACCAGTATTAAACCTAAGCCGAATACTGGTGGATTTTGCACCCACCGACCGAGTCCTGATCCAACTTGCCACAGAAGAAGCTGTCCAAAATGCCATAAGATGGGGCATCTACATAAATGGAAGACCGCACTACGCAGAACCATGCCCAGCCTACATGGAAAACGACTTCGCACCGAACCCGGGAGCCCAGCCACCCCAACAAATCCAACCTCCATCACCACGGCCACCACCTCCATACACCCCTCCACGTCATCCGTTGACCTATCCACACACCACTACAACTACCACTATCACCACCACCATTGCTACTTCTCCCCTCCACCCCACCATTCCCATAACTTCCACAATGATGACCCACTCCTCACCCATAATGATGTCCCCTCAACCCACCAAGCAGCCTAATCCAGTAAACCTACAGCCCGGAGAAGAAGACGCCACCAGCGTCACCATGGAAACTAGAAGAGAAACACCACCACCAGCTCCCGAGTCCAACGAAGCAACTCTGCCGACACCACCACCACCACCAGCGTCTCAGTCCAACGCCAGTTGCGTTATTAGAGGAGTCATCCCAGCCATCCCCCAGGAAATCATCACACAGGAACTACAGCGATCGGGACTCAACCTAAAGAAAGCAGCTAGGATCCACAACACGGCCGGGCCCACCTATATGGTGCGGCTCCTTCTCCATCAACCCGAAGATGCACAAAGACTAATACAGCAAGTGATCCAGCTCTTCGGAAAACAACACCGGGTGGAACCCTCTCGCTCCAATCCTCAACCACCCACCCGCCCTAACCCTAACCCACCACGGAACTAACCCCGCCTCCCCCACCATCTCAGCCCACCTAATAACTCTAACCTTCTCCTCCTACTACTCACTTCCCTCGTCAACATCACCTCCTTCTATCAACAAACCATTCACCTTCTCCTATCCAACAACACCACTTTTAATTAAAATCTGTGTAACTTGTAAATCTGTACTGTAATCATCCAAAATATGTAAACCATTGTAACTAATGTAACAAGAACCAATAAAAAGCATGAGAGCAGATGCTGCACCCTTAGCCAAGAGGCCAATCCCCCACATCACTAAATTAAAAGCACCCCCCCCCCTCTCATCTAACCTATTAAATCCCCAAACCCGCTGAATCTCCTGGCCAGAGAGAAGGCGTTACCTTCTAGGTGGCCCGCCCCTCCCCTTCGGGGAGAGGAATGAAAACATCCCCCTTGGTCCTTGGTCTATCGCCGTGTGCGTGCCCCTTCTAATGGGTCCTTGCTTAGGCGGCCGAGATCGGGAACTAGGCACCAGGATCAACAAGGAAATCGGGCTGTCCAGCAGGTCCTAGGACTTCTAACGCCATGATTGTTTAATCGGAAAGACCCGCGGTAGCCAAAGCAATGCCTAAAAAGACTGATTCCCAAAATAAATAATTGGACCGGCTTGAAACTTGTTAGTGACTTGTGCATGTTACTTATTCCTAACTGTCATTATCTGGGCTATACCAGCCCACATCCTAGCATGTGCTATGTAGTAATCAGAGGCGGATCCAGGGAGGGGCTAAGGAGGGCTTTACCCCCTCCCCTAGTTACGTTAAAAAGTTTAAACATTGTTTTTGTATAATGAAATTGTACCTAACAGTTTTATTTCTGCCTTAGTCCGACTCGTTGGCTGAACGGTCAGCGTACTGGCCTTCGGTTCAGAGGGTCGCGGGTTCGCTTCCCGCCGGGTCGGGGATTTTAACCTTAATTGGTTAATTCTATTGGCCGGGGGCTGGGTGTACGTGTTGTCTTCATCATCATTCCATCCTCATCACGACGCGCTGGTCGTCTACGGGCGTTAAATAGAAAGACCTGCACCTGGCGAGCCGAACCCGTCCTGGGATATTCCGGCACTAAAAGCCATACGACATTTCATTTCTGCTTTAAATACGCATGTCACCAAAGTTCACTAGGGATGAATTGTAGCTTAGTGACTATAGCATAGTAACTGTAGTAAGTATTGGACTCGTCCTAGCAGTGGCCGCAGGAATGGCAACGATAGATTGCTTGTTGGCATTGCTATACCGTTTATCTCAACGACAGCCTAGTCCAGGGCTTCACAAGAATTTAGGATCAGCTTATGGATTGCGGTGCATTAACACTCACAGTGAATATGTTAGTTTCACTTGAAAAGTAATAAGTTTACTTGAAGTACTTGCTGAAAGTACACTAATTGTTCTTTCTATGCAATGAATAACAAAGGTAAAATTTTTAGTGTTTCATTTTTATCATTGTTTAAAGAGCAAAAAACAAGGAGAAGATAAAACATATCAAAAATCTGTTCATAAAGTCTTCATCTAGCGACGTTGAAGTGATTTTCCAGCTTGTGAATTTGTAAAGGGAAGTACACCGGAAGCACCTTTGCACCCATGGATGGAACCAGAAAGCAAGTGGTAGCGAGTGCACATGGATTATGCCGGGCCATATCAAAGAACAGAGATCAACAGATGATGAAATAAGGATAAGTGCTCCTATTGCTTTAAATAGTCGGAACAACTAAAATTTCCGCTCTCCCAAATGACATTGAGATCGTCACAGGAAAACTGGCAGGACCAATAAAACAGGTGCTATCTATTTTTTCTAATAAATAACATTTCAATTTGCGGTAAGTAGTTAGTCGGTGATAAGCAAAAACTTACTACAAAATTTTGTAATAAAGTTACTCACAAGTAATTTTCGAAAGTCCCATGTATTATATGACACATGACCAAAACAGGGGGATATGCATTTGGTAACGATGGCTTGTATAACTCTGCATGCGTAGTACATCTCCCATGTTTACAGTAATCTATATATATATATATATATAAAATTGGATGTTGGTATGTTTGAAGCTAATAGACTCAAAAACTACTGGACCGATTTCGTTGAAATTTTCACAGTTTGTTCTTACTACATCTGAGAGGGATTATGAAGTGGTTTGAATGAAATCTGATTGGTAGTTCGGCACTAAGGGGTGAAAAATAAAATAGTAGAAGATAAGTAAACCGCAAGACAAGTTCGATCAACGGGTTGCCTACCCAACAGTATGTTCCTTAAAACTTATTTCTGTTTTTATCAAATAGTGTGGGGGCAGGACACCCCTTCCAGCCCAACGGGAGAGGGTGAAATTTAAAAGTAATCGAAAACGACCTATATTAGTGTCGTATATGCTGAGGTAAATAAATGTACACAGGCAGGACGTCTGTCGGGTTTTGCTAGTCGGATATATAATAGGAACTTACTAAATTCTTTGAAGAAATGTCTTTCATATTATTTATGTGTGAAAGTGTTCAGTATTGAATGTGTAGTGCAATTTTGGTAGTCACATAACAATGAGAACTCTAACAGATGTAATATTCACGAAAATGTAACGAACTATAAACTTTGATTTGTTGAAGTGGATATGTAGCCTCTTAGGACGGTTCTGTCTTCTCGCTTTTCGTGGTGTACTGGTTATAGAGTCGAGCTGTCAAGCAGAAAGCCCGAGTTCCATTTTAGAGCTTGGAATTTTTATTAAGAATTTTTAATTTATTATTTACTAAATTTGACCAAAAAATTATTTTTGAGTTACTTATTATTACTACTTTTCAATCCGTACCAGTCACAGGCACTATATTCTACTATAACAATTATATATTTTACTTTATTAATACCAATGTATTATGTACCAGATATTTATATATTTTACCGGGCGAGTTGGCCGTGCGGTTCGGGGCGCGCAGCAGTGAGCTTGCATCCGGGAGATAGTGGGTTCGAACCCCACTGTCGGCAGCCCTGAAGATGATTTTCCATGGTTTCCCATTTTCACGCCAGGCAAATGCTGAGGCTGTACCTTAATTAAGGCCACGGCCACTTCCTTCCCACAGACCTATATCCGTCGGTGCGCCGTAATATAAATTATAACGAAAGTTATAAATATTTTAGCAGCAAATTGCTGCTATATGCCACTACCTAATAGATATACATTATTTAGCCACTTTTCTGATAATAAAGTAGTAGTATGTTCGTCAAGCCACTGATAAATATTTTAATATCATGAGCATGTAATTACGCTTTATACCCACACTATAATTCACGAGTTGATGTAAAAAATATAAAAATATCATTTTTCTTTAGGTTGTTTCATTTTCAAAACAATGAATGTAAAGATTTTCCACAAGCAGCCCTTTTACAGCCAATAAAATACAACAGTGTATGGAACTGTAGTCTACGTCTTCAAATTTCAGGGGTTCCCTGAAGGATATCATACTTACAATTTTGCGCATTTTGTTGGGAAGTCATTGCATGCATTTACAAAATTTACTTTCTTAACTGAAACATGAAAACTCCCAGCTAATATTTCGTTCTCTGGAAATTTGGAGGGCAAGCATACACGCAAATTCAGGAGAGACTGCTTATAGTTGCTTGCCTACGATGAACAATACCGTATACAATTTGCTCCCTCGAGTGCTGAAGTGAACACAAAAATGTCATTGCCATTGACTTAAGTAAATTTGGATTAACTTTGACGATTTCGGGTCAGGGCTTTGAAGTCGGATCAAATATGTCAGGTAAACTTATTGGAACACAAGCAATGATTTTGAATGAGTAAACTTTGGCATTTACACACACTGCTCCAGCCATCATCTAAACGTGCGCTTTACAAAAGCCTGTGATCAAGAATAGGCTATGGTAGAGATTCTCTCGACTCCGACAACGCTTGTCTCTGGTGAAAGGAATGTCTGCTCTTCGAAGAGTTATTGGTGAATCTGATATGAGTCAAAAACTGCCAGTTAAAAGCTTTTTTTCCCAGTCATTGGGTAGAAAATCATGATAGCCTCATTGTAATTCAGAAACGAATGTTACTTGTTGTAAGGTTTCGTGAACAAATAAAATATAGACAGTGAGACGTTAAGTAAAGCTATTTGCCTTAGGCGTGGCTTTGAGAAGAAGTTAATTTATCATTGGTTTGGAAACAGCTGATCACTGTTTGGCCCACACTGAGTTCTTGCAATTTGCCATATGCATTGTGTTACAGACACCGAAATAGGAAGGTTGAATAAAATGAGAAAAAATACCGATGAACAGTTTAAGGCAGTTTTATTGCATCACGTGATATGGCTGCTTCAATGGATGGAGAAATCCGTCTGCCGAGTATTTGACGCAGGCAATCTCGAAGAATGAATATATCAAATAAGGATCCTGAGGAATACTTAAGGAACGTGGTATTCTTGCAATTTTTGGACCTCTTAATAAGCCAGTTAGAATAACGCTGTTGCGATAATGTTAACAAAGTGACCCGGTTAGAATTCCCTTTCTCATAGCAAAGGCAAAGTCTCCAATATTTGCTGTGGCGCTATACAAATCGGTTAGCCGGGACTAAGGACATTTTGTGCGTATTTCCCTCTAATAATTTTGGTAATGATTAAAGAAAATAAATAGAAGAATTATCTGATAAAACAACAGGGCTCTTTTAATAATTCCTAGTTTTAGGAATAAAAATGTAATATTTTCTCCAAAAATTGATGATGATGATGATGATGCTTGTTGTTTAAAGGGGCCTAACATCTAAGGTCAGCGGTTCTCTCAAAAACTGGAGGGGCGACTGCCAATTCGCCCACCCCCCCTCTAACCGCTGCTACTGAGGGTGGGCGGCATCTGCCATCTTTAGGTAACTGCGTGCTATTGTGGTGAAGGATAGTGTTAAGTGTGGTGTGTGGCTTGCAGGGATGTTGGGGACACCACAAACACCCAGCCCCGAACCACTGGAATTAACCAATGAAGGTTAAAATCCCCGATCCGACCGGGAATCGAACCCGGGACCCTCCGAGCCGAAGGCAAGTACGCTGATCATTCACTGAAGTGTCAGACTTGTTCGCTGAATGGTCAGCGTAAAGGCCTTTCTTTCAAAGAATCAGAGGTTCGGTCTCCGGCAAGTGGGGATTTTAGCCGCTTCTTGTCAATTCGTAGTATTAGGGGACTGATAGTTTGTGCTTATCTTAACAGGCCCTACAAATTTCTTAATTTGCACACGATGCGCTGCAGTGCACTGTCAAGCACAACACAACCACACAATAGCGAACGCATCCCTCCCGTTGCAGCCTTCGTACCACTTTCCAAATTTCGTGGCAGAGCCAGGAATCGAACCCGGGCCTCCGGAGGTGGCAGCTACTCTCACTAACCACTACATCACAGGGGCGAACAACGGGGACAGTACAGCGCAAAATTATTGACTTCGGTTATAATTTAACTTTCAAGTACTTCAATCATTACCTTATCGATTTATGTTCAACAGGAAATCAAATAAAAAAATAAATAAATAAATAAATAAATAAATAAATAAATAAATAAATAAATAAATAAATAAATACATACATAGTTCGCCTCTGTGGTGTAGTGGTTAGTGTGATTAGCTGCCACCCCCGGAGGCCCGGGTTCGATTCCCGGCTCTGCCACGAAATTTGAAAAGTGGTACGAGGGCTGGAACGGGGTCCACTCAGCCTCGGGAGATCAACTGAGTAGAGGTGGGTTCGATTCCCACCTCGGCCATCCTGGAAGTAGTTTTCCGTGTTTTCCCACTTCTCCTCCAGGCAAATGTCGGGATGGTACCTAACTTAAGGCCACGGCCGCTTCCTTCCCTCTTCCTTGTCTATCCCTTCAAATCTTCCCATCCCCCCGCAAGGGCCCTGTTCAGCATAGCAGGTGAGGCCACCTGGGCGAGGTACTGGTCATCATAAATAAATAAATAAAATAAATAAATAAGTAAATAAATAAATAAATAAATAAATAAATAAATAAATAAATAAATAAATAAATAAATAAATATTTTAATATATAGGGCAATTATGGATTTAAAATAATTCCATTTTCACTGTTGAAGAGCCATTTCACATCCAGCATGAGAATATCCCAAAACGCAATAGTGTGTATTATGTAACTTATGTAGTAACCTATGTGCGTCAATGACGGCGTTTCTGCCTCCAGTGACCAAGGTCGTAAGTTCAAACCTAGTATAGGTTGTCCAAATTTGGAAGAGAGGAGAAAAGTCCTCTGGACGGAGGTGACACGTTGGGAATTTTCTCTACATTAAGTTAGCAGCTGCAATGGGGTCCACTCAGCCTCGGGAGGTCAACTGAGTAGAGGTGGGTTCGATTCCCCTTTCAGCCATCCTGGAAGTGGTTTTCCGTGGTTTCCCACTTCTCCTCCAGGCAAATACCGGGATGGTACCTAGCTTAAGGCTACGACCGCTTCCTTCCCTCTTCCCTGTCTATCCCTTCCAAACTTCTCATCCCCCACCAAGGCCCCTGCTCAGCATGGAAGGTGAGGCCACCTGGGCGAGGTACTGGTCATCCTTCCCAGTTGTATCCCCTGCCCAATGTCTCACGCTCCAGGACACTGCCCTTGAGGCGGTAGAGGTGGGATCCCTCGCTGAGTCTGAAGGAAAAACCAACCCTGGAAGGTAAACAGATTAAGAAGAAGAAGAAGACTGTCCCCTTTGACCCTCCATGAAGCAAGGAAGGGCAATATTGGACATGACACAATTTTACGCCCAGATTCCCTCCTCAATGGCAACATTACTCGGAGGGATATGTTCACTTGCCGGAGATCGAACCTCTGATTGTTTGAAAGGAAGGCCTTTACGCTGATCATTCACTGAAGCGTTAGACTCGTTGGGTGAATGGTCAGCGTACTTGCTTTCGTTTCGGTGGGTCCCGGGTTCGATTCCCGGCCGGGTCGCGGATTTTAACCTTCATTGGTTAATTGCAGTGGCTCGGGGCTGGGTGTTTGTGCTGTCCCCAACATCCCTGCAAGCCACACACCACACTTAACACTATCCTCCACCACAATAGCACGCAGTTACCTAAAGATGGCAGATGCTGTCCACCCTCAGTAGCAGCGATTGTGGGGGGCGGGGGATGAAGGGAGGGGAGTCGCCCCTCCAGTTTTTGGAGAGAACCGATGTTAGGCCCCTTTAAACAACGAGCATCATCATCAATTTTTGGAGAAAATATTACATTTTTATTCCATTTTAGCGGGCTAAAAATACGAATTATTTAAAAAAACTGTTGTCTTATCAGATAATTCTTCTATTTATTTTCTTTAATTATACCAAAATTATCAGCGGAAATACGCACAAAATGTCCTTAGTCCCGGCTAACCGATTTGTATAGCGCCACAGCAAATATTGGAGAGACTGCCTTTGCTATGAGAAAGGGTACCATAGCTATATTGTTTTGCTAAGGTCATAGATAATGAGGTATGATTCACCATCTTGTCGCGTGCATTCATCAGTCTTGCAGTCTCTTTATTGTGTTAGTTTTTAGTGTACAGTCAAGTACTAAATGTTTTTTAATTGTATAATCAGGCCGTATTCTCTTTTAATTGTGTTAAATATGTAATATGCCTTTGCTGGCGGGACCTAGTATTTACAGTGCACCATGTCTTCTGGTATGGGCTAGAGCAATCTTGTTACTTTCATTGATCTGCTTCAGCTTTATCCTTGGCTTTGACAAAATGAAAGTGACTGAGGTATGAGTGATGCTAGTAATGCCATTCCTTCTACAGCCAGTCCCTGCTATGCATGAATATATTGCTCATAGGGTCGGTTGGTGCATGCATTTCAGTGGGCTTGGCAGACGGATATGTAATAGCAACATCTGGCTCGGTGAGGAAAGCAACGGGAAACTACCTCACTCCTCATTTCCCTAGTACGCCTCTTCAGTGATGCCTAGGCCATCTATGACAGCTGATGGCAGAGCTGTTGAGGATCCAACCAGCCTTCGGGCTGAGGACTAAACATACAAATGTGTAATACTGTTCCTTTGGCGATTTTGTTTTGTATAGTATTGAATTAAAATCTCAAAGAACTATTAATACCGCATTTAAGTTGGTAAACTGTCAATTTTTAATTCTCTGTCGAAATTAGCTGAGAGAGCAGGAAGAAACTTACCATTTTTTGGCCTTTTTTTAAAAAAAAATTATGTATATAACCCCCCTCCCCCATCCTTTACCATATCCCACAAAACCGGGTACTGTTTGTTTCGAAGATTCAAAATTTTAGCAGTAAATATTTTGTGAAAATTGATTCCTTCATGTCTCGGTTATTAGATTTCAGCCTTCGTATGACATGAAGGAGGGTTCTTGGGGGGGGGGGGGTGTCTGTATATTTTTTTGCCCCCGCACTTTTGATTCCCAATCGCCGCTACCGCTCACCCTCATCGGAGGTTCTGCCTTACAAGGGCTGCACTCTGCTAGAAATAGCCACATGAAATTATTATTCACTGAAGCAGTGAACGAGAATTTATTTTGGCACAGATATATTTTGAATCTTTTCAACCTTCGAGTAATGTGTTGTACCGCAGCTGTTCATGGAAGTACGGAGAAACACGAGAGATGTATTTCAGTCATCTCGCAAATGTGAACAACATTTTTCACCAACCCAATCATAGCATTGTTTGTCAACCCTGTGATACATTTAGCCATAACCTTCTCTTTACAAAGCTCATTGAAGGTCTGTACATGCTGCAAACAATTACACGTAGCTGGTAACATTCCAACATTGCCACTTCATTCCCCAGTGAGCCATGTGACCAGGCCGCGATATGAAGGCGTGTGCGTCCCACTAAGCATGCAGCCGAACAGTAGCTGACACCATGTCGGGTGGGTATTCGTCGAGAGACCTGACTAACGTATGGTTATCGAATTCCGGGTGGCAGCTTTTGGGAAACTTGCAGGGTGGCATTTTGGATGACTGAATGATATTACTTTGTAATAAAACTTAACATGGATTAGCCATGTTGATACTGCTGCACGGCGAAAAGCAACGGGAAAGACTGCCCTAACTTACTCCCTACGATGTGCAGCTCTATCTGTATGAATAAATTATGAACTGATGATGGCTTCCTCCCGGGTAAAATAATAAGAGGTAAAGTAGTTCCTCGTTATATATAGTTGGTATAAGTGAAGTACGTTTGCAGGAAGTGTAGGATTTTTGGTCAGGGTCGTACTGAATTATCAACGCAAAATCAAGCAACGCAAATGCTGCAGTTGATTTAATAACTAATGACAATACATAGCAGGCTATAACCTACTAAGACCATCATAAGGAACAGATTAGGTTTGTCAAGACAGACACCACCACAATAGTGCAGAACTTCATGCTTACTAGATTGGCAGTTCCGGAACTGTTCGAAACAAAATATGAAGAGATAGGCTGTAAGAGTTAATACAATAAGCTAAAGGAGTTGAGAATCTAATTGTTATGGGAATACAGTGGTAGGCCAAGCAAGAAAAGGTAATGTCGTAAAATAATTTGAAATGGGTTAAAGGAATAAAAGGGAAATTCGGCTGGTAGAATTCTGCACCAATACTTGGTTCAAAACCCACAAACGAAAGTGGAAAAATTCTGGAGATACTGGAAGTTATCAAGTAAGCCTAGAATTCATTATAAATAAGCAGGGATTCAGATACCAGGAGCTGGATCTTCCCAGGAGCAGACATGGATTCGCACCACAAATTGGTAGTGATGAAATAGAGAACAGGAAAGAAAGCTAGAAGGTGGGATCTAGACAAGTTGAAGAAAACGAGATTGGAGTTTTTTTCCATGTTGCACAAGGAAAACATTATCAAACTGCAGCAAACACAACAGATGAAGTGTGGTCAAAAAAGAAGAATGAGATCAGTAAGGCTGCTGAAGAAATGTTATGAAGAAAGGCAAGATGAAGTAAGTGTCAGTGGTTTGCTCGGGAAATACTAGACCTGGTTGACGAACGGCGAAAGTACAAGTAACTTATTCAAAAAATGAGGAGGGTAGAATAAAATAAAAGGGATTAAAAAATGAAGAGTGCAAGATAGATCGGAAGCGCAAGGATGTGGAAGATTGTACGGTTGTTGGAGATATAGATAGGCTACAACCAAACCAAACCCCACGGCACTTAACGCCCT
This sequence comes from Anabrus simplex, assembly GCF_040414725.1. Lineage (NCBI taxonomy): Eukaryota > Metazoa > Arthropoda > Insecta > Orthoptera > Tettigoniidae > Anabrus > Anabrus simplex. The sequence goes on along the minus strand of NC_090266.1, from coordinate 206,854,243 downwards.
TGAAAGGGCTTTGGCCTGCCCAGCAGCCGCTGCTCAGCCCGAAGGCCTGCAGAGTACGAGGGGCCGTGTGGTCAGCACAACGCATCCTCTCGGCCGTTATTCTGGGCTTTCGAGGCCGGAGCCGCCATCTCACCGTCATATAACTCCTCAATTCGAATCACGTACGCTGAGTGGACCTCGAAACAGCTCTCAGGTCGAGAGAAAAATCCCTGACCTGGCCGGGAATCAAACCCGGGGCCTCCGGGCGAGAGGCAGGCACGCTACCCCTACACCACGGGGGCCGGAGAAATATATATACTGCATATAAGAAAACCTTCTGAGTAAGGAAAACTAGGTTTTGCCGGAAGAGTTGACCACGAAGTTAGAATCATGTAGCCGTGAGCTGGAATTCAGGACATAGTGGGTTCAAATCCCAACATCGACAGCCCTGAACAGAGTATTTCGTGGTTTCCCATTTCCACACCAGCTAAATGTACCTTAACTAAGGCCATGGGACCTATCTTCCCAATCCTAGCCCTGCACCGTCCATGTGTCGCCGAAAAGGTTCTATGTTAGTGAGACGTTAGACCACTAGGCTATAAATAAAACTATATATTTGAACGTTAATGCTGAGATGGGAAACAACTTCTAGAAAAAGAAGACGTGGCAGATAGATGACAACAACGTATTCACCAACTTTATCAAGGGAACGAAGGAGTTGATGAGGTTCTGGAACAAGAATAGGCAGATCATGTTGATCAAGTGGGAGATCCAACTTTGAGGTCAGAATTCGACAGCGCTTTGAGAAAGCAAAATACGAACAAGACACCTGAAATTGATGACACATTTTTAACACGTATTATATACAGAAGAATGGAGAGACAAGTTGAAGCTGAGTTGGGGGAAGATGAGTTAGGCTTCAGAAGAAATGTAGGAACACGTCAAACAATCCTGATTCTACAGCCGATCTTAAACGATCAAATTAAGAGGGACAAACCCACATACGTGGCATTCATAGATCTGAAAAAGACATTGGATAATGCTGATAGGACCAAGCTATAGGAGTATGGGAACATGCTTTTTTTATCAAATACCAATAAAAGAATTACCTTCAATGTGTACAAAAATTAGTCTGCAGTAATAGGAATCTGGGGCTATGAAAAAGAAGCAGCAATCCAGAAAGGAGCGCTGCAAGGCGCAGTTTGTCCCACTTCCTTTTCAACGTTTATGTATTACAAGCGGTAAACTAAAACAAAGAGGAATTTGCAAATTGAATCTCACTTCTAGGGCTTGGAATCAAAATTCTGATATTTGCCGGTGGTCTTATTAATCTGAGTCTGCGGAAAAAGTGGAGAAATTGCTGTATAGTATGGACACAGCCTTGGAGAAGGAGTACATACATACATACATGCATACAATATTATAGACCGTTATGCCTTCCGGCCTTCAGTCTGCAAGCCTCTGTGAATTTACTAAACATCGCCACAATCCTCTATTTGCAACTAGTGCTGCTGCCTCATAGAGTCCTATACCTCTTATCTCTGGACGCTGGGTCTAACCATCGTCGCCTAGGTCTCCCTTTACTTCTCTTACATTCCATAATAGAGCCAATTATTCTCCTAGGTAACATATCCTCCTACATTTGCCTCACATAACCCCACCACCGAAGCCAGTTTATGAGTACAGCTTCATCCATGGAGTTCATTCTTAACCTAGCCATTATCTCCTCATTCCGAGTACTCTCCTGCCATTGTTCCCACCTGTTTGTACCAGCAATCATTCTCGCTACTTTCACGTCTGCTACTTCTAACTTATGAACACGATATTCTGTGTCCACCCAGCTTTCGCTCCCTTAAAGCAAAGTTGGTCTCAAAATAGACCGATGTAAAGATAACTTCGTTCGGGAGCAACTTCTTTCTTACAGAATACTGTTGATCGCAACTGCGAGCTCACTGCATTAGCTTTACTGCACCTTGATTCAGTCTCACTATATTAACATTTTGGAGAACACACATCGTGAATAATTGAAATTATCTAAACGTTCTAGCTTTGTATCACCAATCTCACATTCAATTCTCTTGGATTACTTACCTACTGACATCAATTTAGTCCTCGAAAGGCTAATTTTCATACCATACTCACTGAACCAATCTTCAAGTTGCAAGATATTAGACTGCAGCATTTCGGCACAATCTGCCATTAAGACCAAGTCGTCAGCATATACCAGACTGCTTACTACATTTCCACCTAACTGAATCCCTCCTTACCACTTTATACCTTTCAGTAGATGATCCATACAAACTACGAACAACAAAGGTGAGAGTTTACAACCTTTTCTAACCCTTTAGGTGCCCTGAACCAAGAACTCATTCTACCATCAATTCTCACTGCAGCCCAATGATCAACATAGTGCCTAAATGCCTTTGATTGATTTTAATAATCTACACTTAATTCCATAGTCTCCCATTATGGCGAACATGCTTTCCCTCTGTACCCTGCCATATGCTTTCTCTAGATCTACGAAACTTTAACACAACTGTCTATTCCTTTCGTAGCATATTTCAATTACTGGGAGCATACTGAAAATCTGATCCTGACAGCCCCTCTGTGGTCTGAAATCACACTGGTTTTCATCCAACCTACTCTCAACCACTAATTCACACTCCCTTCTAACGTGCCATTGAATACTTTGCTTGGTTTGCTAATCAATGAGATACTTCGATAGTTATTACAAACTCTCCTGTACCCTTACTTATAGATAGGTGCAATTACTGCATTTGTCCAATCTGAAGGTACCTTCCCAACACTCCATGCTAATCTTATCACTCTATGAAGCCATTTTATCACTGCCTTTCCATCCCAATGTACTTCACCATTTCAGGTCTAATTTCATATATTACTGCTGCTTTATTACAATGGATTTTGTTTATTATCCTTTCCACTTCCTGAAGCGTAATTTCACCAACATTTTCCCCCTCCCCGTGAGCTCGGTTGTTCTCGACACCACCAGGAAGATTTCCTTTTACTTTGAGAAGATTTTCAAAATATTCCCTCCACCTGTCCAGTGATTGCCTGGGATGTATTATGAGTTCTCCTGAATTACCCTAAGCACTGTTCATTTCCTCTTTCTCTCCCCGCCGGGCTGAGTTGCTCAGACGGTTAAGGCGCTGGCCTTCTAACCCCAACTTGGCAGGTTCGATCCTGGCTCAGTCCGGTGGTATTTGAAGGTGCTCAAATACGACAGCCTCGTGTCGGTAGATTTACTGGCACGTAAAAAAACTCCTGCGGGACTAAATTCCGGCACCTCGGCGTCTCCGAAGACCGTAAAAGTAGTTAGTGGGACGTAAAGCAAATAACATTATTATTATTATTACTTTCTCTCCCTTCCTAAGATTTTTTATTATTGTCAGAAATGGTTCCCAGCCGCTTGACCTAGCCTTTACATGTTATTATCAAAATCTTACCATGACTTCTTTTCGGATTCAACAGCTATTTGTTCCGCTCTGTTTCTTTCATCTACGTACAATTCTCTGTCTGCATCAGCCCTTGTTTGGAGCCATTTCTGACTAGCCTCCTTTTACGTTTACAGGCTGCTCTCACTTCATCATTCCACCAAGGTGTTTACACACAATTTTTCCGATGGATTCCCTTGCTGTTTCTACAACAGCATATCTGTATGCCACCCATTCTATTTCTATATCCTGAACCTGCTTACTGTCCACTATTCGGAACGTCTCACCAACCATATCCATGTACTTCTAATTTTCTGGTCCTGGAGATCTGCTACCCTATACGTTTGCAGGCCTAGAAATACTTAGTTCAATACAGATCAGACTGTGGTCGGTATCATCGAAAAATCCCCGGAAAACCTGTACATTCCTAAAAGATTTCCTGAATTCGATGAAGGTTCAGATATAGTATATTATGAATTTGTTATCACTACCAACCCATGTGTAGCGGTGAATAGCCTTGTGCTTGACGAATGTATTCGTAACTGCTAAGCCCATACTAGCACAGAATATCAGCAAACGCTTCTGATTCCTATTAGTTTTGCATATCTTCCCCTTTCGTACTTTGAACTGTTAGAAGCACTAAGTAATTACCCGTCTTACCATTAGATTTATCCATAATCTCGAAGAGACTATCCCCTTCCTCAACTTCACTGATGAACCTCACAAACCATGGCTGCCTGCCAGCCAGAAACTGTCTGCACAAGTGGCGTAGTTCTGCAACTAGGTGATTATCTGGGAGCTGGAATGAGAAGGTATACACCACATCAAATACATTTTTATCCAGATGTTTTAAACTACAAATCAATCAGTACCTTTTGCAAGTAATAATAACAATGTGAAATGCTTCATTTAGGGGACGAAGTGATTAAAGTGGATAAATCAATTCATTGGCCGAACGTGAAAACTAATATATTGTGGAAGGAATAGGTGCGAAAAGGAGACTCCTGTGTTTTTACAGTCTTGTTATTAAAATGACACGTAATAAATTATTACATGGGCGTGATTGAATTTTATTCCTTCGACTAAAGTTTCAAGTATTCTTGAACCGGAGTATGTACAATTGGTTCCCCGGCAAGCAGTCTGGCTCCTTGGCTCTTCAGAGAGACACGGTTTCAATTCCCGGCAGGTCTGTGTCTACTATGCTTTTTCCTATAAACTCTGTATGTTTTTCCCAGGTTAATGATGCATCCACCAACAAGGCAAGAAACTTTGTTGATGATGAGTACACAACTATGATCTCTCCAAATGATATTGGACTAATTTCCATACTTAGATTAATTTTATGGTGAAATCTAATCACAGAAGTTCCTGTTTACTTAAAATAATTCATGTATTATCTTCAAGCCAGCTAAGGATATTACTCACTATATTGCCTGCCTTTAATTGAAACCCTTCAGAGTTACAAATACAGTAATATCATCTGCAAACAAAGTTAATTGCACTCCTTGACTATCATCGACAATTTGGACATAGTTAGGTAGTAAAAGGACGTTGCTTTATGATTTCAAGGCGTCATGTTTTGTGAACGGGTGATATATTTCACTAGGGTTCAGAATCATGTGCAAAATGTGCTCGCTGGACATTAGTACCATACAGTGAGCTTGCAGGGAAATAGCATCCCTACAACCATGTGCACGTCAGTTGGGCTGCAGCAAACGATATAGGAAGGGGCTGCTGAATCACACTGTTTTATGTGAGGATTTTATTTACATTTTGTTTTACGTCGCACCGACACAGATAGGTCTTATGGCGACGATGGAATAGGAAAGGCCTAGGAGTGGGAAGGAAGCAGCCATGGCCTTAATTTAGGGGGCGCGTAGCTGTGAGCTTGCATCTGGGAGATAGTGGGTTCGAATCCCACTGTCGGCAGCCCTGAAGATGGATTTCCGTGGTTTCCCATTTTCATACCAGGCAAATGCTGGGACTGTACCTTAATTAAGGCCACGGATGATTCCTTCCTACTTCTAGGCCTTTCCTATCACATCGTCGCCGTAAGACATATCTGTGTCGGTGCGACGTAAAGCCACTAGCAAAAAATAATCACAGGCTAGTCAGCTTGACGTGTGTAGCGTGTGATAATTGGGAAACCATTCTTTCTGATTATGTTAGATATGTTTGTGGAATTATTGACTGGTTTGATAGAAGGCAGTTCGAATTTTATTATTCCACTGAAGCTCAAATTCTAGGATTCTAGCACAGATATTTTCGATTCAGGTATTAAAATGGGCTGTAACGCGTTTAGCAAGGGTTTTCATGTGGTATATCATGGGAGGTAACTGACGAAAATGAGCACAATTGAACTATGTGGTACTCAGAGAATTAGAGTAGATGAAGCAAAATCTGATTGTGTAATTTTAAAAGGGGAATTCCTAAAGGCAGTATTATTGAAAATTATTAAAAATTATGTTTTCTTATATATATATATATATGATATGCATAAAGAACTGGAATCATAGATAAAGCATTTTTTACGGATGACGTTGTACTGCATAGAGTAATTCAAAATTCATAAGACTGTAAGCAACTGCAAAAATACCTCGATAATATTGTGAGATGGATAGCAGGCAATGGTAAGATGGTGAAAGGAGTGAAAAGTCAGGTTGTGAGCTTCACAAAGAGGAGAAGTCCTCTCAGTTCTAATTACTGGGTTGATGGGGTTAAAGTTCCTCATGGGATCATTGTAAGTACTTAGGTGTTAACATAAGTAAAGATCTTCATTGGGGTAATCACATAAACGGGACTGTGAATAAACATTATAGATCCTTTCATATGTTTAAGATGGTATTTAGTGACTGTAGTGAAGGTGTAAAGGGGAAGGAATATAAGCCTCTAGCAAGACCACAATTATAGTATGGTTCCAGTATACGGAAACCTCACCAGGATTACTTGATTCGAGAACTGGAAATAATCCAATGAACAGCAGCTCGAATTTTCCTAGTTGATTTCCAAGAAAAGAGTAGGCCTAGCGTTACGAAAATGTTGCAAAGTTTGGGTTGGAAGACTTGGATGAAAGGAGCCGAACTGCTCGAGTAAGTGGTATGTTTCGAGAAGTCAGTGGAGATATGACGTGGAATGACATTAGTAGACGAATAAGTTTTAGTGGTATTTTTAGAAGTAGGGAAGATCGCAATATGAAGATAAATTTGGAATTCAAGAGCACAAATTTGGGCAAATATCACTTTATAGTTAGAGGAGTTAGGGATTGGAAAAATTTACCAGGGGAGATGTTCGATAAATTTCCAAATTCTTGAAATTATTTTTAAAAGCTAGGCAATCGAATGATAGAGAATCTGCCCCCTGGGTGACTGGCCTAAATGCAGATCTGTGGTGATTAAGATCAAGCATGTGTACGGAAACTGTTCGATTTTAGTTGGGATCACGGACTCTGTGTTTGCCTAACTGATAATCAGTATAAATGCATCATCGACAATAAGTGAAGGCGAGGAATCTGACCGGGATAAAGGCGAAATCGAACCCCTAGTGAAAGGCGACTTACGAGTACAGGGTATTGTTAATTTAGGAGACAGTTCAGCCTCATGTTGTGCTACTTAAAATGATTTTTAATTTTGTTCAAAAGTTCAGTCACGTGACTCATGAACTATCATGATTAGAACGTAATAGGTGTTATTTTGACGCAACTGTTGTCTTAAGGATGTTACATTTTACGAGCGAATATTGCCGTTGAATAAATATCATTCTTTTCGCACTTCGTAGGCCATACATAAGATAGTGAAAATTTAGTGGATTGCATGACCTATTTTTGACTTATGTTCACTGTACGGCTCTCCACATGGTCAGATATTTCTAACCAATCGTTGAGCGTTCGGAGGGTATTCTCTGGCAGCATCGGGCCGTAAGGTACAGCAAATAGACCACGAAAATTTACAGCGCTATCTGTGGTGAAATAAAAAGCATGCCAAGACGACGTTTTGCCAGCTGAACACCTGGCGTTACGACTGATACTGCGATATCTGAGCAATGGAAAGATGGGAAGAAAACTACTGCCAGTAGCAAGCAACTTATCAAACGGACTTGATTCCTTTTGGTTGCTAACAAGGTTCAACAGTCCATGTGCATCCTATCTAGTATACGAAGCTGCAGTGGCAGATTGGATGAAGTATACAGCATTATTCAGAAGCAATTCATCTTAAAATCGTAGATGTGAGGATCTGTGGCACTGATAACGGGATCCAAATTTTAAAAAGTAATTGGTAATAGCACCGGGCGTAGAGTAAACCTCATGAACATGCTGTATAATTTATTAACCTCGTTTTGCGGGCTTTTTTTATTTCATAACGAACGAAGGTGGTTTAGTACAAACGTGAGGTTCGAACCTCATGACTACCAGAAGAAGACCAGGCTTAAAATATGCACGAATCCATTGAAATATCAACACCGCCATTTATGAAAGTCATAGTTCATTTTAGAGTAAGTGAAATGTTGGATGAGTTGTAAGAGTTCATGACGGCAAATGTGCGTGAGTTCAATTTAAGTTATTTTAGCCCGAATAGTTCATTTAATAAGCAAGCCCCATGGTGTAGGGGTAGCATGCTTGTTTCTTACCCGGAGGCCCTGGGTTCGATTCCCGGCCGGGTCATGGATTTTTACCTGGACCTGAGGGCTGGTTCAGGGTCCACTCAGCCTACGTGATTAGAATTGAGGAGATATCTGAAGGTGAGATAGCGGTCCCGGTCTAGAAAGCCAAGAATAACGGCCGAGAGGATTGGTCGTGCTGACCACACGACGCCTCTTAATCTGCAGGCCTTTGAGCTGAGCAGCGGTCGCTTGGTACGCCAAGGCCTTTCAAGGGCTGTAGTGCCATGGGGTTTGGTTTGGTTTTTAGTTATTTAATATGCTTTAATTATGCAGGTGTTTGATCTTGGTCAAGTGAACTTATATTAAAATTGATGAGATATAACCTCAGAGATCAAATCGTGCTTTTAGGAAGGACGCCCGTCCCGCATCTGATCAAGGGTCGCGACAGCCGTGGAGTTAACTATGTTTTTTTTTTTTTTTTGTTTTTTTTTTTGCTAGTTGCTTTACGTCGCACCGACACTGATAGGTCTTATGGCGACGATGGGACAGGGAAGGGCTAGGAGTGGGAAGGAAGCGGCCGTGGCCTTAATTAAGGTACAGCCCCAGCATTTGCCTGGTGTGAAAATGGGAAACCACGGAAAACCATTTTCAGGGCTGCCGACAGTGGGGTTCGAACCTACTATCTCCCGAATACTGGATACTGGCCGCACTTAAGCGACTGCAGCTATCGGTTAACTATGTTAACACATACTATTGAATTGTAAGTGATGAGCATTATTTGTAAAATAAGATAAAAACAGGGTTGTAGTGTACGTCCATTGGGTGGTAAAACACAACGCATACTCTATAATTTCTCCCTGTGGTTATTTCTTGATGTATGCAGTATTTTTGCATCTATCACTCGATACAGACCAGAGCAAAATATAGCATTCACTGAAGTCTCATGCCTGTGACAGTACGGGCGGTGCTGAGTAATGATATTCAGTGCACTATTATTGTATATGGGTGTTGTGAAAGGTGATGTTCCTAGAGTCAGTCGCGTGTGCCTCAGTGAGGAAAGCAATGGAAAACTATCTCATCTCTCGTCTTGCCTAGTATGCCACATTATGGCACCGCCGTTGGTTTTGGCGGTTCCGTTATAACTGCATAAATTTCGGTAGTGCTGTTTGAGGACCCAACTAGTGCCTAGGCTGATGATTTGACAGACAGCTTCTGATTGAGTTTACGTTGAGACAGGCGTTCGATAATTGGGAAGGACTTATCTCCGTGGTGGGCAAAAAGTGGAAATCTGACTTATGCAGATAGGTTACAGCATTATCGCATCCAGCAGCACCCATCTGAAGACATCACGACTAATCTAGACGTAGACATCAAAACATGAAGGCAATAATAAAGAAAACTAAAGTAGACGTAATAATTTTAAGTCACGCTTCAGCAAATATGAAACGAATAAGTAGCAGGTTTGAAGTAGTCAACGAGCTTATAGAGCCCATGTGTCTTAAAACGAAAATTGGAGCAGGAGCATGTGAAAACGGGGTCAAAATAGGAATAGGTGAGTTACACCTCAAAAGACAACCATCACATGAGTAAAAGATCGAAAGCCGTGTTGAGTAGCTCAGGTGGTTGAGGGCTGGCCTTCTGACTTCAAGTTGGCGGGTTCGATTCCCAGCTCAGTCCGGTGGTACTTCAAGCTGACAAAATACGTCAGCTTCATGTTCGTAGATTTACTGGCACGTTAAAAATTCCTGTTCGATTAAATTCCGGCACCTCGGCTTACCCGGAGACCGTAAAAGTAATTAGTGAGACGTAAAACCACCAGCATAATTATTATTACAATAGTGAAATGTGATACCTCAGAATAACAAATTTAGGTGAATACGCATGCACAGTCCTACACATAGGCCTATATCTAGATTATAACTTGCTATGCGAGCCAGATGACTTCGGCGGGATCAAGTGGAGCAGATGCGGATACTTCAATGCGTAAGACAGAGAGTTTAAGAGACATTTTTCAGAAGATAGTGATGAGTTCACGTATCAGAGTAAAAATCCCAGAGGAGCTGTCTCAGAAGGACGTTATTTGCTCTCCTGAGGGGAGTATAATTGAAGGGGATAAAGGTAAGGGTGTATTCTGCCCAAAGGCAGGTCCGAGCCTTCGCAGAGGTGTGCCTGAGCAGGAGTTTACGTACGGTAGGGTGGCCAGTTCCTTTCCGCTCCCCCATTCCCTTACACCCCACCAACAGCGTGTGGGGAATCCATCCAAATCTTGACAACGCCCAATGTTGCTTAACTTCGGAGATCTCACGGGATCCGGTGTTTCTACATGCCACGGCTAGTGGCATTGATGTGGATAATTAGAAGTAAATCTTGGAGTTCAGTGGAACAGAGAGGTAAAATGAAATAACTAGATTTAAAGGTGGAATGTGTTAATATTGAAGGGATGTGGAAAAAAAATAGGCTATGCAATGAAGACTTTGAAGAACTATTGGAAACAATGAACATCCTTGGACTTGTGGAAACTTGGTCTGATTGCAAGGAAGACCTAAAGATAGATGGACGTATTGTTAGGAGTCAAAGTGAATCAAGGAAATCCAATACAGGAAGGATATCGGGCAGAGTTTCAGTGGTAATTAAAGATAACTTAAAAGATATGTTACAGCTTTTAGAATCTGAGTTAAAGGAATTTAATTGTATATATCATATAGGGTCAATTGGAAGAATGAAATATGTATAGATTTTATATATATAATCCACTTTTGAACTCCCCATTTGCCCAGAGTGACTTTTATAAGAATATAGTAGCTGAAATTAGACGAATGATAAGTGCGTATGAAAAGGCGAGAATTATCATTATAGGATAATTTAACACGAGGATATGGTTCAGGAAGATAGTTTACAGTCAAAATAAGGACGCGGTATCAGTAGGTGATAGAAATATCTAGGATAAAGAATGTAACAGAAATTGGCAAGAACTACTAAAATTATGCACGGAGGATGAGCTTTATATATTGAATGGAAGGTATTTGGAAGATGAGAGTATAAAGCTAATCTATATAGTAAAAAATGGTGGCGTTACTATTGACCTATTGTATGCTGGAGGGATAGTCTGGAAGTTATACAAATTGGGAGATGAGCGGAGGCAAACCCTATGCCAGTAACTATAAAAATGAGCCAAGGCATAAGAGCGCCGGAGATGGTTAGCAACAGCTGAAAGGAGAGGATGATACATAGGAATCTTTGGCGAGAAGAATTTGGGAATCAATTCAGAGAGTACTTTAGTGAAGAGAATGTTATGATTTGGAAAATTAATAGGAAAGTATAGAGTTGAAGAAGCCCTAACTAGGATAGAAGATTTAATAGCAATACGAGGAAAATGTATAGAGCTAAATCCAGGTAAAGCGCAGATAGAAAGTGGATGGTTTCATACGGAATGTGCAAAAGAAAAGACACTAGATATGAAGGCACTTAGTAGATAGAGGATAGATGGAGGGCAAGTAGTGCCATTTTTCCTCAATTAGATGAAGGTATTTCAGCTCAAGAAATAAGGGAGCTTTCACGAAGAGCCAGAAATGGAAAATCACGAGTTATTTCGGGTATTAGATATTATTTTTTTGAAGAAAATGGGAAAACAAAACGGTATGATGTAAATTTTGATAAGGATATTCAATAACTACTTCGAGAAAGTGATGTTCCCGAAAGCATGGAAAGGGGGAATGATATTCCCTTTATACTAAACTAAAGGTAACAGACCGTAGCCTGGGCATAACCATATTATATACATTGGGGAAAGTATAGAGAATACTGGTATTTTGACTCACAGACTAAGGCACTGGGCAGAGAGATCATCAATTCAGTCGAAATTTCAAAGTGTGGTTTCAGAAGAGTGAGAAGAACACCAGATAATGTTCTTATTGTCAGAACTCTTATTGACAAATATATAAAGATAAATGGAAGTAAAATCTGTGTAACACCAATAGATTTAGAAAAAGCATTTGATTCTGTGAACAGGGGGCAGTCGTTACTAGGTTGAGACAAGTTGGAGCATCGTGTAAGATGATAAGTTCGATAGGGGAGTAGTAGTAGGAGACATTATTTTTAAAACGGGACTGAAACAGGGGTGTAAATTGTCACCTATTATATTTCTTTTCTTTATGAATAATATACTAAAATTTGAAGGAGGGGAGAGATTTGCACTACCATGTTTAGAAAATCACGATATTCCTGGTTTTTTTCTTTGCTGGTGACATACTCCTGTTCACACTAACATCAAGTGCAATGCAGAAAAGCATTGATGGTATCGAGAAGTGCTGTCAATTAATGCACGTACAAACAAGGTAATAGTATAAAAAAGGGAAATATTTAGCAAAAAGGCAAAAATACATCTCGAAAGAGTACATCTGGAAGATGGAATCTTCTTCTACCGCTTTTCCCACACATGTGTCGCACATGTGGATTTGGCCCTGTTTTATGGCCGGAAGGCTTCCTGACGCCAACCCCATGTGGAGGAATGTAATCACTATTGCGTGTGTCTGTGGTAGCTGGTTGTGTAGTGTGTTGTCTGAATATGAAGAGAAGAGTCCTAGTAAGAACGCAAACAACCAGTCCCCGAACCATAAGAATTAATCACATGCGATTAAAACCCTGATCCAGCCGGGAATCGAACTCGAGACCCTCTAAACCGAAGGCCTTAACCTGAACACGTCAAGAGGGCAAAAATGATTGGTGAAGCAGCTCTAGCTAGTGTACGAATATGAGACAGCAGGATGACTAATATTGATTTTAGAGCGCAAAGGAAAATTTTCAATGCTATGATTAAATCTAAAATGTTATACGGTTCAGACGAATGGGGCACAGAATAGGAAATCTCAATGCTTGATTCAGTCACTAGTAGATTTATTAAAATAATTACCGGTTTACCAAGATGTACGTTGAATAATGGTTCAAGATTACTGTGTACGCATATTAGTATAAAAGTGTCCGACTCGTTGGCTGAATGGTCAGCGTACTGGCCTTCGGTTCAGAGGGTCCCGGGTTCGATTCCCGGCCGGGTCGGGGATTTTAACCTTCATTGGTTAATTCAAATGGCCCGGGGGCTGGGTGTTTGTGCTGTCCCCAACATCCCTGCAACTCACACACCACACATAACACTATCCTCCACCACAATAACACGCAGTTACCTACACATGGCAGATGCCGCCCACCCTCATCGGAGGGTCTGCCTTACAAGGGCTGCACTCGGCTAGAAATAGCCACACGAAATTAAATTAAAAGTATAAAAGTGAACATAATTATGAGAGCAATAAAATATTGGTTTAGGTTAAATAAGAAGGAGGAGGAGAAATTCTAAGGGGCTGCCTGGTCGAGGCGGTAAGGGCGTGCTCTGTTCGCCTGGAAGGACGTAGGTTCGAATCCTCGCCAGGAAGTCGTAAAATTGAAGAAGTGAGTTTTCCACTTCCGGAGGTGCATTTGGCCCTGAGGTACACTCAGCCTACACCAAAAATGAGTACTAGGTTAATTCCTGGGGGCAAATGCGGCCGGGCGTAGAGCTAACCACTCTACCCCATCAAGTGCCGAGGTTACGGATAGTGGAAGCCTTTACCTTCCACCCCTCCAAGGACCTTCATGGCCTGGATGGAGATGACTTTGCTTTGCTTTTTAGGAGAAATTCTAAATATAGCTTAGCGACACCAATTGAGGTACTACGACGGGTACTGGGCGGGTAACTTACAGCAATTATTAGAAAGAACTATTGCGTAAAAATTTAAAAGAAAGAAGTGTCTGTAGAAAAGTGGTGCAGTGAGTAGGTGATATTGAAATACAAATTCTAAGAGCTGAGGAAGAAATAGGAGCACTCTAGGGGAATCCATGAACATATGTCCAGACATGATAACACCACATTATAAATTAACAAAAAAGAGAATACAGGGGAATGATATGGAAGATGATGGGAGTAGTATTCTATTGTCAAAATTATGAACAGGCAAAGGAGAATGCCGGGGAAACTATCGAAATTATTGATAATTTAACTTTAAAGCTTTTCAGGGTCCGCCTCTGTGGTGTAGTGGTTAGTGTGATTAGCTGCCACCCCCGGAGGTTCGGGTTCGATTCCCTGCTCTGCCAAGAAATTTGAAAAGTGGTACGAGGGCTGGAACGGGGTCCACTCAGCCACGGGAGGTCAACTGAGTAGAGGTCGTTCGATTCCCACCTCAGCCATCCTGGAAGTGTTTTTCCGTGGTTTCCCACTTCTCATCCAGGCAAATGCCGGGATGGTACCTAACTTAAGGCCTTCCATCTTCCTTGTCTATCCCTTCCAATCTTCCCATCCCCCGCAAGGCCCCTGTTCCCCATAGCAGGTGAGGCCGCCTGGGCGAGTTACTGGTCACCCTCCCCAGTTGTATCCCCGACCCAGAATCTGAAGCTCCAGGACACTGCCCTTGAGGCGGTAGAGGTGGGATCTCTCGCTGAGTCCGAGGGAAAAGCCAACCCTTGTTTTTATCTGACTTTAGGTTAGTCATACAGCAAAGAAGTGTTAACCTAAGAGCCATTTGCACCTCCGGATGTGGAATTCTCGATTCATAAATATTTCCACTTCCTGATGGGGAACAAACCCACGTTCCTCCAGATGAACCGAACACACCTTTACCGGGCAAGTTGGCCGTGCAGTTAGGGGCGCGCAGGCAAATGCTGGGGATGTACCTTAATTAAGGCCAGGGCCGCTTTCTACCCACTCCTAGGCCTTCCCTATCCCAACGTCGCCATAAGACTTATATGTGTTGGTGCGACGTAAGCAAACAGCAAGAAAAAACCAACCCTTCTAAACAAATCCCCTAACTTACATATACCCCTGCAGTTCAAGTAAAGGCCATCTGAGCGCAGTTTCCTATCTTCTACCCATCCATCTCACTCACAGTTTTCCACATTCCCACTCAAGTCTTATTTAAATATCCGATCACCTTCAGATAGTACCCCTTCCACACAGTATTCCATCCCACTACTAACAATCTGGTCTCTTAAACATCTTCCGCGCTGTCATAACCAGATCCTACATATCTCCATCTACGTTAGTACTTATCCCATCTTACTTCATTTTGTTGTCCGACTCGTTGGCTGAATGGTCAGCGTACTGACCTTCGGTTCAGAGGGTCCCGGGTTCGATTCCTGGCCGGGCCGGGGATTTTAACCTTCATTGGTTAATTCCAGTGGCTCGAGGGCTGGGTGTTTGTGCTGTCCCCAACATCCCTGCAACACACCACACATAGCAATATCCTCCACCACAATAACACGCAGTTACTTACACATGGCAGATGCCGCCCCCCTCATCGGAGGGTCTGCCTTACAAGGGCTGCACCCGGCTAGAATTAGCCACACGAAATTATTATTATTATTACTTCATTTTGTTGGCACAAATGTGAAACCTGTCGAGGATTCCGGATAGCATCCGCCATTTTGTTGTCCGTCGCCTGAAACACGTACCTACTGTGGCATGCGCCCGCAAGGGGTGTGCTTGACAACGGGGCCCGCACTGATATGTTCTCGGTGACGTAACCCAGTGACGCTGAAGGGTACACGGAGAGTGTTAGTTGTTTCACCTCGGATTAAGATCCTTCCTGATTACATTAACGAACAACTCCTCCACAATGTCTTATCATAAGTTTCTTATTTTCCGTCTACATTCCTCAATATCTGCCTTAACCTGATTCCTGGATAACGCTCCGCCCTAATTCACCTTCCTCTACAAAATTTCCCCATAGGGCCGATAATAGTATCCACCATGACCAGAGCCTCAAACCCACCCACCCTATTAAGTTAGGTCCCCTCCGCTGCTGATCTCTATTATCCTCCCTGGTGGTTGAATAAGCAATATCCTCCTCAATTCTCTCCCTTTCATAGCCCTGTTCCACCTCTTTCTTCTTATCCTCCACTGTACGCTTCCCTTTCCTACTTTTCTCTTTACCCTTGTCCGGCTCCATGGCTAAATGGTTAGCGTGCTGGCCTTTGATCACAGGGGTCTCCGGTTCGGTTCCCGGCATGGTCGGGAATTTTAACCATCATTGGTTAACTTCGATGGCTCGAGGGCTGGGTGCATGCGTCGTCTTCATCATCATTTCATCCTCGTCATGATGCACAGGTCGCCTACGGGAGTCAAATCAAAAGACCTGCACCTGGCGAGCCGAACATGTCCTCGGACACTCCCGGCACTAGAAGCCATACGCCATTTCATTTTTTTCTTTACCCTTACCTCCCGCAATCCCCCGCAACACTTCCGCGTTTCCCATCTTCCCACTGCAGTGACTCTAACCGATATTTCTCCTGAAGCCACTCCCTGGCAAGATCCAATTACACTCGATTTCCTTCCCCTGGACCATAAGTCCACATGTCGTCCACATTTTCTACCCTTCATTCTCCTTCCTCTTGTCTGTCTTCTGTACCTTGAAGGGAAGTAGATAGATGTTGTAGCTTGTGTATTAGTAAAACTAATGTTGGCAAAAGAAAGGAACAAATAAAATGTAGACAAGCCCAAACAAGGACGGAGTTCCTTAAATAAAGAAACTCACTTCAAACGTATGTAGATTATTCCTGTTTAAAAGAGGTTTCTAAAGAACATTTTGTGAAGCATATTGAAGTACATAAATATCAACTATAAACCATGTGAAGAAATAAACGAGAAGCTTTCGATATTCCTCGTTTCACGACTAGATATTCCTGTCGCACAAGAAGCCATAAATCTGACTGACGGGCAACAATATTAGCGAAGTGGGCAACAAGGAACAGCAAGCCGATGCCTCAAATATCACCCTTGGGTGCGACAATGATGCAAATAGAACAACAACAATAATAATAATAATAATAATAATAATAATAATAATAATAATAATAATAATAATAATAATAATAATAATAATAATAATAATAATGTTATTGGCTTCACGTCCCACTAACTACTTTTGAAGCTATTCGGAGACGCCGAGATGCCGTATTTTGTGCCGCGGGTGTTCTTTTATGTGCCAGTAGATACACCGACACTAAGCTGACGTAGCCTATTTGAGCACCATCGAATACCACAGGACTGAATCAGGATTGATCCTGCCAAGTTGGGGTCAGAAGGCCAGAGCCTCGGCCGTCTGAGACACTCAGCCTAGAGCACAAATAGAATAGTGTACTGGACAATACTTACATAGGATTCTGAAGCTCGTATATAACAACACACACTCTCTGGAAATATTACGGAAGAGATTCACACCAACTTGCGGTACTCTTATCTATTTCTCCTTCAATCACTACAAAATACAACCAATGTTGCACATCAATCGTAACTCCTATAATGGGCTCGACCGCAAACTGGTCTGCAACTACCACCACGAATGACGCTCGCGCTTCTAGCTTCCTCCGTGGTAAACAGAACTAGTGGCGCTGCCAAGGGGCACTTACCGATTTACCGCCGTCAGCACTGCCAACATGTCGCTGACGGGACAAAACCTCCTATGTGAAATATTTTAGATTAGAATTTTGACCAGTAAGGTTCTGTCATCTAAGGTGCAATATTGTGTGCATATTGTCAAGGCATTCTCGCTTTTCATAATGTATGTGCTGCGGGTCAGTATATCTCCAAAAATATTATCACATAGGAGGTTTTGTCCCGGCAACGACGATATATTGAATGGATGTTAACCTCCCAATAATATGATTCTGTAAAAATGTGAAATTCATATCCTGTTAAACACTCCAATGAGAAAAACCTCAAACAAAATAAACTATTCCTTAAATTTTATACCCTGTAAACCTTAGCTACTTTTAGTGGCTGTATTCTTCGACATATCACACACTCACATTCACAGGAGGGGAAGTAAGTGGAAATCTATCTTCACTTTCCCCTCACCATGCATTTGCCTAGCAAACTCTGCAGGTAGAGATCTAAATGTGGTTGCATCAAGTATATAGAAATATAAATGTATACATTTTATTAGGCTGTTGGACAGATTTATCCAGCCTAGTATAAAACATGTTTATCCCTTACGGTACTCCTAACTTAATGTGTTTATATATGTATATATACTAGGAAGAAAGTGACCACGCCCTTAATAAAGGTTGAGCCCCAAGTTTTTCCCAGTGTGCAGTCGGGAAACCATAGAAAGGTATCTTCAGGAATGTGGACAGAGAGGTTTGAAAACACCCTCTCTCGAATTCAGGATAAAAGGCATACGGCGTGAATCGAGTAGCCAAATCGCTCGGCGTGAGTTAAGAACGTTCGTTCCAATAGCCCCTAGACCTTTCGATCTTAGCATCAGGCCATCTGCTGCTTGTCAGGCTGGCTGGAAACGAGTACAGTGACTCCTCACTTGGATGTTACGCATTAACATGTAATTTTCGTGACTGAATTGGGTAGATAACTGCTTCAGTGTGCAGGCCAGGATGTTAAATAGGCCCTACCCGTGGACTTTGAAAATTAGCAGGTATGAATTCCCCGTCCATAGTTCTTAAAGTAGTTCTTAGTGGTGTCTTAATTCAAAGAAAGGAAAAAAAATATTCTTCTTTTCCAGTACCTATGATTTACAGAAGTGGATATGTCACAAAATCTGTTCTTAGGTAAATACGAGGGATATAAATAAAGTAGTGGCAATAATGATTGAACGCAATGAACTAACAAGTGCACTTGTATTACATTCCGTCCATGTAGTCACCCGCAAAGTCTATTAAATTTTGTGCGAAATATCGAGACGCCGTTGGGAACCGTTGGCAAGGCGCCTTCTGTTGATAACAGAGACGGAGCGCCCTATTGCGCGGATTACAGATGCCATGTCTGGAAATCGGCGACCTCGGAGGAGTTCTTTCAATTTCAGAAACACGTCAAAGTGACAAGGACTCGTGTCTAGTGAGTATGGAGGGTGTTTCAAGAATTCACTCCGACCCGCCCGAAACGCCTTGACCCATCGTGCAACCATACTTACTATAACGGTAATGCATTCTCACTACATGCTTCACGTAAACCTCGATAACGTTCTGACTTATTTTTGCCACGGGCGACCTCGATTTGAATCTACGACGGCTATCGCCTTTTGAAAACATGCTTTAGAGTAGTGAAATTGATACTGTTCACTTCAACGCCACACAGCAACAAGACTCCCAACTGAATTCCAAAGATCTTCATTGGGGTGATCACTTAAATGGGATTTTAAATAAAGGGTACAGATCTCTGCACATGGTTATGAGGGTGTTTAGGGGTTGTAGTATGGATGTAAAGGAGAGGGCATATAAGTCTCTGGTAAGACCACAACTAGAGTATGGTTCCAGTGTATGGGACCCTCACCAGGATTACTTGATTCAAGAACTGGAAACAATCCAAAGAAAAGCAGCTCGATTTGTTCTGGGCTATTTCCGACAAAAGAGTAGCGTTACAAAAATGTTGCAAAGTTTGCACTGGGAATAACTTGGAGAAAGAAGACGAGCTGCTCTACTAAGTGGTATGTCCCAAGCTGTCAGCGGAGATATGGCGTGGAATGACATTAGTAAACGAATAAGTTCGACTGGCGTCGTTAAAAGTAGGAAAGATCACAATATGAAGATAAAGTTGGAATTCAAGAGGACAAATTGGGGCAAATATTTATTTATAGGAAGGGGAGTTAGGGATTGAAATAACTTACCAAGGGAGATGTTCAATACATTTCCGGTTTCTTTGCGATCATTTAAGAAAAGGCTAGGAAAACAACAGATAGGGAATCTGCCACCTGGTTGCCTGCCCTAAATGCAGATAAGTAATGATTAATTGAACGCTGAAAGGCATAACAATCTTTAATGATAATGTTTGTATGTATGTAACTAGTTTCTCACTCCTTGTGCTTTCATTCTGTGGCACTGGAAATGTACATAAACTCACTCTACGTTGATTGCTTTTAGGCTATGTAATTCATCACGTTTGCACTTCATTTATTAGGAATGGTTGTGGAATAAAGCAAAAAACAACCCCATTCTTCTACAGCTCCGAAGGTCCATAGCCTAACAAGCGACCGCTGCTCGATGGCTTGCAGATTAAAACGTGCCGTGTGGTCAGCACGACGAATCCTCTCGACCATTATTCTTGCCTTTCTAGACCCGGGCCGCCATCTCACCGTCAGGTAGCTCCTCAATTGTAATCACGTAGGCTGAATGGACCTCCAACCAGCCCTCAGATGTATCTAAAAATCTCTGACCTGGCCAGTAATCGAACCCGGGGCCTCCGGATGAGAGGCAGGCAAGCTGTCCCTACACCGCGGGGCCGGCTGTGAAATAAAGCACAGAACTAAAACTGACACCATAGTTTCACCCTCTTTTTGATTCTTGTTTACACTTTTATCTTTCTAATAAAGCAAATATCGTGTGCGTACCTGTGAGTTGAACTCCTTGGCCCACCTCACTCCAAACTTTAGTCTTGAGTACCCTTTAATTTTTGTAATTACACAGCACAGGATGCTTTTCTACTTCGCTCACGAATTTCATGTTAAAATCTTGCTCTCCTAATTCGTGAGTTCCGCTACTCAAGAGACTGGAGTAGCGAGGAGACCAGCATGCTGAGTCATGGATACTCGTGTTGGTTCGGTCTTCCGGTCTCCTCGACTCCAGTTGCGCAATAAGTGCTGCCATGAAATACACAAGCGGCGTTGCGTGGTCGCCCAATTTCTTGGTATCCAAGCAACTCCAATTTCTTTTGAAATGGGCCATAAAAATAGTATTAGTGAATGCGTGTACTGACGGCGATGCATTATTTTCATTCCCATTACCCTGCAAAGACTTCTTCTCTGCTCCACTTCCCTTTTTCTCGCTAAACGTAGCTCTTTGTGCACAGAGAAAGTGCATTTATTTATTCTATTTTTTATACATAGAAATCGACTTTAGGCTACCTTCATACCTCTAGATGGCCATAAAAATGACAGCTTTCGTGAAGTTCTTCCTTGGAACTTCTGAGTACTTTGCAGCCCTTCATTCCACATAAATATTTGTACGAAGTTTTGTAGTTGTTTAGGAATAGCCTTTTTACGAGTGGTGGCGGCCATGGCGTTAATTAAGGTGTGGTGTGAAAATAGGAAGCCACGGAATACCGCCTTCAGGGCTGCCAACAGTGGGATTCAAACTTACCATCTCCTGAATCCAAGCTCACAGAGACGTTACCTTAACTGCACGACCAACTCTCTCGGTTTAAGGAATAGTCCATGTTTTCGCAAATCTTAACTTACAAACAGCAAGATCTGTTAGTTGTATCCCCACATTCGCGGAAATTGCCAAAAAAAAAAAAAAAAAAAAAAAAAAGGCTGTTTATGCAAATACTGATGTGACAAATTTAGAGAGCAAGCATGGAATATTTACTACTTAAAAATGAAGGCCTGCAGTTCAACAGCCACAATTATCCAAAGAATTATCCCTGTCAATATTACTTCATTCACAGATACAACTCGTAATATTCGTTTAGATCGTCTCAATCGATCAGCCAACGTGCTCGGGGCGCTTTCTACAGTACGGCCTGTACATAACGAAGGCAGTGAGCTTGCATTCGGGGGACAGTGGGTTCGAACCCCACTGTTGGCAGCCCTGAAGATAGTTTTACGTGCTTTCCCATTTTTACACTAGGCAAATGCTGGGGTTGTACCCTAACAGTCAACGAGTCTCGCGGGATGTTGACAAAACCCCACGTACATTTGTTAGGCTAAATCTTGGGATCGGGTTTATTTAGCCTGCTGTAGTCTCCTATACCTCTCAAAGTGACATTGACCTTGAAGTGTTCAGCGAGTGGTTATAATTAGAATTGCTGTGCCAGGCGTTAACGCTCTTTTCATTACACGTTTTTCTTAATTCGCGTGGGGCGTCGTCATACCCCCGCGCGGCCACAATGGTAATTTTTCCGGCTCAGTGCTCACCTCTCGCCTGAGTGGTGAAAGTCTTATTTTCTGTGAAAAAGTGTCGCTATGAAAATCAGGAGGCTAGAATACGCGAACTTTCACAAGAAGACGAAAGTTGTGAGGAAGATTTCGTTGAGTCAGAACCAAAAGAAAGTAATATTATTGTGAGATAGTTATCGATATTTTTCAGAATTCTTGCCATTGCCGGAATTAACGCGCAGATCATACGTTTTTCAGACAACCCTGAAATAAATTTGTACGCCAGATGCCCCTGCGTGAACTTGGGAGGGCATTAGTGAGTCCGTAGTGAAAGCTACCGAAGACCATTCAGGAAGAAGCGGCAAAACTGACTGGTGCTGATGACACCAGTAAGGAAACAATCGTCCGAGAACGAGTTCCGAAATATTCTCGGTGCATAGTACGCCCTAGAAGCAAAGATGTTAAGACTAAGTCGAACTGTGATCGGTGTAGTAACGGGGTGGATAGGGTGGATCATGGGAGACTACTGGCAAAAATGAGTGCAATTGGACTAGACAAAAGAGTGACTGAATGGGTTGCTATATTTCTAGAAAATAGATCTCAGAGAATTAGAGTAGGTGAAGCTTTATCTGACCCTGTAATAATTAAGAGGGGAATTCCTCAAGGCAGTATTATCGGACCTTTATGTTTTCTTATATATATAAATGATATGAGTAAAGGAGTGGAATCGGAGGTAAGGCTTTTTGCGGATGATGTTATTCTCTATAGAGTGATAAATAAGTTACAAGATTGTGAGCAACTGCAACGTGACCTCGAAAATGTTGTGAGATGGACAGCAGGCAATGGTATGTTGATAAACGGGGTTAAAAGTCAGGTTGTGAGTTTTACAAGTAGGAAAAGTCCTCTCAATTTTAATTACTGCGTTGATGGGGTGAAAGTTCCTTTTGGGGATCATTATAAGTATCTAGGTGTTAATATAAGGAAAGATCTTCATTGGGGTAATCACATAAATGGGATTGTAAATAAAGGGTACAGATCTCTGCACATGGTTATGAGGGTGTTTAGGGGTTGTAGTAAGGATGTAAAGGAGAGGGCATATAAGTCTCTGGTAAGACCCCAACTAGAGTATGGTTCCAGTGTATGGAACCCTCATCAGGATTACCTGATTCAAGAACTGGAAAAAATCCAAAGAAAAGCAGCTCGATTTGTTCTGGGCGATTTCCGACAAAAGAGTAGCGTTACAAAAATGTTGCAATGTTTGGGTTGGGAAGAATTGAGAGAAAGAAGAAGAGCTGCTCGACTAAGTGGTATGTTCTGAGCTGTCAGCGGAGAGATGGCGTGGAATGACATTAGTTGACGAATAAGTTTGAGTGGCGTTTACAAAAGTAGGAAAGGTCACAATATGAAGATAAAGTTGGAATTCAAGAGGACAAACCGGGGCAAATATTCATTTATAGGAAGGGGAGTTAGGGATTGGAATAACTTACCAAGAGAGATGTTCAATAAATTTCCAATTTCTTTGAAATCATTTAGGAAAAGGCTAGGAAAACAACAAATAGGGAATCTGCCACCTGGGCGGCTGCCCTAAATGCAGATCAGTGTTGATTGATTGATTGATTGATTGATTGATTGATTGATTGATTGATTGATTGATTGATTGATTGATTGATTGATTGATTGATTGATTGGGGTGTGTCTGAAACTTATGAGGAATGTGTGTGAAAAATGACCAAGATTCAGGTGTACTACAAAGTGTTGTTGGTCTCAAAGATTAAGCCATGCATGTCTCAGTGCAAGCCACATTAAGGTGAAACCGCGAATGGCTCATTAAATCAGTTATGGTTCCTTAGATCGTACCACATTACTAGGATAACTGTGGTAATTCTAGAGCTAATACATGCAGAAGTGGAAGGGACGCTTTTATTAGATCAAAATCAATCGGTCGGCTCGTCCTTCCGTTTGCCTTGGTGACTGTGAGTAACTTTGGGCTGATCGCACGGTCCTCGTACCGGCGGCGCATCTTTCAAATGTCTGCCTTATCAACTGTCGATGGTAGGTTCTGCGCCTAGCATGGTTGTAACGGGTAATGGGGAATCAGGGTTCGATTCCGGAGAGGGACCCTGAGAAACGGCTACCACATCCAAGGAAGGCAGCAGGCGCGCAAATTACCCACTCCCGGCACGGGGAGGTAGTGACGAAAAATAACGATACGGGACTTCTGACGTTGTGTTATTTTGAGTGCATTGTTACATGTCTTTACTTCAGTTTGATAACAGAACAAATGGGTGGAATTCAAAAATATTAATATATTGATTAGTTTTGTATTGAAGTGCAGAAATTTAGACATTATTTAATTAGTTTCATATGCTTGGTACTTTTGTAGATATATATTGCGCATTGTATGATTTTGGTATGCTAGTCTCTTTTGTAAATCTACTTTATACATAATACCTTCTCTTTTTGGAAAAAATCTTTAAGTAGACCTAGGTATTACTATGAAGTGAGAGTTCGGGTGTTGTCAATACCCCGCGTGACTACTAACGTTGCAAATGAGTGTGCGTGAGGGTTAATCAAGGCCATGGTAGAAAGAAAAAAGAAGAAAACGCTCTTTACGCAAATACCGATGTGACAAATTTAGAGAGCTATCATGCAAAATTTACAACTTAAAAATGAAGGCCCGTCCTTTAACAGCCATAATTATCCAAAGAATTATCCCAATTAATATTACTTCATTCATATGTACAACTCGCAACATTCTCCTAGACGCGAGTTCTACAGAACCGCCTGTACATCGCGGAGGCAGTGAGCCTGCATTTGGGAGACAGTTGGTTTGAACCCCCCTGTCGGCACCATGAAGGTAGTTTTCCGTGGTTTCCCATTTGCACACTAGGCAAATGCTGGGGCTGTACTTTAATTAAGGCCACGGCCGCTTTCTTCCCACTCCTAGCCCTTTCCTATCCCATCGTCGCCATAAGACCTATCTGTGTCGGTGCAAAGTAAAGCAGATTGAAACCAAAGCAGTGGTATATAAAGTACCGCCTATCGGCCCGTTATGCCCCTTTTTTGTCTATAAAGGTGTAATGTGTTGCCGTTAGGTTTAGGACAGGCTAAATCAAATATTTTTAAAATAAAATAACTTATCCCATAATTATTCCAACTAATTTAGAGGGTAAGTGGGCAAGTACGTATTCGCCATAACAAAATCCCTCCATTTCAGGTATTGGTGGTAATGCGGGAGGAAAATGTAAGCAAACGTTTTTACATCGGTCACGTCGTTTACCCTGTACCACAGCTATTAAATACGATTCCATTTAGGCTCTTTTAAAACACCAACTTTGCCTTTACTTTTTTGAGTACGAACATTTCGAAATAACTCTCTTAATTCACCCTTCTATTATAAGATACAGATTGCAAAATTGTAACGAACGAGTACCTGGGTAATACAAGAATCGGCTTTTGAGTGAACGGGTACCTAGGTAATACGTGTACCAACTTCTTATTACCTGAACACATCAGGTAATGCTCGGATAACTCGGTATCCCAGTCCGCGGGTATCACTAGCCCTAGTTTCCAGCCTTCTCTGATACGCCTTGTTTTTACTTTTACAAGATGCTCATCTTTAAATTTGGTTGTCCCATGATATTTCTTTGCTATTGTGGGTTACTGTAGTCACGTCCTAGTTCGTGAACCATGGGCAACGGCTGAGTGGCCTAGTAAGTGGTCCTGAGAGTCGGGATACCAGTTGCTATGGAATGGGAGTGGGCATCTCGGACATATTCTGAGTCGTGGCCCTCCTTGTGCTCAGGCGGCTAGGACTATACAATTCACCGGTGCTTCATAACCCGTTAGAGGAGAGATCCTCACTTGGACTATGTGCAAGTAGGGTAGCATCCTGCTTCATGAATTTAACGAGCTCAGAACATTTTAAGCAAGCCTCGGACCTATGGGAGTAATGGAGTCTCACTCCCATTTGACAGGCGAGGGACTCCTTGGAAACAACTTGGCGAACAAAATGGAATTCGATGGGGAGCTATCAATATTAATGGGTCTTATGGAAGAAAGAAGGTAGAACTGGCTGAGTCAGCAAAGAGGATGCATCTGGATGTGCTAGGAGTAAGTGATATTCGGGTAAGGGGAGATAATGAGGAAGAGATAGGAGATTATAAAGTGTACTTGACGGGTGTTAGAAAAGGAAGGGCAGAGTCTGGGGTAGGGCTCTTTATCAGGAATACCATTGCACGCAACATAGTTTCGGTTAGGCACGTAAATAAGCGAATGATGTGGGTAGATTTGTCAGTGGGAGGAATTAGGACAAAAATTGTGTCCGTGTATTCACCATGTGAGGGTGCAGATGAGGATGAAGTTGACAAGTTTTATCGTGGTCAGGGTCAACAGCAAGGATAGAATAGTGCTAATGGGCGATTTCAATGCGAGAGTTGGGAATAGAACTGAAGGATACGAAAGGGTGATTGGTAAATGTGGAGAAGATATGGAAGCTAATGGGAATGGGAAGCGTTTGCTGGACTTCTGTGCTAGTATGGGTTTAGCTGTTACGAATATATTCTTCAAGCACAAGGCTATTCACCGCTACACATGGGAGGCTAGGGGTACCAGATCCATAACAGACTATATTTTAACAGACTTTGAATTCAGGAAATCTGTTAGGAATGTACGAATTTTTCGCGGATTTTTCGATGATACAGACCACTATCTGATATGTAGTGAACTAAATATCTCTAGGCCTAGGGTAGAGAAAGTGAAATCTGTCTGCAAACGAATAAGGGTAGAAAATCTCCAGGACGAGGAAATTAGACAGAAGTACATGGATATGATTAGTGAGAAGTTTCGAACAGTAGACAGTAAGCAGGTTCAGTATATAGAAAGTGAATGGGTGGCATACAGGGATGCTGTAGTAGAAACAGCAAGGGAATGCCTACGAACAACTGTGTGTACAGATGGGAAAAGGCGAACTGCTTGGTGGAATGATGAAGTGAGAGCAGCCTGTAAAAGTAAAAAGAAAGCTTATCAGAAATGGCTCCAAACAAGGGCCGAGGCAGACAGGGATTTGTACGTAGATGAAAGAAACAGAGCGAAACAAATAGTTGTTGAATCCAAAAAGAAGTCATGGGAAGATTTTAGTAATAACCTGGAAAGGTAGGTCAAACAGCAGGGAAACCTTTCTGGACAGTAATAAAGAATCGTAGGAAGGGAGAGAAAAAGGAAATGAACAGTGTTTTGAGTAATTCAGGTGAACTCGTAATAGATCCCAGGGAATCACTGGAGAGGTGGAGGGAATATTTTGAACATTTTTTCAATTTAAAAGTAAATCATCCTGGTGGTGTCGCAAACAGCCAAGCTCATGGGGAGGAGGAAAATGATGTTGGTGAAATTATGCTTGAGGAAGTGGAAAGGATGGTAAGAAAACTCCATTGTCATAAGGCAGCAGGAATAGATGAAATTAGACCTGAAATGGTGAAGTATAGTGGGAAGGCAGGGATGAAATGGCTTCATAGAGTAGTAAAATTAGCATGGAGTGTTGGCAAGGTACCTTCAGATTGGACAAAAGCAGTAATTGCACCTATCTATAAGCAATGTAAGCAAGGGAACAGGAAGGATTGCAACAATTATCGAGGTATCCCATTGATTAGTATAGGCCTACCAGGCAAAGTATTCACTGGCATCTTGGAAGGGAGGGTGCGATCAATCGTTGAGAGGAAGTTGGATGAAAACCAGTGTGGTTTCAGACCACAGAGAGGCTGTCAGTATCAGATTTTCAGTATGCGCCAGGTAATTGAAAAATGCTACGAGAGGAATAGGCAGTTGTGTTTATGTTTCGTAGATCTAGAGAAAGCATACGACAGGGTACTGAGGGAAAAGATGTTCACTATACTGGGGGACTATGGAATTAAAGGTAAATTATTAAAATCAATCCAAGGCATTTATGTTGACAATTGGGCTGCAGTGAGAATTGATGGTAGAATGAGTTCTTGGTTCAGGGTACTTACAGGGGTTAGACAAGGCTGTAATCTTTCACCTTTGCTGTTCGTAGTTTACATGGATCATCTGCTGAAAGGTATAAAATGGCAGGGAGGGATTCAGTTAGGTGGAAATGTAGTAAGCAGTTTGGCCTATGCTGACGACTTGGTCTTAATGGTAGACTGTGCCGAAAGCCTGCAGTCTAATATCTTGGAACTTGAAAATAAGTGCAATGAGTATGGTATGAAAATTAGCCTCTCGAAGACTAAATTGATGTCAGTAGGTAAGAAATTCAACAGAATTGAATGTCAGATTGGTGATACAAAGCTAGAACAGGTCGATAATTTCAAGTATTTAGGTTGTGTGTTCTCCCAGGATGGTAATATAGTAAGTGAGATTGAATCAAGGTGTAGTAAAGCTAATGCAGTGAGCTCACAGTTGCGATCAGCAGTATTCTGTAAGAAGGAAGTCAGCTCCCAGACGAAACTATCTTTACATCGGTCTGTTTTCAGACCAACATTGCTTTACGGGAGTGAAAGCTGGGTGGACTCAGGATATCTTATTCATAAGTTAGAAGTAACAGACATGAAAGTAGCAAGAATGATTGTTGGTACAAACAGGTGGGAACAATGGCAGGAGGGTACTCGGAATGAGGAGATAAAGGCTAATTTAGGAATGAACTCGATGGATGAAGCTGTACGCATACACCGGCTTCGGTGGTGGGGTCATGTGAGGCGAATGGAGGAGGATAGGTTACCTAGGAGAATAATGGTCTCTGCTATGGAGGGTAAGAAAAGTAGAGGTAGACCAAGACGACGATGGTTAGACTCGGTTTCTAACGATTTAAAGATAAGAGATATGGAACTAAATGAGGCCACAACACTAGCTGCAAATGGAGGATTGTGGCGACGTTTAGTAAATTCTCAGAAGCTTGCAGACTGAACGCTGAAAGACATAACAGTCTATAATGATAATGTATGTATGTATGAACTTTAAAATCATTTAAAAATATTTTTCAAAACATAATGTTGGTACACAGTGGCGAATACTGAGGGCTACTAAGGCTATCAGTGAAGCCCAAACCTCAAATGCGAGCGATGGAAATCTAAAGCACATTATAATGTAAGCATCTGACACATTGCTCCATTTACAAACCTTGAAAGCAGTGAGAAAAAACGCCGCACGTATTTCTGAGAACCAGGCTTCGGAGACTGATATCGCAGCCCAGACTCTCGCCCCTTCCCATCGACTCACCGCACGCGGCTTGCTGCTGTACCTATATCTGATCGGAGCGGGGACCGGGGAGGATAGGTGTGCTAGGCTTCGGTCCGTCAGGTCGCCACTGTTCAGTCCGTCAGCGATGCCGCTGGTGGGATCCTCAACAGCCCTGCCATCAGCTGTCATAGATGGCCTAGGCATCACTGAAGAGGTGTACTAGGGAAACGAGGAGTGAGGTAGTTTCCCGTTGCTTTCCTCACCGAGCCAGAGTTGCTATTACATATCAGTCTGCCAAGCCCACTGAAATGCATGCATCAACCGACCCTATGAGCAACATTTTCACACCATTCATGGCAGGGACTGGCTGCATAAGGAATGGCATTACTAGCATCGCTCATACCTCAGTCACTTTCATATTGTCAAAGCCAAGGGTAAGACAGAGACAGGTCTGTGAAAGTGACAAAATTGCTCTAGCCTATACCAGAAGACATAGTGCACTGTAAACACTAGGTCCTGCCAGCAAAGGCTTAAGATCGCCACTGTTGACTATCGACCATGCGTTACTCATCGTATATCCTTCCTCACCTCATACTTCTGACTTAATTATATAGATAAGAGTGCTGGTATTTCACTCCCGTTTACTTCTACTTCCTTGTAGGAAGACCCTGCAAGCAAGGCTGCTGTTATAGGAGTAATATAATCTTATTTTTATAGGCAGATCTGCTAAAATGAGATGCAGTCTTTCAGGTTTAGTGCTCTCTTTTGTTGGTTGAAATCGAACCCTTGATCACTGGTCGGACACCACCACTGATCTCCTGAGGAAGCCAATTAACCAGTAAACGATGGGTACGACCGCTGTAAAAAAAAAAAAAAAATAATAATAATAATAATAATAATAATAATAATAGTCTAATAATAATAATAATAATAATAATAATAATAATAATAATAATAATGGTGCATGGCATCTGTATAGGCTTGGTGGTGACCTAATGAGGATAAAATGAACGGCGAAGACGTCATAAACATCCAGTCCCCAAGCCAGGATAATTAATAGTATGAGGGATTGATTCTGAAAACTGAACCGGGTCATCGGACCAAAGGCTGGCATTTTATCCATTTAGCCATAAGGCCGGATTTCAATTTGCTGAACCTTACGGTACCATCTCCACTGATCAGGGGTTGAGCATTGGCAGCAGCAGAGGCCAGGGCAGTAGCTTGTGAAGCAACCTTGACAACACATCAGGCGTCTCCGTTGGCTATTGGCTACAGCTCAAAACGCTGAAGGCTTGACGTTCACTAAACCAACTATCGAAAAGGGGTAACCTAAGTGTAGTGGTAGCCCACGTCTTGATCCCAGCATACGCCACTGTTGGTAAAGTACATCTGATATCCAGTATTTTTCCCTGCAAATCAGTGGCTGAGTTTGGCCATTCCTGAAACAGTAGACAGCACTGCAATGAGGTAATTTACTTACCATTAGAAAGAGTAGTGAAGTTAGTATAATTCATTAGGATTATTATAATCACTTATAAGCTACATCAGCACTGGAGATGTTAGGCCTATAACTATATGCC
This sequence comes from Anabrus simplex, assembly GCF_040414725.1. Classification (NCBI taxonomy): domain Eukaryota; kingdom Metazoa; phylum Arthropoda; class Insecta; order Orthoptera; family Tettigoniidae; genus Anabrus; species Anabrus simplex. Next base: position 206,823,601 of record NC_090266.1, on the reverse strand, counting down.
ATACATCTGATAAAGGGCATAAAATGTATGTGGTTTAAAGAAAGTTGGAAAAAGAAAATAAATAAATTTAATTTCACTGGAAATGCGTTATTCTAACCCTACATGAGCGGAAGCGTTTCATGTCTGTACGTGGACTGAAAATTTGGGCAAATTAAAACTCATCCAGAATTGTCGAACACCAGGTGTAAACATGCATATGTATGTAATATTAATTAATTACAAAATATTGGATGTACTCCAATACAGAGGTCCGTGGGATATTAACGTTTTTTACAGAGCAGCATGTTAGTGCGAAAAGAGCATAAGATTCATTCCACAAATAACTTATTACGAAAATCAAAGCCCTTATATCAGATAGTATTGGGGATGACCAGTCTTTGATTCTACATGTTCTAGATGGAGGTGTTGCCTGTTGTTTCCCTGAATTACGGTTTCCTGGTGAATTATGTCAAAATTACTGTATAAAAAAAAAGAAATCAAAAGTACTCTCTATGAATGTAAAATTGGTCCTTGATTAATATTATATATTGGAATGGTACCTGAAGGTCCTGGGTTCAAGTTACTCAAGTCAGTCCGTTAGTCAGTTGTTTCGTTCCCTGGGGCACTTGAGCCGCTCTTGTACTGAGAAGCCTCACTACTTGAATTTCCATCTTCGGATACTTCAAATGAAAAATACTACTACTACCAAAATGTTTTCATTCCTCCCCTGAAGGGTGAGGCGGGCCTCATAGACGGTGATGCCGTCTCGCAGGTCGGGAGATTTTTTAGGGTGAAGGAGATGCTCGGAGAAGGTGAGGGGGTTGGCAGCCGTGGCCTACACTAGGAACTGTCTCGGCATTTGCCTTAGTGCAGGAGAATGGAAAACCATGGAAAATCATTCTCATGACAGCCGACGACTGGGGCGAGCCGTGAGGTCCAGTCCTGTCCCGTCTTCGAATCCAGAGGCGTAGAGCCGTGGCCACCCCTCCTCTGCTCGGTTGGCCGGTCAGAGTGCAGAGCTGTTGTACCACGGACCAGCCGTGGCCACTTATGTGCCGAAACCCACTCTGCATCTACCGACCCATAAAAGATCACATTCATCTACATCCGTAGAGTCCGAAATTGAAGCAATCTATTGCTCTCTAAGCCTCATCTTACTAACCATATTGCAAAATAGCTTTATAAATCGCAAAAAACCGGTCGCAAAACTCGCAACTCATGCTTGATTGAGCACGATAGCTTGTAAAAAGCTAGCAGAGAGATAACGCATTTGAGGATTTTCCTTTCAGCCAGACCTATAAGTGTTATTTACTGCCATCTGTTGAGTTTTTGATCTCTGATAATTTAATAACTTATATTGAATTTCGCTCACGGGAAACCTGTTATGGGAGTTAATATATACATTTCTGCCTTTTAAGAGCTAAGACACAATGGAATGAATATTTCATTGCGAAGTATATGAGTCATAAAATTTGCAGTGGAGGTCTGTACCGTAGTATCTGAAGCTGGGGGTTGCACCATCATTTTTGTTGTCGCATTTTCATATGGTAGGGCTTACTGAAATAACAAGAAACTCTATTATCGTTAAGTAATGAACAACATTCCTATTAAAACTGAAATATATCCGGCAATTAAAACAGAAAATTATAGTATAACTACAGTTATTGTTATGTCACATAATTTGACAATTTGCTTTCCTTTTTTCATTGATTCAAAATGTTGGGAATATTGTGGGTGGTCTGGTTTGGTGTACTTTAGTGGCATGGAGAAGAAATTACTGTTGCAAGAGGGGAGAAAGCAGGAATGAAGTTATCTCCTCAGAGTGGTGCAATATAACGGGGACATCTGGAATTGTTTCTCAATGGGGGACTTGCTGGCCTCGAGCAACACTCAAGGACCGATACTGGCGAGCGTGCTACATCTTTTGCCTAGCTCCAGCCCTTCGCCCAGCTGCTCATCAAAGATTCCAGAGGCTTTGAGGTTAGTTCAGTGTGTATGAGTATAATTTTTAGTGGTGTGATATTACTGTGCTATTGAAGTCCAGCGTCTGTCCCCACACCGTAAGCGCCCACAGTACCTTTGCCTACTTAATGGTGGACCGACAGGTGGACTCAGAGGCAATCGAGGGATCTCACCCCAGTACATTTATCGACTAGGGAGTTTTTTCCCATTGCATCTTCAGGATGGAGACGGTGATTCCTTAAACATAGGGTTCATCCAAAAACACGAGGGGTCTCATCACCTCACAAAGACTATTCTGCTGAGAGTTGTTCTGTGTTGTGTTTAATACCATGTTTACTGCTACTACCACTGTTGCTACCACTTGCCTAACCACCGTCACCAGCACTTCTCACCACAGAGCTGTGATGCGTTAATCAGTGGCAAACCCCCCCCACTAACAACCACTTGCCATTTGCTAGTACCACAGCTCCACATAGCCAACTTTGCACATGCCAGTACAAGCAAACAACCCCCGGACGAAGGACCAGCAACCCGTCGACAAGTGGTGGACATCACCCCAGTGCTATTCTCCAACACAAGCCAGTTAGACCTGGAAATGGACGACTACTTAAATGCCCCTAATACCTCCTCACACTCTGAATTCACTCCACTCCCATTACCTCTGTCAGAACCATTCAAGAAAGACCACAAGGCACTCACTCCTTCCTTCTGATAAATCCCTCCCCAGATTTCCGGTCATCATGAACAATAGATTGAAAGCTCCAGAACTTTCACTTCCAATGACACATAATTGCAGATATTAGGCACACTGGTAATGGAATGATAAACAAGGTAATTGGGGAAGAAGCTGCCAACAAATTAACACAAATAGTGGGCTCTGCCATGTGAGATTCTGCAGGCCCCTTCAATTTCTCTCCAAAATATCTCCCAAAACCCGCATCCGCAACGCATCTGGCCCAAAGTTCATGGTAAGGTTTCTCCTTCCAGCTCTGGATGATATTGACCGCCTTCTCAAATCAGATGTCTCCATCCACTGTCAACACCTACAGTGTAGAACCCTCATGTGCTCCACCACCAGAACCATTATGTTACAAGCGGTGCCTCACCTACAACCAACACAACACCCATCAAAGCAAAGCAGAGCAGCCAATCTGTGGACAATGCAAGCAAACTCACTCCAAAAATAAATGCCCCACCCCAAGCTACACCCCACTGTAACACATGTGGCCAGACCCATCCTACCTACTCCTGTCTTTGTAAAGCCAGAACCCCCCTCCAGAAAACCGTCCTGATCTCGTAGCCCCCAACCGCACCGCTGACCCCACCACCACTCCAACCAACTGTATGTTTCCCACACCCACCGTTGAAGATATAGTAAGATTCATCACCATTTCCCTCATGAACATCCACCAATACCACTGCCCCTTCACTTTTCCCATCTCAAAGCAGCAACCTACCAAGCATTGAACCTACACTTCCAAACCACCCATGCCAGCCTAAACACTAACTTCAAATTCACCTGCCTGGAATTTCTTGTTTAAATTATGGCCCAGATACCAACAAAATGGTCCTATATTAGATGTTATAAATTTTCCAGCTAACTCATTCCTGGTTCCCAGCATTTCACCCCTGTGTGCTAAGTTGGGCTCATCTGTTGGTAAATAGCGCACCTAAAAAGACGCATGGCTAGTGCATACAGAGGAGGCTACTGAGAAGGCTACTTGGAACCAACGGCAGTGCCAATGCACTATGAGAGACTTTCTCTCATTACCAAAAATTGATGCCTGCCTGGCTATCAGATGATATAGCTGTTGATTCCCATAGGGAACCTGAAATATTTGTTCTGAATGAGTAAATTTATATTACCAATATAATGGTCCATCATTAGACATTATAAATATTCCAGCTAATTCATTTCTGGTTGCCAGCGTTTTGCCCCTGTGTGCTAAGTTGGGCTCATCTGTTGGTAAATGGCGCACCTAAAAAGACGCATGGCTAGTGCATACCATGGAGGCCACTGTGTAGGCTACATGGAGCCACCGGCAATGCCACTGCACTATGAGAGACTTTGTCTCATTACCAAAAATTGATGCCTGCCTGGCCATCAGATGATATCGTCGCTTCACCAGTAAAAGGTTGTAATCCACAAAGCTCTTCCTATCGATTATTCTCCTTAAGACTGGTCACGCCTCCCAGCCACATATGGTTATGCAGTCCATCAGAACAAATTTTGTTGTGTTCATTTTCCTATGCCCATGTGTAAAGGAAAATTAACCTTACTGTACCGTACTATACAAATGTATGCTTGCATTACGTATTTATGCACTCCTATTGTACAATGCATGTTAGGTTCATTTTTGGTTACTCGTCGGCATAGGAAAACGAACACAACGGACATTGTTCTGATGGGCTGCATATCCATACGTGGCTCGGAGGCATGACCATACTTAAGGAGAATAATCGATAGGAAGAGCTTTGTGGATTAACACCTTTTACCGGTGAAGCGACGATATACATGTTGATTCACATAGGGAACCTGAAATATTTGTCCCGAATGAGTAAATTTATAAAACCAATATAATGGTCTTTTATTAGAGATTAAAAATTTCCAGCTAACTCATTCCTGGTTGCCAGCGTTTCACCGCTGTGTGCTAAGTTGGGCTCATTAGTTGGTAAATAGCACACCTACCAAGACGCATCAATAGTGCATACCATGGAGGCCGCTGCATAGGCTACTTGGAGCCATTGGCACTGCCAATGCACTATGAGAGACTTTGTCTCATTACCAAAAATTGATGCCTGCCTGACCATCAGATGATATAGAAGTTAACCCATAGGGAACCGGAAATATTTGTCCTGAATGAGTAAATTTGTAATATCAATATTATGGTCCTTTATTAGACATTATAAATTTTCCAGCCAACTCCTTCCTGGTTGCCAGCTTTTCATCCCTGTATGCTAAGTTGGGCTCATCAGCAGGTAAATGGAACACCTACCAAGACGCATGGCTACTGCATACCGTGGAGGCCACTGCGGAGGCTAGTTGGAGCCACCAGCAGTGCTATTTACCAACTGATGAGCCAAACTTAGCACACAGGGGTGAAATGCTGGCAACCAGAAATGAGTTAACTGGAAAATTTATGTCTAACAACGGATCATTATACTGGTATTATAAATTTACTCATTTGGGACAAATGTTTCAGGTTCCCTATGGGAATCCACATCTATATCATCTGATGGCCGGGCAGGCATCAATTTTTGGTAATGAGACAAATCCTCGCATAGTGCATTGGCACTGCCAGTAGCTCCAAGCAGCCTACGCAGTGGCCTCCACGGTATGCCTAGCCATGCATCTTGGTAGGTGTGCTATTTACCAACTGATGAGCCCAACTTAGCACACAAGGGCAAAACACTGGCAGTCAAGAATGATTTAGCTGGAAAATATTTGTCTAATAAAGGACCATTATATTGGTATTACAGATTTTCTCATTTGGGACAAATATTTCATGTTTTGTATGGGAATCAACATCTATATCATCTGATGGCCAGGCAGGCATAAATGTTTGGTAATGAGATGGTCTGTCATAGTGCATTGACACTGCCGGTGGCTCCAAGTAGCATACGCAGTGACCTCCACGGTATGCACTAGCCATGCGTCTTGGTCGGTATGCTATTTACCAACTGATGAGCCCAACTAAGCCCACAGGGGTAAATTGCTGGCAACCAGAAATGAGTTAGCTGGAAATTTTATAATGTCTGATAAAGGACCATTATATTGGTATTATAAATTTACTCTTTCAGGACAAATATTTCATGTTCCCTATGAGAATGAACATCTATATCATTATGGCCCAAATTCAGAAACATACCCATGGCTCCCATCCCATCTCCATCCTTTTCCTAAGTATCCAATCTTTACACACCAGATGCCTCCAACTACACACCCTAACCCTTCAACACACTATTCACACAATCCTCCTGAACAAATCTATTCTCCATCCTCACCGACCTACCTGGCTTCACCATCCACCGTTCTGATCATCCACATGATACCAGGCGCAGAGAAGCAGCCATTGCCATCCGCCCTTCCCTCCCATTCCACTTACACCATCTTCCATATCCACTCCCCTGGAATCAGTCATAGCCACAGTCTACTTCTGTCCAAGAATCCTCTTTCTCACTAAAATCTACACCAGACAGACACATCTGCTTCCACATACAGAGCACCTACCGCCACTTTCTCTTACTGGCCAATCTAAATCTCCACAGTTGAATTAATCTAGAAATCCAAAACCTTAACACGTTCCTCAGCCTCATCGATTCCTCAATAATCCCACTCCACGGATCCTTCTTGACTTAGTTCGCAAACAACCCCAGATGCCATTATTGCTCATAATTCCCTCATTCACATGCTAAATGTTTCCTATTTACCAAGTATAGCTTATCTCCATCCACTCCTAGGCCCTACTTCTCAAAAGCCAACTGGCCAGCCTACCAAAAACAAATTACCACATGCCTGGACCAGTTCCCAGCTTTCCCTGCAGATGCCAAATCCCTCAACTCCTATGCTGAATGTATAAAAACCACCAGAGCTGAATCTGCCAAATCCCTCATTCCCACAACCATGTTTTCCCCCTCTGAACCCTGACTCCCCACTGTGCTTCCTTCACCTCCAGAAACTCTCCCAATCTTACATCCATGAATACTCCAGGATCAGAGATCACTACTTCTTATGCTTACACCAACAAACAATCCAAACCATAAAAAGCTACCTGTCAGCCCACAAACGACAAACCTGGACCAACACTTGCACATCCCTGAATGCCTTTCATGCCCAACCAAATCAATTCTGGCAGCGACTGTCCTCCCTGCTAGACCAAAATAGCTCTCCCAATTATCTCATCATCCATAAAGGAAATATCCTCAAGTAATACCATGGAAAAACAGGAGATCCTTGCCAAACACTTCCAGAAGAGATTTACCAGCTGCATAGATATAGATTTTGATTATGCCAACTATGAACTGCCAATCCATCCAAACCTCACCACAGCTCACCCCATCCTCAACCCATACCTTGTGAACATATCCTCTAGACAACCCCACAAATGAGGCAGACAGCAGATGCCCTACGCAAATCATGAGACACACCCACCAGCCCAGACAGAATCAGGTATCGACATATCAAAGAAGCCCCACCTGTGTTACTCACCATCCTAGCCCGACCCTATAATTTCATCCTCACCACAGGCTTTTACCCCACTTCCTGGGAAACAAACCAATGTGCTCCTATTCTCCAAACCCAGCAAGGACACCACAGACCCAGACTCCTACAGGCCTATCTGCCTTATTACCGTATTGGCCAAAATCATTGATAAGATACTGGTCCAGCGGCTATATGCGTACCTTCCCTCAAACCCCCTTCTCTCCAAATCCCAATGCGGCTTTGGTCCTGGTCTTTCCACCCACCAACAACTCCTCCGTTTCATCCAAGTCACTACCAACAATTTCAAACTGGGTCGGTCAACACCTCTCATAACCTTAAATTTTAACAAAGCATTGATTCTGTCTAGCACCCTGCCCTCATATTAGGCTTCACTAGTTTACCCTCCAAATTTCCTATGTCAGACTTTTGTCCACCTACCTAACAGATCGATCAGTTCACATCTCCATGCAATAATACCAATCCAAGTCTTTCCCCATGATGATGGGAGTCCCCCAAGGATCATAATTATCCCCTCTACTATTAGTCCTGTTTGTAGCAGATATTCCCCAGTCTCCCACCCCAGCCCAGCTCCTACAGTTTGCCGATGGCACTGACATGTTAGCCACGCTTCCCTTGTCCAATCAATGAATAAACTTATCCGAACTTTTCTCACATCATTTGTGTCTTGATGTGACCGATGGCACTTAAAACTCAACCCAATCAATCCTCCTCCGAACCCGTAAGAAGAATTACAGTATTTCCCGTGATCCCGACTGCCTTCAACTATCCCTCCTAGAAACCCCTATCTACATTCAACCAACGCTAAAATACCTAGGCATATCCAATGACCAACACCTCACCTTTCGGCCCCATTTCCTTATCCTCAAATCCAAGTCGAACCGCATGGCCCATCTGCTTAGCAGACTAGCTGGAATGAACTGGGGCCTCAACTCCCAGCTCCACCTGTTCATCTCTAAAACCTTCATGAGACTTGATATAACATATGGCCATCCGGCATGAGCAGCCATATTCAACTACAACTGAAACCTTTCTCTCCCTCTCCTCTCTATGGAACAACATCTTATACGGTTAGCACTCTGTCTACCACCCCACTTTCACACCCAAGACCTCTATGATATATTCCCTTTTCCCAAACTTGACGCGTACATCTCCATCCTCTTCCACCACTTTTTACAGCAATCCCTAGACTGGAACAACTCTCTCGTCACTGAACTCCTGCAGACCCCACTGAAATCCCAATTTTGAAGATCCTCCCCAATCCATTACTTCCGCACCCTGTCCGAGCCCACAGATCGACTGCCCCCTTAGTTAAGGCTATACTGGGGTGAATCCTCCCCAATAACAGCAACGCTCCTTCATTCTTTCATCCCCATACCACTGACTAAGTAGGTCGAGTCATAAGTCATGGCAACTATTTCTTTTTCTCGCGAACAAGAGACAACACAGACAATCTAAGATATGCATTTGGAAATGTACGGTATGTACTTGCGTATGATGCCACTAGATGGTGTATGTAATCAACATTATGGGTCTAAGCAGGCCCCCAATTTCAGTGTGTGAGTGAGAGCATCACAAAACAGAAGTAACAAGCAGGAGCAATGATTGTGTCTTAAAATAGCAGTTCTCCACAACAGAAATGCATGCCAATGCCATGCAGAGCTGCAGGAAGCATTAGGTGTGCAAACCAAACATCCAGATCTTTTGGGCAATGCCATAATCCTACATGATAACAACAGATATAGAATCTGCCACCTGGGCGACTGCCCTAAATGCAGATCAGTAGTGATTGATTGATTGATTGATTGATTGATTGATTGATTGATTGATTGATTGATTGATTGATTGATTGATTGACAGCTCACACAGCAGCCATCGTTCAACGTCGCTTACAACGGTGGAGATGGGAGGTTCTTCCAACCCGCCTTATTCGCCTGATCTGAGCCCATGTGACTATTATCTAATCCCCAACATCAAGAAGCCATTGCGTGGACAACAGTTTGCTAATAAAGAGGACATCGTAACAGCTTTTCGGAGAGAGGTGTCACATGTTAGTGATACATATGCAGCGAATAGTATTCAGCGCCTGCCCCACCGCTGGCAACACACAGTGGAAACCTTGCGTGATTATTTTGAAGGTCTGTAACCAGTGAAGAACTGTCCTTTGTACGTAGTCTTGTGTATTTGCTGTCTATACCATATTAAAACAATGTTTACCAATGGCCTGTGTTCTGTCACTTCCCTACGGGAATCTCCTGAAGTCAGAATTTGTCTTTAGGCACTATGCTTAAGTAAAGGCCCTATATTTCCAAATGCATATCTTAAATTTTCCGTGTTGTCTCCAGTTCACGAGAAAAAAAATAGTTGCCTTGACTTATGACTCAACCCTCGTATCCACACTCATACCCCCACTTCCTAAACCATAAAATGCACCATACTACAACAACCCTCATCAACACCACTGGCTCACATTACCAAATTAGAATCTTCTCCAGAAAACCAACACAATCTACTCAACAGCAGAGATGTATGTAGTGTATGTCTGTATGTACATATACATACAGGTACAAGGCAGCTTCTTCCCAATCAATCAATCAATCAATACTGATCTGCATTTAGGGCAGTCGCTCAGGTGGCAGATTCCCTATCTGTTGCTTTCCTAGGCTTTTCCTAAATGATTTCAAAGAAATTGGAAATTAATTGAACATCTCCCTTGGTAAGTTATTCCAATCCCTAACTCCCCTTCCTATAAATGAATATTTGCCCCAGTTTGTCCTCTTGAATTCCAACTTTATCTTCATATTGTGATCTTTCCTACTTTTATAAACGCCATTCAAACTTATTCGTCTACTAATGTCATTCCACGCCATCTCTCCGCTGACAGCTCAGAACATACCACTTAGTCGAGCAGCTCTTCTTCTTTCTCTCAATTCTTCCCAACCCAAACATTGCAACATTTTTGTAACGATACTCTTTTGTCGGAAATCACCCAGAACAAATCGACCTGCTTTTCTTTGGATTTTTTCCAGTTCTTGAATCAGGTAATCCTGGTGAGGGTCCCATACACTGGAACCATACTCTAGTTGGGGTCTTACCAGAGACTTATATGCACTCTCCTTTACATCCTTACTACAACCCCTAAACACCCTCATAACCATGTGCAGAGATCTGTACCCTTTATTTACAATCTCATTTATGTGATTACCCCAATGAAGATCTTTCCTTATATTAACACCTAGATACTTACAATGATCCCCAAAAGGAACTTTCACCCCATCAACGCAGTAATTAAAACTGAGAGGACTTTTCCTATTTGTGAAACTCACAACCTGACTTTTAACCCCGTTTATCAACATACCATTGCCTGCTGTCCATCTCACAACATTTTCGAGGACACGTTGCAGTTACTCACAATCTTGTAACTTATTTATCACTCTATAGAGAATAACATCATCCGCAAAAAGCCTTACCTCCGATTCCACTCCCCAACCATTTTCAACAATCACTAATTACCTTTCACAGTTGTAATAAATACAAAAAGAAGGAAAATGTTAATCGCCATGTATTATATAGACGATATGATAATGATGACAATATGATATGATAACATTAACAATAACAGTAACAGTACTGACAAAGGTAATCACACTTTAAAGTTATTGTTAAGTGTTCTAGGTTAAGACTGGTTAAGTGTAAGAAAGGGAGTACATCCCTTGCCAGGATAAATAAAACATATTACTATTATTATTATTATTATTATTATTATTATTATTATTATTATTATTATTATTATTATTATTATTATTATTATTATTATTATTATTATTATTATTATTATTATTATTATTATTCTACAGAAAAAATAATAATTTGTATAAATGTAAGTATGGAACCAAAAATAAGTGTATATAAAAACAAATATGCAAAATTAACAAATATATAAAACCAACAAACATGTAAAGTAACAAATATGAAAAATCAACAAATATATAAAATAGACAACATCAAGCCCCTTCCATATTAAAAAAAAAAGCAATGTATCTATGTTTATAAATTATACATTGTAACAAATCTATATGAAAAATCAATGTAAAACCCCTCTGTAGAAATAATCTGAAATAAATAAAATAAAATCCACAAACACTCACACCTCCCCCACCCATCTCCCTCTATCCCCACATCTTCCCCCACCGGTCCACATCTCCTGGCCAGAGAAAGGGCGTAACCCTTTAGGTGGCCTGCTTCACCCCCTCAGGGTGAGGAATGAAAACTGTTCAACAACAACAACAACAACAACAACAACAAGAGCTTGCTACGTGATGCTACATATAGGCCTAGGCTCATCCCTGCTTAGACCACATTGCGCTGCGCTGTCATTTTGGGAGTTGCCATCAGAAAGAACACCCCCTGAGTTTAATTCAAAGCTGGCAGCATTTATTGGTCAATAACAAAGCATTAGTACATCAAACGACCAAAGATGCTTGATGTTAACATATTTTCAAATACATGTTACGTTTATTAAATGTTAAAAATTAGAAGAAAAGACGACAAATGAAGTGAAAAATTATTGGGAGTAGTGCTACACTGCAACAATATCATGGACCGCCCCGAAAATTTGCTTAGTTACGCGTCATCATCAACATGTGGTTATACAACAGAGTTAGTTGAATTCCTCATTGTGTTGTGTTTATTCACTATGTACATATTCACACTTATGTAGTAATTTGAATGTATAGGTTAGCTACCAGTCTAAACTGAACTAGCCTATTAAGATACAATAAATTTCTTCTAAATATTCTATTTATACAAATACTGCCTTTGGAGTACTGTTTTTAAATTTACATTTTCTTTCCATTAATCTACAATGACAGAATTGCAAATTCTTAATTGTATGGTGAAAGGGAAATATGATGAGCATAACCACTGCATTCCAATAATTATATAAACAATTATTTGTTATGCTATTGTTTTCAGAACCTATCAAAGCAAATTTCTGCCAGCAACTAAATTACTTTTGTGTTCCTAAGTCTATATATTACATGGAATGAACAAAAAGTCATGATCTGGTCATATTTTCATGTCCATTACATTTAGTCAAGCACAGAAATTTAGAAAAAAATTACAATAAACAACAACAAATCAAATCACGTTTCAAGAGCTTCATAATATTAGAAAGATAGTTCCTAAATGATTAAGAAACTTCATAAACAAAATGAAGAGATATAACTGCAAAATATAGAAGAATTTAGAAACATAATTCACAAAATTACTACAGAACTTTCAAACAAAAATTAACTAAATAATCCCCACCAGCACTCCATTTTACCAATGAAAATGGAAAAATCGCTGACACTGATAATGCTAATTGTAAAATCCTTTCAGCATGTTTGTCCAAACTACTTAACTGTAAATTACCTCAAGAAAACTTTGGGTTCAACACTCCCAGAAGTAATCCTGATTCAATCCCACCGAATGTCCAGAAAATTAAGGAAGTTATTCAATCATTTAAAAACTAGGTTGCAGGGGAAACAAGAAGCCAGCACTGAAGAGTACCCTTATAATTTACAGAGATAGCTTAACCTATACATTTAAATTACTACATAAGTGTGAATATGTAAAAAGTGAATAAGACGCCTGCAGGTTGGTCTCTCCTTGTTACAGCCAATCAAAATAGAAGAAAAACAATGAAGAATCTGTGAATGAAATTAGGAAACCATTATTTTCTTTAAGATTGTTGTAATACATGTTGAATATGTACAGGGGGCGGCAGAAATACCTGACGAATTTCAAACGTAAATAACTCGGCAACACATCAAGCCATTTAAAGATTTATTGCACAGTTGGAAAGAGTAGTATTTGCCATTTGTGTCACATACACATACACACTAGGCTTTGAAAATAATGTCCTCCAAATGCTGACCTTCCTGTTTGATTCACCTCTAAAGCCTCTCCCTGAAGCTCCGCATGACTCGCTTGAGCATGTCTTGTGGTATTGCCTCACTTTCTTCATGGATGGCAGCTTTCAGGTCATGTAGTGTTCATGGCTTACATTGGAAGACGCAATCCTTCAAAATTCCCCAGAGAAAGAAATCGCACGGGGCGAGTTCAGGGAATGGGCTGGCCATGGAACGTCACCCCGTAAGAAGATGAGACATCCTGGAAACATTTCTCTGAAGAGACCCATTGACACCCTGGCTGTGCGGGCAGTGGCGCCATCTTGTTGGAACCACACAGCAGGATTCCCTAAGTCGGTGAGTGTCAGCTGCTGGAAGTTGTGTAACAGCTGTACGTAAAGATCCGATGTTACAGTTCTGTCCTCCTCTTCAAAAAAGTAAGGGCCTACAATTCCGAAATCATTGACAGCGCACCAAACAGTAACACGCTCACTATGGAGAGGTCGCTCATGAATCTACTGAGGATTGGTTGTGCACCAGTATCAAAAATTATGTTTATCAACGTATCCTGACAAATCCTCCGTAGATTCATGAGCGACCTCTCCATAGTGAGCGTGTTACTGTTTGGTGCACTGTCAATGATTTCGGAATTGTAGGCCCTTACTTTTTTGAAGAGGAGGACAGAACTGTAACATCGGATCGTTACGTACAGCTGTTACACAACTTCCAGCACTTGCCAGGACACTGGTGTCAGCTGCTACAACTTCCAGGATAGTCTCACAACACACTCTGTTGTTGGTCCAATCATGTTCACTGAGTTTCTGAACACCCGCCATTTTGTATAGATGGATCTTCCTGTCTGCATGTAAAATCCTCCTTACGGTGCAATCCGAGAGTCCCATAGCATGTTAATGCCTATGCACCGAACATTGAGGAGATTGGGTAATGGCGTGTCTCACTGCACGGACGGTCTCTGGTGTTCGGACGCTACGAGGCCCAGCGGCTTCATTTTCATAAACTGTTCACCCATAACAGAATGGTGTTTGTGCTCGGAACTTTCTCATGTCGACATAAGCCAAAGTGTCTGCAAAACAAACACTGTGTTGTGGTAACAGATTTGGCATTTTTGAAAAAAGTCTCAATCATGAAACCTCGGTGTCCACCAGTCCACACCATGCTAGCGACTGGCTGGCTGAATGACTAGCCTGGACAAGATGATGCACATGATCTCAAAGGCCAGAGCCAAGACCGTCCGCACCACAATAATAACACCTGTTTGAAAGCTGTGGTCAATACGACCTTTAGTTCACTCCAATCTACTGTATGTGACATAGATGGCAAACCCTGCTCTTTTAAAATGCACAACAAAATTGTGTATGGCTTGTTGCACTGTTGAGTAATTTACATCTGAAATTCTCCCACACCTGTATAATTTATACCACAAATCAAGAAAAATAATTATTCAAAACTTTTAGAATAGTGAGCTACGCTGCTATTTGAGGTCTTAGGGTTAAATGCAACATGAACTTCAATGACTACAGGAGCAGCATTCAATAAAGTTAATGCTCCTAGCATGTTTTATACTACCCTTGGCCAACATACTGGATATTCACAACATCACACCAAATTTTACTATCCTATATCGCTTTATTACTGTACTAAACAACAATTCTGTTAAATATTCTATTCAGTGTTATAAAATTGCAATATTTTTCTGTACCGGTACTCACTGAGAAAATGGAAGGAGAAAACAGAAAAAGCTTGTTTACAACTGTTAACTCTTTGTCATATGCCCCTGTAAATTTGTAAATATTAATGTAAATGTATGTACAGGGTCTCTCTTATAAACCCAGACCAAGCACATTGTGTTTATACTCTGCGCTACAGCAGCTGCCTCAGCCCAACTTATGTTGCATGCGGCTGCCCATGCAGCATACTCATCTCTTTAAGGAGCTCTGTTTTGAATATAAACCCAGTAGGGTCTCTCCATGAAGGAAAATCAAACATTGCTCCTGATGTTGATGACTATAAATTAAAAAAAGAGACAACTCTGGTCTGAATTAATACATTTTCCAATTAAATACCTCCAAAATATGTTGATTGCCTCAGCTTTGTCTGCAGCCATAACTAAAGACCTGGAAACAATGATTCATCAAAGACAAGGTTGTCTGATTTGATTGCGTTCAACCAAGTGTCATAAATTCAAATAACATTGTATTTATTGACAGGATGGATTTTACTATGAAAGAAACGTTCCCCTTGTCATTTCCAAATTCTTCATTTGCTGTAATAAACCATTTTACTGTTGTGATTTCTGCTCAAAATGGTATCAACCCCTAAGAGAACATCTATCAAGAAGACCTTGATGTGCTTGATATTGTAAGAATGAGGGGAGGGGATAACATGATCAATGTGTGACAAACTGTTAGCAGTTCACATATTATTGTGTCAACTGACTTGATTAGGATAACCTGTCAATTGTTAAATGTATTCTTGACAGATCCAGTATTTCTTCATCTGTCTCTCAATACAGGCCAGAGCAAATTGTAGTTTGTACCAAAGCCGCAAGTCTTATTTATGGCTGTGACAGTGCTGAAGCTGCTGATGATGTGTGGATCACAACCACTGTATATAGATACTATGTAAGATGCTACTCATAGGGTTGGTCATGCTCCAATAGCATTTTCTGAACATGTGAGGAAAGGAATGACAAACTACCTGACATCTTATCGCACCTTGCTTACCTCATTACAGCACCACCATCAGTTTTTTCATTCCCTTCCCCTATAAATGCACAACCTTCCTTTTTACATTTTGAGGATCCAACCAGCCAAGACTTCACAGACAGACTTGAATGAAACACAGTGCCAAAGTGATCAAGCATCCTGACTGCCAATATGAGCTGTGAAAATGTAGTGGCAGTAAATTTCAGCTAGATACAAATTAGTACCATGCTCAGAAATGGAATTGTGTATATCCTTAAATACTATTGCAGTGAGAAAGGTGGCAGCTAATGGAACAAAATATTCAGTCTGTCTGTTAGGTCAACAGCCCAGAGGTTGGTTGGATCCAGAAATAGCGCCACCACTGGTTATGCCGTTATAAGGAAACTGCAAAAACTGATGAAGGCACTAGAATGAGTCATATTAGACAAGAAGACGAGAGAGGTAGTTTCCTCACTGGACAAAAAGTGCTATTGCAGCATGAATGCCCCTGTCACAAACACTTTCCATAACATTTAAAGCCATGCTCCAAATGTGATTACTCAGAACTATCCACATCCCAGCAGTTTCCATATTGTCACAACCAACATACAGATGGAAAAAGTAGTGCATCCATCAAGAAATGATACCAAACATAATTCACTCTGTGGAGTAGAATTAAGGTTGGATATGAAATTTTCTGAAGTCCATGACAATAAGTTAAAAAGTAAACAGCAGGCATGTTTCATCATAAACATAAGAAGAAAACAACAAAGAATATCTTGAGCTGCTAAAATATCATATTTTTACTCATTTAAATATTCTATAACCATGAACTATGAGACTCTGTAGCACAATTCTTCTGAATTAAACCACAAGGAGCTTGCAAACTTAACCATTAAACTCTAAATTTCACCATCATCAGCACAAGTTGAAAAGTTGTTCCCAAACGGGCTTTACATCATTAATGCACAAAAAAAATAGTCTGCGCTTTAAATAACAATCAAAGAACTTAGAGGGATCAGAAAGTTTATTATTATTATTTTGAAATATTAAGAAAAATTAATGTGATAATCACTGAAAATAGTAAGTAGACTGACTGCTTGTACCTAATTGCCAATTTATTGTGAATTTATAATTACATATAAAGTTTCAATAGCAGCCTTTAAGCAAAACCAACATAAAGCATCAGTAATGCCTGTAATTATGAACAATATCAGAGAATTTTTCTGGTCATTTATATAAAAAAGTGTGGAAATTTGGCTGGATAAAGGCACTTGTGAAAAGATTTTCTGTATGTTACAACATTGTTATGACACCAGTGCTCCAATGACAATATCTGTAAATAGAACTACGTTCTGAATCACCTATATAAAAATACATATGTAGCACTAGCAAGCTTCCTGATTGTGATTTTTGGCCCATCCTGTATATGGCAAAATATTCTATAAAATAAAGTATTAAAAATTACTTATCCACAAACAATGATAGCTCCATTAAAAAATATGCTATTCTTTCTGACAGCTAGCATTATTATACATTGAGCCTCCAGTTGCTTCATTAACCAGTACAGATCTCCCTGTGTAACCAATTCCTGACAGCTGCTGACCCTTCTTTCTGCTTGCTCCGGTCCATGAGCTTGCAGAAACTAGTTGGTTTAATGATTGAAAGATAAGAAGTATCTGCAAACAGAGGACTGGGAGGTCCTTAGTTAATTCATGGAAGAT
The DNA here is from genome assembly GCF_040414725.1 of Anabrus simplex. Lineage (NCBI taxonomy): Eukaryota > Metazoa > Arthropoda > Insecta > Orthoptera > Tettigoniidae > Anabrus > Anabrus simplex. The sequence goes on along the minus strand of NC_090266.1, from coordinate 206,806,116 downwards.
TACAGACTGAATGCTGAGAGGCACACAGTCTATAATGAAGTACATATGCTCTTAGGATTTTTGTTCATGGGTATGATTTTCCACAGCACATAATTGAGAACAAGTTTGGTTTTGAATGTAGTACCGCAGTTTGGAGCATGTGTCAACACAGTGTACCCACATCTCTGCTCAGCTAGCTGTAGCTAGCTGTCAGATTAAGTATGATGTTTGTAATGAGACTAAAATTGTCAACATTCACTGGTTATGCAGATGGTTCTTCCGTGCCAATATTTCTTTATCTGTTTGTTTACTTGACTGCTTTTCTGCAAGTTATATCTTCATTGAGAAGAAACTTGGTTGGCATTTGATACATTTCTTCTGAGTTGTAAGTGCACCAGTGTGGGAGGAATTACCGCTCTCAGTGCAGTAGCGGCCGGTGGACTCTTAGGGTTGGGGATGGGGGGGGGTTACCACAGTACTTTCTCCCACACCTTTTTCTTGACAAATTTCACAGAAAAGAGAAACGTAAATTGAGTTTCTTTTATATTAAATGAAAAGTACCACATTAATAATGTTTTTGACACCTGATCTTAAGGCTGCTCATATCAGCTGTTTTTGTCATTTGGATATACAATGAAGATTACATTTAACCCATGAGGGGTCACATTTCGAGTGTAACGTCAGGTGATATAGATATTGATTCCCATAGGGAACCTGAAATATTTGTCCCGAATGAGTAAATTCATAATACGTCAGAAGTCGTGTATGGTCGTTTCGACCGGAAATCAATGTAACATCAAATGCTTACTTAATACACTATTTAATGTTACAATAATACAACCTGTGTCTGAAAAGTTCGGTGGATGGTCGCCTAGGTTGTACACCGTGCTAGTTCAGACGATGTGCTCGGGCATACGTATTGCGAGACATGACACCAAGTGCCCCCTATCGGTCAACTCAACACAGTGAAGTGGAGTTGAACGCTGCAACACATCACACGGCGTCAGTGTGAGGACTCGTATCATTGCACAATGGAGTGCAAAATGGATCAATGGGTTAACATGAAGTTTTGCTTCCACCTAGGCAAAATGGCAACAGAAACACACGCAATGTTATTGCAAGTTTACCACACTCAAGCAGTGATTTAAAAATGCGTTTTTGACTGGTTTAAACGCTTTTGAGATGGAAAGGAAGGTGTTGAAAGCAAGACACGTTCGGGTCGAGCAACCACAAGCACATCTCCAGACAACACCGAACGAGTGCAACAGATGCTTGCGAATGATCGGCAACTGTCCTAACGAATGATAGCAGGTGAAGTGGGTGTAGACAAGGACAGTGTAAGTACCAATGTTCATGAACCTTTGGAAAAGCAGAAGATTTGTGCCCAGTTTGTACCGCACAACCTGACAAACGAGCAGAAGCAAACTTGGATGGAAACAGCGGGAAATTTCATTAACGTTTGTGTCCAAAATCCAGAGGTGTTGAAAACCATCATTACAGGAGACGAGTTGTGATGTTACCAGTATGATCCGGAGACCAAGAGACAGTCAATGGCGTGGTGTTCAGCGTCTTCTCTGCCTCCCAAGAAAAGTTGGCGCATAAAGTCCAAGATTAAGACAATGCTGATCGCCTTTTTCTGACAGCAACGGTGTCATTCATCATGAATTTGTACCCCAGGGTATACCTGTTAACGCGGAATTCTATGAGGGAATTTTGAAATGGCTACTGCAACGCATCAGACGGGTTTGGTCTGAACTGTGCCGGAGTGGACAGTGGAAGCTCCTCCACAACAATGGCCGTCTGCACACCGCGATCCGCATGACCCAGTTTCTCGCTGAACGCCAGGTGACTGTTCTTTCACACCCTCCATATTCTCCGGATTTACCACCGGCAGAATTTTTTGCTCCCCCATCTTAAATTAACCCTGAAAGGCCACTGGTTCGACATTGTAGCAGGTATCCAACAATGTGTGACAAGGGTTCTCCAGGAGATTCCAAAAGCAGCGTTTGCTACTAGCTTCTAGCAGCTTTACAGTTGATGTCAAAAGTGTGTTGTAGCTAATGGAGATTACTTCGAAAGGAGTTTTGTGTGTAACATTGTTTTTATTTCATGAGACCATTCACTGAACTTTTCAGACACAGGTTGCATAAGATGGTACTATTTAAACACACACAAACACTTTTAACATAATAATTATAATTATGAGATTGGCTTTTGCTAATGAAATTGAAAATAAAAATTCAAGTTCTATTTACAACAAATACTTTTAAAATGATATTTAATTTCATTTTAGACACATTTACACAATGCTCCTTCTTCCTCTACTCAACAATGAATGATAAAAGTGCACTTTCCGCATTATAAATAAGTATACGTCATGTGTCACGTATAATTGAATAGAATGGAGACAGGTAATGTGAGGAGTCGCGTGCGAACGAAATGACCGGATAGCCCGCTTGTCACTCACTGAAGGAGTGGAGAGGGATAACAGTGGTATGACAGAAGTGTGGACGAGTCCATTGAAAGGTACTGCAGGGTAGGAAGTATTATAAACAGTGTTCACGGAAGGTTTGATCAAAATAATTAGAAATGGTTGAAACGACCGGACGCCACCCCTCACGGGTTAAAGGATACCATCACTGAGGATCTGATGAAGTGAAAAGATTATAAATATATGGAATAAGTTAAGCTTTATTTTCCTAATGAGATAAACTGGAGCTCACCTCAAAAAGGAATTGCTCAGAGCTATGATGGTTCGAATGTGATAAGCGGGAAATGCACAGGTGTACATGAAAGAATGAAGGCAATGTACAAAAATGCACACCTTGTTCATTGTTATGTCCATCAATCAAACTTGATTATTGAGCACTGTGCAACCCAAAACAAGAAGGTGAAAGGTTTTTTAAGAAGGATTTTCCACACTTTTCTCTAAATCTTACAGACAGACAGCCATACTAAATGAGATCATGTAGAAATGGATGCCAAAAAATTCTGCTATTACTAGATGGAATTTTAGGTCACAATGCATAAGAACTGCTTTTGTCTACAAAAATTAATTGATTAAGTGGCTAGAAAATATTTTGGATGACAGTAATGCTTGTTCTGGTTGACTATAAGAAATTTGTCACAAATCAATTGAAGGCTCGTGGAATAGATTGAGTCTAAAAGCTCATTCTGTACAGTTTTAGACAAATCCAGACACACGTGACTGTTAGTATTTCCATTGTGCTCCTTTGAATTAAAGTCTAGCTTGACCATTAAATTACCCTGCCCATGAAAAATTTCAGGATTATCAGATGAATTGATTTCATTGTATCCTTGCAATGCAAGCGCAAATCTTCCACAAAACATGATGCAGTCAGTCATTTTACTGAGTATGTAGCTGTTTTTAGATATGGCCTCATTGAAAGATATCATTTTCAAACTATACGTGTTGTCTAACTGGCACCTGATGTCCACCTTATCAAGGACCACAAATACAATATGCTTTTCACCAGATTTATGTTTTTTTTTTTTCACTTTCTCATTCAAGTGTCTTAGGTCCTTAACACCAGTTAATATCAACAGAGGATCACCAGAATTCATAGCCAAACACATGTAGCAAAAGCCAGTCTGTATGCTCGTTCAATGTGCGGTTGAATTTTCTGGTATAGCCAACTCTACTATTGCAAGGATTTTGAAACTTTGTAATATTTAAATCAGGTTTCAGAGGTCCTAGCCTTCCCAATTCCAATCTACTGTCAAAATAAAGACATCTGCTCTTTAAAATCATGTCATTAGAATTCATTTTCAAAAGCAAGAATAATTAACCGCACTAAAATGTAAGCGTTGTTTGTGGCATCATAAACAACCATCAACCCAGCTCAAGGGAGATAGGCTCATCTTACCTATCCTTCACTTGAGTAAATCTTGTCTGGCTCATTCACGTTGTGGGGGTGGGTATCCTCCACATCAGTAGGCTGCTGTGAAGGAGAGCTAAGTTGAGGTAGGGACCCAGTCTCACGGGGTATAACGTGGAACCCATGCCCAGAGTTACGGGTGAAGATCTTAACAGCATCTTAGGTAGAGAAGGAGATCTTCGGAATGGCGAAGATGGTGGATGAGGTAACCCATCCTCTCTGGGGAAAATTAAAAGAGAAAACCACTGCCTTGTGGAAAAGAGGGATGTTCAAAGACTATGGGAGTAAACCCTGAAAGAAAAGCCTCAGATGCGTTAGGCTTAGCAGGTCAGCAGATGAGTAAATTTGTACATAATACAAGCCTCAGGTGGAAGTTTAAAAATGGAAATGGAATTGACAAATCTCTCGCTACAGTTGCACAGTATGATGGTAATCCTGATGTTCATGCAAGTGTTAGATCAGAGAACAAAAAAGTATATATAAATATATTTTAACAATGAATGGGAAGGAAAATAAATTGACTGACCTAATTGAGAGACGAAAACTTGACATCCTGGGATTAAGTGAAGTAAAATTTAAAGGGAAAGGAATGAAGGAACTAAGAAAGGGGGTACACATTGTACTGGATGGGTAACAGTAAAGAGAAAAGAAATGGAGTGGGATTTGTAGTGAATCAGAATATTGAACCAATAGCTGCAGTTGAGTATGTAAATGAAAGAATTATAATAATTTATATACATGTAAACAAGGAACTACTGGAGATAGTACAGGTGTATGCACCACAGACAGGATGAAGCATGGAAGAAAAAGAAGAGTTTCTCAATGAACTGGAAACAGATATTGTTGAAGATGTGATCATGATAATAGGAGACCTGAATGCTCATGCAGGAACTGATATAATGGAATATGAGAATGTTCTGGGCCCACATGGGTATGTGGATAGAAATGAAGATGGAGAGAAACTGTTGGACTTTTGTATCAGAAATAACCTGATAATAAAGAACACATGGTTTATGAAGAGGAACAGCCAAAATATCAGCCAATATAGTTGGGATAGACAGTAAGGAACACTCATCTATTTTATAATAACAGACCGAGAATGGGGAAGATATGTCATGAATACGAAAATATGGAGGGTGTTCATAGATTGTTAACTGTGAAATTAAAACAAGTAAAAATTCCTAAAATTGTATTGAAGAAGAAACCAAAAATCAGAATTTTGGAATTGGAGGACGAGGATAAAAGAATGTCATTCCAAGATTTTATAAAAAGGAAGTTGCCTAACACAGAAATAAAAAGTGGAGAAGAAGAGTGGGACAATATGAGACTGGCATTTGTGGAAGCAGCAATTGACGTATGCGGAAAAACAAAAGCAAAGGCTAAGGGAAAGGAGACACGGTGGTGGACAGACAAAATAAGAAAAGAAATTAAAGAAAGGAACAAGGTAAAGAAAGAAATGGACAAGGAAAAGCAAAAAAACGTACAGAGAGATGAGAATAAGATAGAAAGGTTACGTGTGGAATACAAAAGATTGAAACTGCAAGTAAAGAGGATTATCAAGGAAGAAAAGGAGATATGTTGGGGAGAGTTTACCAATAAAATTGAGCGAGATAGTCAAGGAAATCAGAAACTATTATACAGAGTAATAAAATCTAAAAGAATAAATCAAGAAAAATTCAAGGCATTAAAGAGAGAAGATGGATCCCTAGTACATGACAAAAAGGGTCTTCAGGAGGTTATGGCAAAGTATTTTGAAAAACTTTATAATGAGGATGACTGCTGAGAGGAGGAAGGAGATAAGAAAATGGAAATAGATGGAGAAAAAGAAGAGAACCCGATAACATGGTTGGAACTTCACGGGCAGTGATAGCAATGACCACAGGTAAAGCAAGTGGAAAAGACAAATTCAATGCTGATATGATTTAAGGCAGCAGGAAGCATTGGACTACAGTATCTATACCGAGCTCTCAATGCCATATGGAAGGATGAAAGTATACCTGAAGATTGGCAACAGGGAAGCATTGTACCATTGTTCAAAACAGGAAATAGGAAGAAATGTGAAAATTATAGAGGTATAACCCTATTATCACGTGGGCTAAAAACAATGGAGAAAGTCGTAGACACAGTACTGAGGGATATAAAGGAAACACAGTTAGAGGAAGAGCAATATGGCTTTAGACCGAATAGATCAACAATAGACTTGATTTCAAAAATGGCTTTAACGGCCGCAGATCTTACGATCACGGGAATAGAACCAGATTTTGGGTGGTTAGGCGGTGTGCATTTGGAGAGTTTCTCCCAGACGTGCCATTTGGGCTCATCAGCTGGATTGGCACGCCCCTCCAGGACTCTGCTTAGCAGTGGCAGACCAATTGCGTGGTCCCGCCATGTTAGCAAATAGGGATTGCAACCTGCTAAAGGAGATGTGAATTCTCCGTTTACAAAAATAGTACTCCCTATGGAAATACAATTTTGAAAATGGCTTTAATGGCCGCAGATCTTATGATCATGGGAATAGAACCAGCTGATGAGCTGGTCAGCCTTTCCTCTGACAATCTTCACCTTCTACTTACCTCACTTGTTCACTTCTCCTCATTTTATCACCTCTTTGCTCTTCACCTTTTCCCCTGCACATCTTTCTAACTCTCTTTACTCTGTATGTCTGTATCTGTTAATAATGTCTGTATATAAATAAACAATTAAAAAAACACTAACAGAATATCACGATGCTCTATATTACCCGTGCAACAAACCTAAAAATGGAACTAAACTACACCGATAAATACAAAATCTGTCCCCCCTATGCCCGCCCTATATAATAAAGAGTAATCCTACCCCTGCCTCCAGTCATTCCTCACTTCAACATATCCTGAAAAGCACTAATCCTTTCCTTCCCCATCTCCTTCATCCTCCAATCCAAAACAACCCCATCCAATCCCCTGGCCAGGGAGAGAGCGACACCATCTAGGTGGCCCATCCCACCCCTTCAGGGTGGGGAATAAGGGGTGGGGAATGAAAGCATCCAAGCGAGCAGTTGGTCTACATTATTGGTCAGGTTCATCACTGACCCCTCTAACCAGGACTGCAATTCTCCGAAGCACCTCCTTTAGTTTTTTCTCGGCCAGGTGGCTCGCCGTCTTTAAAATCTGCTACCTCGCCAACTCCAGCAAAGCACATAGGCTGACACCTAGTTGGAAGTCAACCTCCCATCATGTCCAGCTGAGTGCTCCGTGATGTTGATCCCACTCTCTCCTAACATGATATTCTCACACAACTCCAATGGAAAGGCATCCCAGTTGACAGCGTATCCAGGATACTGCAGGACTTCATCCCTATAAGTTGGGTCCTTGTTTACCTCTATCGGCCAGGTGCCCTTCAGTGAATCATCAACTACGGAGTCTACCTTAACCGCCTGTGACATCGTGTGGAACCCAGTCCTCCATACTTTGACGCCGCAGCAGCTGAACCATAACAGCGGACACCACAACAACAGTTTTCATCTCATTTCTACCCTACCCTGATCACCACCACCACCACCACCACCACCACCACCACCATCATCACTACCGGCACCAAGAGTGCCACATCTACCTTTTCTCAGGTCCCTTTCACAACTATAGTAACATGCCATCCTTCACCAGTCATGACCTCCTAGCTCCCTCCCTCCTGCACCCCTGAACAACCACTACTCCAGTCGCTGCCTGACGACACATCCAAGTCTACAGCCGCGCAACTGCCTTTGCCATCTTCACCTGCCAACGAAACAGCAACCGCCGCACCATCGACTACATAGCCACCACCTAATCTCCACAACATGTACAGCTGTGTCCTCCACGGTGTGGATCGTGCACTATTGAACCGAACCAACTCCATGCTGAAAGCGATCCAGTTTGTCGCGTATTCCAAATCCAGAACTCCACCAGCCCAATGTACATGGTTCGCATCCACCTCCCAACTACCAAAGATGTCCAACACCTTATCAATAATGGAGTATACATCTATCGCCACCACCATAAAGTGGAGCCCTCAATCTCCCCACCACATCCTGTTCGCCATCCTACCAATCATCCTCATCATCGCAATTGGCCTGCCACTTCTTTTCAACCTCGTCAACCTGCCAGTCCACCACCTCCCCTAACTAGTTTCTTCTCCTCCACACCTCTGATGTACGAAATCATACTTTTCCTAACATCTTCCCTCTACCATATCACTATGACCCTGCACCTCCTAACCCTCCACCTTCATCCTGGTACCTTTATCTAAACTTCACATCAGTGCACACCTCCTCATTTATCACTTCAACTTACCCTCCTCTTTACACTAATGCTCCTTTCCCAACCAGCCGAAACTCCTGGCCAGCGTGAAGGCGTTACCTGCAAGCTATTGTTTTGGGGGAGATATTTTATCTTATGGACTAATTTTATTGAGATTTAAAACTTTAATTGGACCAACCAGTCACAGTGGAAGAACCTTCATCTTCATTTCATTATTATCACTTATTTTATTTAATAGCAAATACATATGATTGAATGATGGCTACAGCTGATTCCAACATTATTAGAAGTATTTGGGCGATAAGTAGAATGGATAGTGTAGAAAGAATTAAGGAAGGCCCAGTATTCCCTAAAAGAGTTAAAAGGAGATGACCTCCCTTCAGGGAGGGGAATGAAAGCAATAAAAAATAAAAAGTTGGTCTGCCACTGCTAAGCAGAGTCCTGGAGGGGCATGCCAATCCAGCTGATGAGCCCAAATAGCACGTCTGGGCGAAACTCTGCAAATGCACATTTTTAAAATTGTATCTTCATGGGGAGTACTATTTTTGTAAACAGAGAATTCACTTCTCCTTTAGCACGTTAGCAATCCCTATTTGCTACCACGGTGGGACCACGCAGTTGGTCTGCCACTGTTAAGCAGATTCCTGGAGGGGCGTGCCAATCCAGCTGATGAGCCCAAATGGCACGTCTGGGCAAAAATTTGCAAATCTACATGGCCTAACAACCTAAAAAATGGTTCTATTTCCGTAATGGTAAGATCTTCAGCCGTTAAAGCCATTTTTGAAAGTGTATCTCCATGGGGCGAACTATTTTTGTAAATGGAGAATCCACTTCTCCCTTAGCAGGTTAGCAATCCCTATTTGCTAACATGGCGGGACCACGCAGTTGGTCTGCCACTGCTAAGCAGAGTCGTAGAGGGGCGTGCCAATCCAGCTGATGAGCCCAAATGGCACGTCTGGGCAAAACTCTGCAAATGCACATGGTCTAACCACCCAAAAGCTGGTTCAATAGACTTGATATTTACAGTGCAAAGGATAATGGAAAAACATCTGGAAAGAAACAAGGAAATCATCTTCGTATTTTTGGATTTGAAAAAAGCTTATGATACAGTTAAGAGAAAACATGTATGGGAATGTCTACTGAAAAGGAATGTACAAAAATCATTAATTAACAAGATAAATATGTTGTATCATGAGAGTAAAAGCAGTGTACAAGTGGGGAGCGGTGACTCTGAAACATTTTATGCAAAAAAAAGTCTCAAGCAAGGAAGTGCACTGTCGCCATTATTGTTTATTATATTGATGGATGAAATCATAAAATGTGGAAAACAGTGTATCAATAGTGATGAAGTGAATGCTTTGGTATTTTCAGATGATGTAGTGATTTGGGGAAAGGGAGAAAAGGAAGTACAAAGGAGACTGGACATTTGGAATGAAAATATTAAGGAGTTTGGAGTGGTAATCAGTAAAAAGAAAAATGTAGTCATGCACTGTGGAAAAGAGAAAAAGAGAAGCCGAGTGAACATAGACGGAGAACGGTTAGAGAATGTAGAACAGTTTATATATTATCTGGGTAGCATTATTAATGGAAGTAATGAAATCAATCCTGAAATTAATAACATACTAAGTAATGGTGCAACATTTTATCATCAAGTCAGAGAGCTTTTATGGGATGACAAAGTACCCAAGAGAATGAAATTAACTTCATATAAATAGTATTTCATACCAATAATTTTAACATACAGACTAGAATCACTGGTAACTAATATAGACAAGATAGTTAGATCCAAGCAGTACAAATGAAATTTTTAAGTGTGTATGTTCAGTCTTCAGCCCTAAGGCTGGTTGGATCCTCAACAGCTCTGCCATCAGTTGTCATAGATGGCCTAGGCATCACTGAAGAGGCGTACTAGGGAAATGAGGAGGGAGGTAGTTTCCCATTGCTTTCCTCACCGAGCCAGAAGTTGCTATTACATATCAGTCTGCCAAGCCCACTGAAACGGCCAGTATCCAGTAATCGGGAGATAGTAGGTTTGAACCCCACTGTCGGCAGCCCTGAAAATGGTTTTCCGTTGTTTCCCATTTTCACACCAGGCAAATTAAGGCCATGGCTGCTTCCTTCCCACTCCTAGCCCTTCCCTGTCCCTGTCCCATCATCGCCATAAGACCTATCTGTGTCAGTGTGATGTAAAGTAACTAGCAAAAAAAAAAAAAAAAAAAAAAATGCATGCACCAACCGACCCTATGAGCAAGATTTTCACACCATTCATAGCAGGGACTGGCTGCAGAAGGAATGGCATTACTGGCACTGCTCATACCTCAGTCACTTCCATATAGTCAAAGCCAAGGATAAGACAGAGACAGATCAATGAAAGTAACAAAATTGCTCTAGCCCATACCAGAAGACATAGTGCACTGTAAACACTAGGTCCTGCCAGCAAAGGCATACAGATGACACAGGTGTAGAATATATTGGAAGTGGAAAGTGTTTATAGAAGTTTTTATTTGTAAACCTTGTTAAGTAGTCCTACTGTATGATCTGAAGTGTGGTGATAGAATGTTTTATTTGTATGCCATGTAATTACTTAACCTGTACAGTGTAAATATTTTGGTAACATATTGCATGTGTAACTAGTAGGTTTCATTTCTATATTTACTAAAAAGGCAAGAAGAGATAGAATTCAAAATATTAAAATCAGACAAGAGCTACATATAGATCTGTTAGTACAGAACATACAGAAAGCAAGACTGACATGGTTTGGATATGTAAAAAGAATGGGAAAGGAACAGGTAGCAAAAAGGGAATTGGAAAGAGATGTTAAGGGAATGAGACCAGTTGGAAGACCGAGAAGAAGGTGGATGGATCAGATTTCGAAGGACATTAGAGAAGCTGGATTGGATGTGGCGGAAGTAATGGAGTAGGAAAAGTGGAAGGACAGAAGGGAGTGGAGGAGGCTTGTTAACCACACCCAGGCAACTGGAGTGGGATATTGATGATGATGATGATGATGATGATGATGATGATGATGATGATGATGATGATGGTGGTGGTGGTGGTGGTGGAGTTGTATGCATGAACAGAATAAGTTTGAAAATTAAAAAAGAAAAGACATTTTAAGACGTAGATACTTTCTTCTTGGTGCTCTACTGTCTGTGTTGAATCTCAGTATGATGTAACTGTTCAACCTTCCCCTTCTTAGGAATTTAGGATACAAGTTACATATCCTTGCCATGAGCAAAAATGGTTGATTGCACTAGTCTTTTCATGTCGAGGAATACTGGTGGAAGTTCTGCCTTACTTTTCCTAACTGTTCCAACTTATCTTTTAGCAGGTGTAAGGCCAGAGGAACCAATGTAAAATAATTATCAGCTGTGATGTTCTGTCCACTATTCTCAGTTGTTTCTGCATGCCATTTTACAACTTCTGCAGGGGTGTTCACTACTGAGAAAGGTCCATCAGGCTGCCTTCCAACATAAAATTCCATCTTGTGAATGTAGTAAATGCGAATGTCGGCCAGAGAAAACATTTAGTGCCATACTTGGCGGGCTTGCTGGGCAGGAATTGACATAATTGGCACCTTCCCCTGAAGGAATCAAACATTTTGTCAACAGTAACATACTTGTGAGTGCTGTAGTATGCTTGGCATTTCTCTACAAAATCCTCAAACACTTTGCAAACAGGAGCCATTTCATCCCTCTCCTTTGTCTGCTTCCTGGTCTTGATGTCATCAAAGCAAAGAGCTCGGATAAGGAGGCAGAAACATCTCAGTGACATTAGGTGACAAAAAAGTCCTGGAGCTCTATCATCGTCAGCACAAATATCTTCTGCATTTGCAGGAGAATATTTCAAAACACCCAAAAGGTAGAACAGACCAAATAAAGCAGTTATTTCTTCATAGTTGATGTTTTAAGCGTCTCTTTCTCACCTATAGTTTTCATGCAAATTGGACATTTGTCTGTTAGTACAATCTATGTTTTTTTGTACAGTCTCAACAGAAAAAAGCCATCTCCATGCTTCAATGGGGGTGGAGACACGTTTTGCGTCACATTTTACTCCATGCAGATGTCTAACGAGGTTCCTGTGTCTTGTTTTTGCAACAGACTGTCGACAATGGAGATTCCAGTTTGTTTGTCCATCTTTCCCTAAATACTGGCCACTGCACAATCTAGTTTGGTATCTTCCAGTTCATCACCAGATATATAGGAAGCACTATTAAGATCACTAAGTGCAACATTACCCAATTTGTCTTCATTAGCGCTGTCATAAGCACTACCATCAACCAACATATCATTTCCTGCCGTATCTCTTCTTAATTCCTCCTCCACCTCATCCAGCCAACTCAAGACCTCTTCTTCTTATCTATTCTCCATGTTTATCTCAATTACAAAATTTATATAAAAACAGGGGAAACTGCATTGATAGCAAAAAAAATTACATATGTGGTCACGGATGTGCGAAAATCTCACTCATCTGCAGATGTGCACAAAATCTTCACTAGCCCAAACATTTGAAACACTGAAACTGTTTGCAGTAAGCGATGGGTAATGCCCCAACCCCCCACTAAGAATACCTGAGAGGGAGGGAATGTGCGCACACTTTCTGAGCAATTACATATGAAGAAATCGAAAAGTAAAACAATCGCTCACATTGCGACCACTGCCGGGTTAATTTTGCTTGACAACCGCGTCTCACTGACACATGCGATGGTCGGCCCAAGGCTTTCAAGCAAGGCAGGTATATTTTGTAACCAACATCAAACAATCACTACTGATCTGCATTTAGGGCAGTCACATAGGTGGCAGATTCCTAGCCTTTTCTTAAATTATTTCAAAGAAATTGGAAATTTATTGAACATCTCCATTGGTAAGTTTTTCCGATCTCTAACTCACCTTTCTATAAACAAATATTTGCCCCAGTTTGTCCTCTTATCTTTGTATTGTGATCTTTCCCAATTTTAAAAATATCACTGAAACTTATTAGTCTATTAATGTCATTCCACGCCATCTCCCCACTGGCAGCTTGGAACATACCACTTAGTACAGCAACTCATCTCCTTTCTCCCAAGTCTTCCTAACCCAAACTTTGCAACAGTTTTGTAAAGCTACTCTCTGGTCGGAAATCACCCAGAACAAATCGAGCTGCTTTTCTTAGGATTTTTCCCAGTTCTTGAATCAAGCAATCCTGATGAGGGTCTCATACACTGGAACCATGCTTGATTTGCCATCTTACCAGAGACTTATATGCCCTCTCCTTTACGCCCTCACTACAACGCCTAAACACCCTCATAATCATATGCAGAGTTCTGTACCCTTTATTTGCATTCCCATTTATGTGATTACCTCAATGAAGATCTTTTCTTATATTAACACCTATGTACTTGCAGTGATTGCCATAAGGAACTTCCACCCCATCAATGCAGTAATTAAAACTGAGAGGACTTATCCTATTTGTGAAACTACAACCTGACCTTTAACCCCATTTATCATCATACTACTGCCTCCTGTCCATCTCACAACATTATCGAGGTCATTTAGCAGTTGCTGACAATCATGTAACTTACTTATTACTCTGTACAGAATAAAATCATCCGCAAAAATCCTTATCTCTGATTCCAGGTTGTATAATACTGCGTGCTTTGAAGGTGAAAGGTGAGAGATTTTTATTTACATATTTACATTTAGAATTATTCACTAAGTCTTTGGGCTTATCACTGGTAACTGTAAAGAACGATCCTGAAAACAGTGCCACACTGCCAGCATAACCATGTCTGGGAAACATTCTTTATTTTTCTGAAGTCAGACATTGAGAGCTTTGTGCAGGTTCTATGGCTATTTAGCGAGCAGTTATTACAGTAGACAAATAATTTGTTCCTCCTACAGCTATTTCTGCCAGTTGTGCACTGTTAAAGATGTGGTTTCGGTTTGATGTCCCCACGTAGGGCAAGCGCCAAGCACAGTAAGGGCCACTTAGCCATGAGCAGTCCGACAACACCACTCCCATCCCTTCGCCGTGGCCGACCTATGGCTGCCAGTCCCAGACTTTCAGCACTGCACCAAGCAAAGAGTTGAGAGTATATTTTTCACTGACCAATAGTTTTTCCAATAGAGTCATGTTTTCCAGATATCCGGGAGGGTTATGTGAAGTGATTGTAACACTTTTGCAATAATGCACTAAACTCATTACCACCAAAAATATAATAACACTACCGGTACTCATAACACTTAGCGTCACTTCTGCACACGCCACCATCTTGAACAACCAGCCACTTTCATGTCTGTTACACCTAACTTATGAATAATATATACTGATTCCACACCTGTAAAGCAAAATTGGTCTGAAAACAGACCAGTAAAAAATAGTTTCCTCTAGGAACTGACTTTCTTCTTACAGAATACTGCTGACCACAACAACAGGGTGTTCACTTTTTCTACCTTTACACACAGTTTTTCCTGGGCATTTCCTTGCTACTCCTGCTACAGCATCCCCATATGCTACCCATTCTCTTTCTCTATCCTGAACCTGCTTACTATCTGCTGTTTGGATCATTTTACTAATAATGTCCTTGCACTGGTGTATTTCTGTATCCAGAGATTTTCTACCCTTGTTCTTCTGCAGACAGATTTCACTTTCCTTATCCTAGGCCTAAGGATACTTAGTTAACTACAGATCACACAGTGGTCTGCATCATCACTTCCTCACAATTTCCCTTTACTCAAACATGATTAATTCCTAACATATCCAGACTCATACTCTTTGCTGGCTCAGCCAGTTATTCTTTCCTTCTTTCATCCATAAGCCCCAGTAATACTGATAGCTCCGCATCATATTCCATTTTGTTTGCCAAGTTGTTTCAAAGTAGTCCCTAGTGAGATTCCATTACTCCCAGAATTCTGAGGTTGCTTAACATTTTATGAGCTTGATAAATTAGTGAAGCAGGATGCTACCCTACTTATATATAGTTCCAGTGAGGGTCTCTCCACTAACGGATTAGGGACCATGGTGAATTGTATAGTCGTACCCTCCTGAGCAAAATGAGGGCCATGACTCAGAATATGCCCGAGATGCTCACTCCCATTCCATAGTAACTGATATCCTGACTCTCAGGACCACTTCCTAGGCCACTCAGCCATTGCCCATATTTCACAAACTAACGAGGGGAACCCACCAGGTTAACAATCCTATTTCCCAGAAATTTTGCTCAGTGAAAGAGGGGTTGAAATAAGTGAACACTTGTTTCAGCTTATCCATAGACATGTAACTAATCTCATTTTGTTCCGTATTGAAGTTAACAATAAGTAAAATTCTTTCAAGAATAAAATTTACTGTGTCCACCTATTCATAATTTTTTGTTTTGTTTTGTTTTTGCTAGTTGTTTTACGTCGCACCGACACAGATAGGTCTTACGGCGACGATGGGATATGAAAGGGCTAGGAGTGGGAAGGAAGCGGCTGTGGCCTTAATTAAGGTACAGCCCCAGCATTTGCCTGGTGTGAAAATGGGAAACCACAGAAAACCATTTTCAGGGCTGCCGACAATGGGGTTTGAACCTACTATCTCCCGTATACTGGATACTGGCCGCACTTAAGCGACTGCAGCTATCGAGCTCGGTTTCAATAAAATTATATGTTCTGTATTGAAGATAACAATAAGTAAAATTCTTTCAAGAATAAAATTTACTGTGCCCACCTATTCAATACAATTATAATTGTATTGTATAATTGTAGCTTACTCTATGGAGAACTTCTTGGCATGCTGCAGCAAGGTTTTGCATTCCGCTTGAACTGAGGAACCTTGGTCCTACATATCATCCTAGGACCTAGATGTATACTGAAAACCACCTTCCAACGTGCATAGTACAATCACGAGATAAGAAAGACTATGCCGCTAACAGTGCTCAGATTATTTTTCAGTGCTGCATTCCAATATGAATAAGATACTTAACAAGATTTCAACATGTTCATCAAGTTTTATCATATCATTGCCCAACTTTTCAGACTGTGCCTCATGACATCAAAACTATCACATTGCCAACGCATAACAATTTTAATACATTTTATATAAACTATTTTAAATGTGCATCGTTATACTAAAAATTTTTACCTAGTGTGTGTATATTGTTGCTACATGCGAATTTATTTTCTTGCTCTGTTTCACAAAAGGCTGATGATGATATTGAAAACATGTCGAAACCAGTACCTTCATAATAATAATAATAATAATAATAATAATAATAATAATAATAATAATAATAATAATAATAATAATAATAATAATAATAATAATAATAATCATAATCATAATAATAATAATAATAATGTTGTAGTACAACGATGTGCAACAGTTTTGTATGTATTGAAAAGGTGGATTTCCTTACATTAAAATTACTCATGTGGTTAACAGTTCAATACGGATCAACCATGAAGTTTTTGACTTTAGGTATCCATAGACACTCAACCATTTCCGAGAAAATGACAGTTAAAGTTTCTGACGTTCTGTAAGTGCCTATTAGCGGTAAGCATGTTCAACCGACATGGTGGCTCAGTGGCATTCTCTGCGGCTTCACACTTTTGCACCCCATGTTCAAATCACAATTAAATGTTGTTTTTTTCTTTTATTTTATTTACATTTGTCCATTGATGATTACTACACAAATGGTTCTGTTCAATGTACTTTAAAATATTGCCCTTACTCATCTATGTTCTGTCTGGTAAATTCACTTTAAAACATCAATAAATCAAGTAAACTACTTATCTCGAACTATTTTCGGAAAAATTGTTTCTCCCAAACTTATTGCCAACATGTGAAATCTTCAGTAATACTAATGTTTTTTTCCCAAGTGATATTCCCTCCTAGAAATATAACTCTGGCAAATCTGCCTTTGTGCGATGCTCATGGTATGCTAAATTTCTATGATTGGTATCATCCAAAGGAATGTACCGTATCGCCCTGAAGCATTAATATAAGAATGAACTTACAAAACACTGTATTCCCTGAAAAATAACACACACATATATAGGCAGTATTTAATAAGTGCAAAACACATTTTGTGAAATCCACTTATAATTTAACAATCAATATAACGCCCTTGTATCCACTAACTTGATAAGAAACATTCATGTAGTAATTGACACCACCATGTCATTTGAAATTGTTACGCACTAAAAGACACATAAAGCACGTCGGAAAATTCGATCGTCATTTTCTTGGAAATGGTCGAGTGTACAGAGAAGCCAAAACATGTGTTTGCTTTCTTCAACCTCTCTTTCACTGAGCAAATTTGCTGGGAAATCAGGTTGTTACACTCGGCGGTTTTTCCTTGTAAGATGTGACTGCAGTAACCCACACCACGAACCATGATATGGGATGATTATTAAAAGTTTACCCACTGACTGGGTTGAGTGTGTACATGAGTTTAAATTTTTTTTTTTTTTTTTTTTTTTTTTTTGCTATGGGCTTTACGTCGCACCGACACAGATAGGTCTTATGGCGACGATGGGATAGGTAAGGCCTAGGAGTTGGAAGGAAGCGGCCGTGGCCTTAATTAAGGTACAGCCCCAGCATTTGCCTGGTGTGAAAATGGGAAACCACGGAAAACCATTTTCAGGGCTGCCGATAGTGGGATTCGAACCTACTATCTCCCGGATGCAAGCTCACAGCCGTGCTGAGTTTAAATTATCCATGACTCATCTTATATTAATGACTCTCATTAAAGGATTTTAGAAAGATTAAAAGTTAAGAATAAAATCAGATAAAATTCAGTAAGGCACTGTCTTCAAACTATATAAAAAATGTCAAAAGTTGAAAACAAATTTAAAACATATTAACAAACAAAAATGCAGTTAAAAAGAAAATCCTAAAATTAAATTTAGATTAAAATAATTAAAATATTAAGAAGAATAACTTTGTACTGTTACAAACACTAAAACTATCCTTCATAATACAAACAATGAGGTATACTAACTGCTCGTTATCTCGTAGAATGAGGGATACGGTGCTCGTAAGTTTTAATCTATTGCAGGGATTGTCCAGGATGGTCACCTCAAATAGACACCGGGGGGGTGAGTATCTTCTCCATTCTTTATGTAGGAGTGTTTTGCTATACCATTGCTGATCCAAAGACAACAAAACAGTGCTGCATCTCTCCTGGAGACTTGTTCTTCTAATTCTTCTCTGCTTATTGGAAAGTGTTGTGACCTGTCACTACTCTTCTCACTGACATATTAACAAATGTCTCAGCTGAGAACATATATATTACTGGCTGGAAACTTGTAAAACAATGGGGATAGTATAACTGACTGGCTTGCAGTCTTACCAGCTAATGCATTTCAGGCTATACCAGTGTGGCTTCAGAGCCATACAATGAAATTCTGTTGCTTATGTTCCACATACCAGGCAGCATATCGTGGATACATTTCAACAAGCATATTACAAAATGCATATATATTGATAGACTGCAGTGAGCATGAGTCGAAGCACCCATGGTAATGCTGGGACTCA
Source organism: Anabrus simplex (assembly GCF_040414725.1). Taxonomy (NCBI): domain Eukaryota; kingdom Metazoa; phylum Arthropoda; class Insecta; order Orthoptera; family Tettigoniidae; genus Anabrus; species Anabrus simplex. The sequence goes on along the minus strand of NC_090266.1, from coordinate 206,787,467 downwards.
TTGGACAGTATGTACAACAGAGCCCCCAGGTTCCTCTCATTACTCACAACAAACAACCCACCTTTCCTTCTGCCCTCAAGCCAATTGTGTACAGCACATTTGATCATGGATACTGGCTTGCAGTCGACATTTTAGTGTCAGCGTTTCAGCTGGCGCCCAAATCCAAGGTAATGCCACATCAACTTATTGTGTACAGGAGCAGCTTACTATGTGCTCTCACAGGACAAGGAACCAAATACACATCAAACAATCTGTAAATGCTATGCTTGAACATGACAGGTTTCTTCCAGCAAGCCAGTTTCTAACTGGAACACAGTTTTTGTCTCCATCCAAGGATGGAAGTGAACCCTCAATGTCCATCAATCATCTTGCCACCTGATGAGGTTTCATAGGGGATAAAGGGTTATGAAATGCCACTGAGTTGTTTCTCCGTGGTAGAGGGTTCCTCTACAAGAAAGGGGGATAAGTCCTCTGGCTTAGAAACAGATGCTCCAGCTGGCCCAGACATATTCCCTCCAGATGGAAGGCATGTTTTCTCCTTCATACGAGGGGTGAGGAAACGCTTAGGAAGTGGTGGTGATGATTATATTTTTAAGAGGAAATACAACTGGGAAACCCCCTCTCTTAACACTGATCAGAAGTAAAATAGAAGAGGTTCGATACTTTGAAGAATTATGGTATCAACAACAGAAAGGAAAGCGCCACAAAGGGCATGAAAGTGAAAGACTCCATCATCATACTCATCATCATCATGATCATTTCCCCTTTGCCGGCTGACACCGATAGGGACAAATATGGTTCTTCTCCAGTTCGTCCTGTCTCTATACTATTTGTCATCCAAAAACATGTTCCAGTTCAGGTTCTGTTGTCCTATGCTGTTTTTCACAGAGTCCATCCATCGTGATCTTTGTCTTCCTTGTCCTCTATTCCCTGTCATTTGTCTTTCCAGTGCTTGTCTTGGCAGTCTTTCTTCCTTCATCCACTTGACATGTCCAGACAACCTCAATCTGTTCTGTTCCAGTTTGTCATTTAGTTTGTGCAAATTTAGCTCTTTTTGTAAGCCTTCTAGGGGCCTGGCAGGTGACTTAAAAGAATTAAACTGTTTTGCCATCCTACTTCGTGTGATCTATATAGACTTTACATTTTTTAAACTTTTAACTTACCTCTTCATGTCTACAATGCATGTGTTTCAACATTTATTCCTCCACTCACTCCTGCTGAAATTTGACTGGTCGCCATTTTGGAGGTTCATCTATTTCTTCGTTTTCGTAATGCATCACCGGCTCATCTGTTTATCATGCTCATACCTTCTGGAACCATCTTTCTTGTGTATCATAATTGTATCCACTATTGCATTATCAAGCAGCTTCTTACCACCAGCACTGGTTTGAAATTTAATTATTATATTCATTGCCATTATATTTGTAAAGTTTATTATTCACCTGTAAACTTTAGAAAGGTAGACTATCTTTTCTTGATGTTGGTACTCCTGTTATTTATCAGCTGTGACTTGGCAATTAATGTATTGTAGGAAAAGAAACAGTAAATGTTAAATTAATTTATAACAATATGTACATTCCATTTTTATTGTACAGTACTTCAGATTGTTGTTAAAAATCTTATCAAATTGTGTGCCCTGCTATTAATTCATTATGGGTACCCCGAATGAACCTGTATTACAAGCACAGTTACGAAAAACACGTACCTTAACTTACACAGGACGTGCACACACACACACACACACAGAATGGGTTCTGTATGGGCTAGGAACTGCGTTCTACACGTCAAGCCTCACAATAGCTCACTTCGCAGGGGCAAGGTCAGAGATGTGATAGGGTACAGTGCTCGAGGGTTACAGACGTTCGACTCCCATGCAAGTAATTTTCTTCTACATCCAATAGCCTGGGATGTGGCAAGGATGTAGACATAATACTTTCCACAGGCTGATTTGTTTATATGGCCCTGGTAAGTGCTTTTGGTATAGTGGCATAGGGTATGGAGCTAGATTGTATGAGAATAAGGTGATGGTCTGCAGCCAGGAAACAGGTAACCAGTTGTACATGTTCCACGCTTTGTAGGACACAGATAGGGCAAAGTGTGTCCCATTGGAACGATATCAACACAATAAATAGAGAGATGGGTAATCTGCCTAGTCAATACTGTGTATTAAATTTATTTTCATTTCACTCCTTAAAATATATTGTACATATTTTGAGAAATATATTTTACTTCTCTTCTTCAGCTATATACAGTAAGTTAAAATTCATATATTTACATTCAGACTTAATGAAACAGGGGAGCCCCCTCTAAGAAAACTAAAACTGTAACATATAGAATACTGGACATTAAAATTTGATAAATAATGATATGGAAGTAAAGTCCATTTTGCCATCTCCTTATAAACTCAACATTGGGGATGTGTCTGTGTACTGTAGATAAAATGTTGAACACTGTTGTGATATGATGTCAAATGTATCCTTCTTAATCCAATACTCCCTTATGTTGTTGCATGTTGTTTATAGGGGCATAACATCTAGGTCATTGGCCCCTACTGCCTAATCAGAATCAAATGTAATCATATTAAGAACAATATAAAATAGTGTTTAATCAATTTGTCAAGCCATTCCCTTCAGGAAATAGACAATTATGCTGCTAGGTTGACATGAACCTGTATGAAGAAGGTAAAAAATGGTGAATGTAAGTGCGTGAGCATATGTAAAAAACTGTGAATACAGCACGTAAAGATGCTTAAAACTTACCAATATTGTAAAACAAGTGGATGTGTAAGGCTGACATGCAGCTGTCAGAGGGACATTGAGGCAACTGAAGTTGTTCAACAACAGATAGCAGAGTTGGAGTGGGTGTTGTGGTGGAGGGAAGGAGGGAAGGAGGGGTGGATGGTACTGCCTACAGAAATAACACGTTCTCCCTCTTACGTTCTTTCCCTCTTTCTAGAACTCTGGGTCACCAATTTAAATAACTGATCATCCTCTGCCATATATTCATTAAGGCTATTTTCAATGTCAAATGTTTGTAACTTGTAAATTTCTAATTTCTCATGGGCATTCATTTGTTTACCTTTATTTAATGGGTGTAGTATAACCATGTCCCATTCAATATTAGTGAACTGATGCCTGTTTTCATATGTATGTTCGCATATGGCAGAGTATCTAGAATATCTTCTTGCATTCACATGCTCTTCCTCACACTTTTTCCAGACTGTCCTACGTGCTTTTTTCTGTAGTCTTGACATGACAATTTATATATTCCCGACTTGAGGAAAACAATATTGTTGTTCATGTTATTCAAATTAAATTTTAAAAAATGTATTATTATTATTATTATTATTATTATTATTATTATTATTATTATTATTATTATTATTATTATTATTATTATTATTATTATTATTATTATTATTACCTGTCCTAAAAGATACATTGATATTGTTTTCTAAACAGTTTAGCTAACTAAGTTGTATGATTGTTTATTAATATAAGTGAATGTAGCAAAGTTTTTCTTCTCCTTCTTGTCTACAAATAATTTCTTTGGTTTATTCATGACCTTACCCTCTATCCCATTGACATTACTCTTAGGGTAACCATTTCTTCTGGCAATATCATGGATGATGTTCATCTCCTTGCTAAATTTATTTTTATCTAGTAGTATCTTTACTTCTCTAATGATCATACTGTAAAATGCTGCTTTCTTGTGTGGTCCCAGGTGATTCAATTCTATCCTGATTAAAACATTTGTCTGTATAGGCTTTCTATGTTCTGTACTTGCTAAACCAGGTTTTTGTTATTTCTAGTTACTCTTATGTCTACATAGTTCAGACTTATGTTGTCTTCCAGTTCGATTGTAAACATTATATATGTATCTATTTTATTTAAGTGCTGTGAAAGCTCATTTGGCTTGAGTTCCTGTTCATTAATGACAATGAATGCATTGTTTATGAACCTCAGCCATAAGTTCAATCCTATTATTTTATCTACTATTTTAGTAGATGCCATATGTTTCATATATATGTCCGCAAGGATACTAGATGCTGATGATCCCATGGCCAACCCCTTAACTTGTTTGTACACTTTATTATTAACCTGTTAACTGAGGAGTGCACGAGAGTGTAATTCCATCCTGGTTGGGATGAAATTTCCTAACTAAAGAAAAATCAATTAAATCCAAGAAACTCTCCAAATTTTAAAATACTTAATAAATAATGCTGCATATATCCTAATTCTGATATAGAAATTGGTTTTTCACCTATTTGTTAATATTTGCAGGTCTTTTATTTTTAGAGCAAAAATTACCTAAGTCTCGTTCATACTAGTTTCTGTATATTACAAATATAGATTTCTTCTTGGAATATCTTAATTTTCATATTATTTCAGGAAAACTATAAAACACGTGCACTGCAAATACACTTTTACCATAAACAAATCTACAAATTTCAGAAATAAATACCTCAGCTGAGAAAAATACATTTCAAGCAGGTTTTGCAGTCTCAGTAATAATTTTAGAGTAAGTACTTACAATTTTAGCTTGGTACTAATCATCTTCTCACAATAATTACTACTTTATCACAATAAATTTACACATCAGAACTGATTTCACTAACTACATTATTTACACTATTTACACAGTTTGCACCTCACACATCTTTTTTTTTTCTTACACTTCTTGCATGTGGTAAGCCCAGAGACATGGAGCTGCACAGGCAGTGACATCACAGTCGCTGCACCTGCAGATTGTTTCATTCTCTCCCTTTTCGCCAGACACACCACGCATTCCTTCACACCATGCTGCCTATTTCTCAATGGTGGATTCACATCAGGAAAATGTCTACCGCTGAATCTTTCTGTGGGAGCAGCAGGAATAGGTCTAATTGAAAGGATAGGCATAGATTCAGAGGGGGTTGGTATGGTGTACTTCTCAATGATTTTATCAATGAGGTGAATTCTGAACAGCAGGTGATGGAATTTTCCTCCATGTTGTCGGAAAATGATGAATGAATTGAATACCATGAGGTCCAAAAGGTGCTGGAAAATTTTCTGGTAAAATTTCTTCATGCGTTTCCTTGCTGTGGAGTACGTAATGATGTACATATCAGAAAGATCAACTCACTCCACAGAATCATTGTAGTCAATAAAAAATACAGGTTTCTCTTTAGTTTCATATTTTCCTCTGATGGAGACAGTTTGCATTTCTGCATTGTGGATACTACTACTCTCTTGTCCTTCCATTTTAGAACCTCGACTTTCTTTTGATAAGCAGTTAATATCTCTCCTTTTCCCAGCTTTTTTCTCATCAGTACATTAGGGAGATTTTTTCAGTTGGTTCTTACTGTACATAGGTACTGCATCAGTATCAAGGTTGTTTAGTAGGTCGTACAATTCAGGGCTGTTATAATAGCTGTCCATTCCTATTAGGTATCTTGTTTCAGAAGATTATCTGTCAGCGTACACACAATTCTTATCGGCTTGGAGCACTGTGATACATCAATGCCACAGACTTCATTGTTGAGTTCTGTTGATTTTCCAGTGTACCACAACATATTCCAAATGTATCCATTTCAAAGTGGGACCTTTTCTTTGGAATGTAGACCTTCCAGCCAAGGAGACCTTTCCATAGAAGAATGCTTTTGTCTATGGATAGCTAGTCATCCAGGATGTAAGCCTGCTAAAACATTTTCACAACATGACCGAAGACTGGCTTTACCTTATATAGTTTTGGAGGAACCTACCCATCATATGCCTTATTGCCAGAAAAATGGAGAAATTTCAATAGAAGGGAAAACCACTCTTCTGTCATGATCTTACACAAAATATGGGCATGGCTAGAAACTTCTTACGAGAAAAATAATGCCCTATCATAGGTTTTCTGTTAAGCATAAGTATTAGTTTGCTCAGCAACATACTGACAGTATCATCCACAAGGGTTCGCAAATATCCTCTGGAGTCTTTACAACTGAGAACTGTCCCTTTACTCCAGGAATGAATTTTGCTGGAATCTACTTCTTTTCCGTCCATCTTCTTCCCATGTAATAGGCCTTGACATATCACTGTTGTTTGAGTCTGCCTGTCTCTCTCCATCATCACTGCCATCACTCAAAGTGTCACCCTCAAACCTGCGACGATTCGCTGTGATAGCACCAGAATGCTGTCTTGTACCACTTTTGCCGCCTTCTCCAAGGAACGAATTATTTGCACTATCTGAATGGAAGTCACTGAAGTCACTGTCCTCATTGCTAAACTGAAACATTTCATGTATAAGGCTCCTCATCCACTGGAAGCGACTACATGCAACCACGTGATGAATTGACTAAAGGCGACTTTGATTCATGCAATTACATGTGACTGGGGTTGTCCACTGCAGGCGACTTCGCACGGCACCTGCACTCCGTACAGGTCTGTGTGTGTTTCCGTTGTGGACGTTGTCAAGTTATTAAATATTCTGTGAGAGGATGATGAGGATTTAGTTTACATTCTGGAGAGTCCCAACCTAACGAGGCGTCGGAGAAAAAATCGCTAAAGAAGACATCGGTGCTGAGCAAACCGAAACTAGCTAAAAGGAAGCCAATGGGAGAATTCTATCATCTGCACAATGATCCAAACAAAGACCCCCAGAAGTTCTTTGATTATTATCAGATGTGTCCAGAAATGTTTCACTATATTTTTAATGCAGTAGAACCAAAAATACCCAAAACGTCAAATTTCAGGTAGACAATAACACCTCTGGAATGTTTAACTGTGACTTTAAGGTAAGTGGTTTGAATAGTTATTAAAAATTGTTGATATTTATTTATTTCTATTTCATTTTTTATATTTATTTATGTTTGAAGAATCAAAGATCGAATTAAGTAAGCAGTTTAATTTATCAGTGCAACATACAAAAATGAGAGAAAAGCATACAATTCGTAAGAAAAAATAAATAAAAAGAGTTAAACAGAAATATAAAACCTTTAAATCTAATTTAAAAATTCTCTAAATGTTGTTTTCAATCATACTCTCTTAGGTACTGTTTCCACTTAATTTTTCTGTTTTGTTTCCTTTTCATTTTATATTACAACAGGAACTGTACATGTTCCCGTTCTGAAATCACAAAAATAATATATTATAAATAATAATAAAGTTATAAGAGTCTCCGTGGCTCAGGTGGCAGTGTACCGGCCTCTCACCGCTGGGTTGCGTGGTTCAAATCTCGGTCACTCCATGTCAGATTTGTGCTGGACAAAATGGAGGCAGGGCAGGTTTTTCTCTGGGTACTCCAGTTTTCCCTGTCATATTTCATTCCAACAACACTCTCCAGTATCATTTCATTTCATCAGTCATTCATTAATCATTGCCCCAGAGGAGTGCGACAGGCTTTGGCAGCCAGCACAACATCTATCCTCACTGCTGGATGGGGGCTTCTTTCATTCCATTCCTGGCACGGTCGAATGACTGGAAACAGGCTGTGGATTTTCAATAATATAGTTATTTGTTGAATGTACCGCTAACTACATTTTTATGGTTTTTGGAGACACCGAGGTAGGGGAATTTTGTCCTGCACGAGTCCTTTTATGTGCCAGTAAATCTACCAACACGAGGCTGATGTATTTGAGCACCTTGAAATACCACAAGACTGAGCCAGGATCGAACCCTTCAAGTTGGGCTCGGAAAGCCAGCGCTCTGTGGTACTCAGTCCGGCATATTATATAAACAAATAAATAAATAAATAAATAAGTAAATAAATAAATAAATAAATAAATAAATAAATAAATAAATAAATAAATAAATAAATAAATAAATAAATAAATAAATAATAATTTAATAAGAGTACTTAACATAGTCAACACCCACTTCATCTGCAAAGTTCGACCATAGTTTGAATTGTATATCTCGAGAATGATAGTGTTTATCTTTCATATTCCAAAGTAGTGTTCTTTCACAAAATTCACTTATCAACTTTTCACTATCTACATCCATGAAAAATGTAGTAATGATAAAAATAATGTTGCATATGACGACGACACACAACCGGATGCTTGCATGAACCGTGGAGTACAGGCGACCACATGCGGCAAATCCCATTCGAGTGGGATCCATCGCTTGTCGCCTGTTATTGCCTATAATCGCGTGAGTCGGCCGCTCGAGATCGCTTGCAGTGGACATGGTTCCATTACAATCTTCGTTTTGGGATCAGTCGCGCTAGTACGCACGTAGTTGCCTGATCTCGTAATCGTGCGTAGTCGCTTCCAGTGGACGAGCAGCCTAAGGGAGAAGAAGCTGTCATCACATAATTCTTCAACCCCATGTCCTTTAGAAGATATTATTACGCTTGAAATATTTTTAATGAAAAACAGAAGTGCAACAAATCTATAAATTCAAATTCACTCTTTGCTGTTATTACTCCTTTCCATATTGATATAGTGTACAGTTCCCAATCTCATAAAACACTAACCTGTTCGAGTAAACACATAGTAAGAATGCAGCTGATTATTTCCCGTGCGAAGCAAACACATAGCAAGCTTTTGCACGGAGGCGAATTTTGTTCAATGATATACAAATCTGTCTGCTCTGTTTCTATCAAACAGAAGTACTTACCAAAAATACCACTTGATGACAGGGGCATACAGATGGCGAGGACCTAATTTCACAACTCCGGCTAAGCTCAGTGTAGAGGAAAACAATAAAACAGCAGCGTACGACTGAAGACACTCTCCCCATCTGGCTTGTTATTTCCTTGAGCAACTTGCAAGTTGCACTCCCCAGTGAAGGGATTAAAAGTAAAAAAAACTGTTTTCTAGTGTGAACGTTAACAAGTTGATAAATTCATCTATTTCTACTTTACTCAACAGGTTGTGTGTGGTTACGTTATCCTTAACAATGTTGATAGTCTCAATGATCGGGTACATACACTTAAGATCTAAACTACAGATAGTATTTTGTTCCAATAAACTTACATTTTTTTTCCTATTACAAAAATCTATAGTATTGCGGAGACTAGTATCTACATAAAATCTAAAATATTTCTTTAAAAATGTACGTATAAATTAGGCCATTTTATATGCAGGACTACTTCTAAAGTTTACAAGCGGTCTAAAGTTTATACCTTGTTTATGTACCTTAGGCATCGGCAATGAGGTTCGAGGCCAGAAAGAAAATTTGTGAAGTAATAGAACACTAAATCACCACAGTTGACAAAATGAATAATAATCTACAAATGATTAACAAGGAGATCAATGACAACAACATAATTTTCATGAAGGCTGATAGTTTTGATGAATAAAGAAGATTACATTAGTAAAACGAATGATTTTTTTAAAGGGGGAAAAATTTTGTCAAATAAAGAGGGATCCTACCAATACTATGCAAAAGAAATTAAAGCAAATTTTAACCAATACTAATTTTTCAATGGAGCGGCAAGAAGCAGATAGCTTGATAAACGTGAGCAAAGGGTTACAAAAATTGAGGGCGATGCAGTTAATCGTTCCCCAAAAAATGTTTGAGGTACGAACTGAGGGCATATTTTACAGGCTTAGCTGATAGTGGACTCTCCAAAATGTAAAACTTGTAATAATAATTTTCAGTTTAAAGCCATAGCGTAGCACGGGTATCTTGCTAGTAAGAAAGTATAACAAATGTTGTAATTGGACTATTTACAATATGACACCAACTAGATAGATATAAATACACAGATACCATACATACAATGATGTGAGATAATAGGAATATTACAGTATATGGAATATAGAAAAATGTTAATGTGATTATTTACAATATGATCCAACTAGATACTTATTCTTACATACATAAGTTATATTCAGTAGACATCTTTACGTGGTCAGTTAGGGAGTGGGGAGGGCGTGGATGAGGGCTCACCGAGCTGCTGACTTGCCTTTATGATATAAGTTATTGACTGGTTGGTGTGTTAGGAGTGAGGATGGGATTTCAGGGCGTGGGGTGGGGGTCGGGTGGGTGCTGGTTACCATTACAGTTCTCTTGGAGGCATCGCCTTAGGGTGGGGGTAGGGATCAGTAAAGGTGGAAAAGTGTCTGGATGATATGTGGGGAAAGGAAAGGTGGGCCAATGAGGAGGTGATTTAGGGAAGGGTGATCCTGGTCAAGGGCTTGTCGGTAGGCACACTGAAATTGGGTGAGGACATAGGAGTCTAGATTTGGGAAGGGAAAGATGTAATTGAGGTCCGAGGTAGGATAGCGAAATGGGAACTGGAGAGCGTGGCATATGGTGCGTCATTCTATGGAAAGGAGGGGGCGATAGAGGTTAGAGTTGGATTTGACTATGGCTACCCAGGTGGAGAGTCCATAGGTTATGGGTGGTCAGACAAAGGACTTGTATGTGAGGACGAGGAGGGAGGATTTGAGACCCCAAGGTGTGCCGGGCAGCGCACCATTCAGGCACGGTTGCCCGTCTTGGATTTGAGATGTTGGAAGTGGGGATGGAAGGTTAGGTGCTGGTCAAAAAGGATGCCAAGGTATTTGAGGATGGGTTGGGTGCGGGTGTCCCAGACATAGAAGTTGAGGTGGTCAGGATTGCGGGTGGTGCTGAATTTACCGTGTTGCTGCAGAAGAGGATGGCTTATTTATTTATTTATTTATTTATTTATTCACGAAGCACAAGATACAGCTATACTGAGCAAATTTCACTTGCACTGTCAACAGAGTATTTAACAAACGTAAACTTTCATAATAAAATATAACAAACATAACAAAATATAACAAGATCAGGTACACAGCCTACTAATAACAACTGTCCAAATCGAAAACCATAACAATGTCCATATTCATAGCCAAGTCATCGTGGGTCAAGATGGCGGTATAATCCCTTCACATCAACTTATCTTTAAGAGGCTATTTACACACTTCTCGAATACACTTTTATTTGATGCTATATCAAGTTCTTGTCTCCTGTTAATATTGTTAAAGAGTGTTGGGAGGCGGATCAGGAAAGATCGTTGAAGTATTGAGTGCTGAGTGTGGGGAATGTGGAGAAGGTCTTTGGTTCTGGTGGAGCGGGAAGGAACACGGAGAGAGAAGAGTGAGACAAGATGTTCCGAGCGGTAATGCCCATTTAAGATCCCGTGGAGGAAACTCAGGTCAGCTACCTGTCGCCTGATGTGCAGCGGTGACATATTAATTGCCATTAATACCTGCTGCGTAGACAGATTTCTGAGCTTGGGGTTTCTGTTCCTTACAACTGCAGCAAAGAAGGACACTGCTCTGTCTAAATGCTTAGTATTGGAGGGGGAGGCTGTTGTCCAAATAGGAGAGCAGTAGTTTAAGAGAGGTTGAATGATCGTGAGGAAGAAGTGACGAAGAGCAATGGGGTCAGAAATTTATGTGAAGCGATAGAGAATGCCTAGTAATTTCGTAGCCTTGGTTGTATATGTTTCTATGTAGGTCTTAAATTGTAATTTTGAATCGAATATTACACCTAGGTCATGCTGTTGCGTAACTACAGTGATGGGCTTGTCGAGTAGGTAATATGATGTCGGTAGAGGAGATTTACGTAGTGTTATGGTCATGTGGCTGCATTTTTGTGGATTGGGGATAAGTTTCCAAGTACGGCACCAGTTCGAGAGGGCATTAAGTGAGGACTGTAGCAGAGCTGCATCTCCTGGATTCCTGATCTCCCTAAATATCTTGGGTGTTATTGGGTTTTGGTGCCACTGGTCACACCAGGAGAGGAAGGTGTCGAGGTAAGGTAGGATGGTTCGGTTGATGGTTTGCACTGAGTATAGGGGGCCAGGATTTCTGTACCTTCTGCGAACTCTAAAAGTTGGGTGGGAGCAGAGGGTTTGAGGGATCTCTGCTACAAAGAGGATAAAGAGAAACAGGGAGAGGGGAGATCCCTGGGGGACTCGTACAGTGAGAGGAAAAGGTGGGGAGAGTTGGCTGTTTATGGATATCTGGGTAGTGCGGTTGGTTAGGTATGAGGATATCAGACGGATATAGGAGATGGCGAAGGTGAAGAACCTTAGTTTAAAGAGGAGCGTGGGGAGCCAGACAGAGTCGAAGGTGATTAGGAGCGTGGGATGAGCGTGGTTAAAGTTATTGGATGTGGTTTGGATGAGAGAGAGGAGTTGGTCTTCGGTGAAATGTTTGCGCCAGAAACCAAATTGTGAAGGGGGTAGGAGATGGTTGGATTGCAGGTGGGAGTATAGACGGCGGACCAGGATTTTGGCTAGGACTGTAATCAGGGTTATGGAATGGTAGGAATCGAGTTCGGAAGAGATGTTACCAGATTTAGGGAACAGGAGCATTATGGTATGTTTCCAATAAGTGGGATAGAATCCTGTGCGAAGGATGAAAGTGTAGAGGTCGGCCAGCAGGGTGAGGAGGGATAGCAGAGCACGTTGGATGTGGAAGTAGCGGGTTTTGTTGGGTCTGGAGGCTGCGTTACGGAATTTGGACAGGACTGATTGGATTTCAGAAGGTGTGATGGTGGTGTCAAGAGAGTTTTGGGAGACGGTGTGGTTGTGGTTGTTTGAGGGGGTGAGTGGGGGGGAGGAGGCTAAGGAAAGATATAGTGGGGTATCGGTGTTGTCAAAGTTGGAGATGGGGTGGGTGTTAAAGTGGTGGGAGAAATGGTGGGCAAAGATTTACCGTTTCTTTTCAGTGTTGGCTGGAGCTACAACATGATGGATTATTGGGTATTTGGGGGTGGATTTAGTCCTGAGTAAGCTATTGAGTTTTCACCAGAATTTGGTGGGGTGAGTGTGGAGGGAGTTCAGGTTGGTACATGTTTGGTCCCAGAGGTGGGCAGGAGTGTGCAGCAAGGTAGTTTCTAATAATTCTAAGGATTTTTCAGTGTAGGCAATGGAAGTAGGGGTCCCAGGTTTTTATGAATTCTCAAAGGTAGGATTGGGGGAATTTCTGTAGGTGGAGAAAGCGGCAGGGGGCGGGACACACTTGGCTGGGATGGGGAGTGTAGGGTGGTGGGGATACTGGTTTCTGAGGCAGAGGTTATGGCAGAGAGGATGATTGTGTTGAGGGTATTGACTGAAGTTTGATCAGAGAGGGGGAGAGGAGGGTTCTCTAAGGCTTGGTTTACATTGGTTTGGTAGGAAAGCCAGTTGGCTTTGGTATAACTGGGGATGGGAATTGGAGGAGAGGGATTTGGGTGAGGGTTTGCGGATGGATTTAAAGGAGGACTGGGAGGTTGTCACTTCCAATACTAGGGAGTAGTTGGATGTTGAGGATGCAGACTAGTGAGTTGTGGGCTATTATTGCTTCTGGGGTGATATTGGAGGCGAGGCAAGTGTGGCCAGGTATAGGGATAAGGGAGCAGTCTCTGTCACTTAGGAGGTTTTGGAGGTCGTTTACTTTGTTGCGGGATCTGAAGGTGAATTTTAGGTGGGCTAATAGTAGGAAGTGGGGGAAGGTATCACTCAGGTAGGTTATGAAATCTAGAGGGAGGGGAGGGGACATCAATTGTTCAGACCGGGGCGTAAGTTCAGAGCGGTTATCAGGTGGTTGATGGTGGACTTTGCACTTAAGGGAGTATTTGGGGAGGGATTCTCTGCACGTTTCATTTGGGGGGGGGAAGCTGGATGTTGTGGCATCGGGAAGTGGTGTGAGACTGCGAGCAGTGGCAGCACACCGGATGTTTGGCGGTGCAGTATGCAGTATTGTGTTTATTATATGATTATATGATTTATTATATTTATTATTTATTTATTATATGATAAGCAGCGCTTGCATCGGATAGGTTGGGGTCGGGGGCATGGGAGGGGAGGGTCCCACACAGTGGTGATGCCTAAATATGGATACCCTAATCTCCAGAATGCCATCCAAATCGTGGGGAGTGGGGAGGAGGTTTCAGACCATGAAATTTGGGCCCGAGGAGCTCTTAATCCACATGGCCTTCCTTACCGGAATGCCCTCCTCGTTTAACTCTTGTATCTTCTGAGATGTCGGGGTCAACCCCATGGATGACACAAATGAAGAGACTGTGAGGGGGGTGGGGATGGGGTTTTGGTTGTGGGTGGGGACAGGGGTTTAAGGGGGGTTGTTGAACCAAAGTGGGTTGACCCAACTGAGCTGGTGAGCTGGTGAGCTGTCGTGCAGCGTCCTCACCATTGATTCTGATAATCACTCCGTTGCTGGTGGGGCGGATATCTGCTATTTCCTACCTCTTGAAATTAAAGTGAAGAAGTTTGAAGAATATTTTTAGGGGCTTTTGATACTCAGGGGATGGTTGTGGGATGAAAGTGTGGGTGCCAGAGGGAGCTTTCTGGAGGGTCCTGGATTTTGTAATTGGTCGCCGGGTTCCTGAGAGCAGAGGGAATTTTGTGTTTGAGGAGGTGTTGGGTGGTGGAGAGGGAGTGGTGCTGGCTAAGGTAGAGTTTGAGGAAACTGAGGTTGCTGGCCTGTCTGTGATGGGTACGTTCTCTCTGGTGGCAAAGTTCTCGGCGAGGCTGGTGTTGGGGCGCTTTGCTACCTCTCATGAAGAGTCCCTCATTGGAATTGGTGTTTTTGGTAGATAGTGCGATGATGGGAACTGTAGCTGGTCAGTGGACGGGCACATTACCATTTGAGAATGAGCCAGACTGTTAGAGCAGGTAGTCAGTCGAAGCCTTCCCAAGTTCTTGTAACTTGCTTAAGAGCGTCTTTTGGGGTTGGTACCCCTGATGGTGATTGGATGAGCCCAGGAGGCCTGGGGGTCACCTTGTGCTGCCCTCTGTAGGCACCTACACGAAACAGTACAAGTTCTGGGGTGATACGGAGACCAGAGTGTACGCTACTTGGGGTCACCGGCAGTGCCAATGAACTAATAGGAACTTTGTCTCATTTACAAAAATTTGATGCCTGCTAGGCCATCAGATGATATAGAAATTGATTACCATATGGAACCTGAAATATTTGTCCTGAATGAGTAAATTCATAATTCCAATGTGATTGGTCCATTATTGATAGGTGTGTTTGTTACCACCTGAAGAATCCAAATTGGTACACTGGGGTGAAATGCTGGCAACCAAGAATGAGTTAACTTGAAAATTTGTAATGTCCAATAACGGACAAATTATTTGAAATATTGACTTTTTTGCTGTACCTGTTTCATGTAATTCAATAGACTTTTCAAAATTTAAAAATTCTCTCTCTGTTATCTTCATGATTTCATCTGGATGGTCACATAATTTCCGCTAAGTATTTGAAATTATTTACCTGAGGGATTTTGCCAAACTGATTTACCAGAGGTTGTTTGTCTAAGTATTAAGGAGATCCTTTCTTGTATTGATTTTCTCATATGATATTTGGAGTTCTGTTTTAGATGCAATTGCATGAAGTTTTTCCAGAGATGGAATTACATCTTGCCTATTGTTGGACAGAATTGCCAGATCATCTGTGAAGGCCAAACATTTGATGTGAATTTCATCTTTAACTAGCTTGCCAATATTAATTCATTTTGTTTCCTGTTACCAGGTTTGGAATAATTTCTCTAGTACAGGATTGAATAGTAATGGAGATAAGCCTCTCTTTGTCTGATCCCTGTCTTAATATCAAAAGGTTCTGAAATTTCAGCGAAGAACTTGCCTTTCGATGTGGTGTCCGTCAGCATCTGTCTGATCATATTCATTGTTTTCTTACCTACTCTAAACTCTTCTAACACATCAAATAGCATTTTTCTATCCAAAGAAGCATATGCTTTTTTGAAATCTACAAAACCTGCCATAGTTTGGCTGGTTTTATGTATTTGTAGGATGTTTTTCTGATTAAAAATTTGTTCAACACAAAATCTTCCTTTTCTAAAACCTGCCCGATATTAACCTTTTAAGTGGTAATTTTGCTTCTGAAGTCTGGTGGGTAGTGTTTTGGTGAAAGTTTTGTAGGCAACTGGTAATTGTGATATCCCTTTGTAGTTACTGACATCAGATTTATCCCCCAATCTTATGCAAGGGATATATTAAGGCACACTTCCACTCATCAGAACCTTTTTTCTGTAATGCGGATATATTTCAATAATGGTGTGAATTACCTGAGCTAGGCTATCACCACCTATTTTCCACATTTCAGCTGTTAAACAAGTACCATCTTCTCCTGGTGTTTTATTATCTTTCAGTTCACTGATTATATGTTTGATTTCTTTCAGTGTGGGTGGTTCTGATTCCAGATTAGGTTGGGGATTTTCAAAGGAAGGGTGCTGGTGAGTGGGCTCAAAATTTAACAGATCTTTATAATAATTTACAAGAATTTTGCAATTTTCCATATTACTTGTTTCAAGGGTCCCATCTGAACTTTGAAAACAAAGAGTAACTGCCTTATAATTTGATGATTCTTCTCTAAATATTTTATAAAATTTCTATGTATTATTTTCTTAAAATCCTGTTCAATTTTCATTAATTTTCTTTTATCGTAGTTGTGTAATACCTATCTGATGGTTTTTGAAACCATTCTTTTATTTGGGGAATTCATCCAATTGTTGATGGTTTTGTGCAAATTGAAATTTTGCCAATCTTTAATTTTAAGTTGAATTGCTTTGTCACAAGTCTCATTCCACCATCTATGCTTCCGTTTCCTTGGAGGTAAGCTTATGGTTTGGAAAGGCTTTGTGATATTATCTTTGAGTTCCATCCAATCCGAAGGATTTTGATTGGGGATATTTGCAAGGAATGTCTCTGTGTTTTCTTTAAGAAAGTCTGAATCTATCCTCAAGTGTTTTATTGTTCTTGTTTTGGGTATGTTTGGTTGAAATTTAACTTTGATTGAAGATACATAGTGATCAGACTCAATGATTCCTTTCTTAACCTTGACATTCATAATTTCCTTTTGATTTTTATTAGAAATTGCTACATAGTCTAATTGAAATTCTACTCAATGAAGCTTCAGAGACCGCCAAGTCTTTTTTCTTGCATGCAAGTGCCAAGAAATGAGTCAACATGAGTTTTAAGTTAAAATTTTTCTCTGAAACTTATCAACCTTTCTCCATTTCAATTTCAATTTCTATTGAGCTAGTTAAAAGGCCTACAGTAGTTCAAAATTTATTTTCCCCTCTAACTTGAGCACTGAAATCTCCCAGTAAAATTTTGATGTGATGTTGCAGAATTTTGGCGATGGTTTCTTCTAGCAAATCCCAGGAGTCCTCTACTTTCTTGGGATCCTTTCTATTTTAACTGTTTGCTGGTGAATGCAAATTGATTAAGAGCATAAGCTTTGTTTCCACATTTGATGGTTAGTAATGAAATTCTTTGCAAGGGCGATGTGAAGTATAGCACTGAGTATGTACTATTTTTGTTGATTATAAATCCAGCTCCAAATTGCAAAGTGAGTTAGGGAGTGAGATTGCAGGCTTGCCTTTATAGATTCTGTAATTTCCTGATTCAAGGTGATTTTTATCAATTTACCTGATATCCTGAAGTGCTAAAATTTGGATGTTGAATTTAAGTTTGACACTTTTGCATGGAGTATTGATATTAAGAGTACCAATAAAATGCTTGGGTCTAGGGTGAAGAGATTTGGAAAGCTCCGATATATTCCCGCATGATGTTCTCGGTCTCCCAGAATCTGATGACCGAGAAATTCCAGTATCTATAACAGGGCCTGGGGTAGAGTGATTGTTAATTGATTCCATTGTGCTAGTAAGTTGAAGATAGGGGAGAGATAAATTTTAATCCATCTCAGTAGTTGCTTCAAGATATGTTCTCATTTCTCATTTACCCTCCCCTTCATCCAGGATTGGGACCGGTAACAGCAACTGTTGAGCTACTCAGTCCACCCAAAAGCTACTGCAGGTGGAATTATTATTATTATTATTATTATTATTATTATTATTATTATTATTATTATTATTATTATTATTATGTCCAACTCATTGGCTGAAAGGTCAGCATACTGGCCTTCAGTTCAGAGGGTCCCAGGTTCAATTCCTGGCCGGGTTGGGTATTTTAACTCGCTCAGTGAATCTCGTCACTCATTTGCCCAAGGTGAAAGGACCGGTAAGAAATTTGAATTCTATTGTAGATATATGGAACTGCTTTATTGATGCTAGAATTCTAGACATTCTGGTCAATTGTATAAATCTTTCTGTAACCTGTGAAACTAATGACTAAGAATGTCGAACTGCAACATCTACTGACTTAGTGAAATTGAAGGCTTTGTTAGGTCGCTTGTACCTTTCTGGTGTACGTGAGACAAACAATTTGAACACAGCGGACTTATGGAAAACTAATGGTACATCAACTGAGATGTTTCAGCTCACTATGTCACTGGAGAGTTTCAGGTTTCTGCTGACGCATATTAGAGTCAAGCTAACTACACCCCATCTGAATATACGACTGTTGACAAAAAACTTGTGGCTTCCACCAGTACATCCGAAGCAAAACTAATAAATATTGGATTAATATTTACACGTTAGTTTGTGCTAAAAGGTTTTATATGTCAAACCTTGAGGTATATGTTGGTAAACAGCCTGATGGCCCATATTCTGTTGAAAATAGTGCGAAAGCAGTTGTTGAAAGATTAGTGAAACCTATTGCCAGTACAGGTAGGAATGTGACCACGGATAATTGGTTCACCAGCATAGAATTATTTGAAAGTTTGTTGAAAATCCATGAATTGACTTTACTTGGCACTATAAGAAAAAACAAAAGGCAGTTACCTCGTGAATTTCTGGAAGGCAAAAATAGACCAGTTGGCTCCAGTATGTTTGGGTTTCAGGAAAATTCCACCCTAGTATCATACATTCCTAGAAAAGGCAAGAAAGTGCTTCTTTTATCCACATTGCATCATGATGACAAAGTTGACCCCAACACTGATAAACCTGAAATAATCATATTGTATAATGGCATGAAAGGGGGTGTTGATGTGGTTGATAAACTTAGCGCAGGGTATGCCTGTGCCAGGCAAACTTGCCGGTGGCCTATGGTAATCTTTTACAGTTTGATGAACATTGCTGCTATAAATGCTTTTTGTGATAATGAACAGAAACTATCTTAAAGCTAATATGATGAGAAGAATTTTCTTAGAAACAATGGCATTTGATTTAATTGGAGATCATCTGAAAAGAAGATCCACAGTCAAACAAGTTCCGAAACTGACTTGAATTTGAATTCAAGAGATCTCTAACATTGCAGCTGCGAACATACCGGTGCCTGCACAGGAAGAAGAAGCGCATGGTCGGTGTGCATATTGTGACTTAAAGAAAAATCGTGTAACAAAATAAAGTGTTATTTGTGTGGGAAGTTCATGTGCTTGGAGCACATTGTGGTTGTTTGTCCAACTTGTTCTGGAAAGAAGAAATGAACATGGTGATCAACTGTGACTGAATTGTTCATTGCATCTTTGTTAAGAATTGTCACTATCCAAGGTGTTCTAGTTAATCATTAGGTGTTTTTATTTCTGTGTTTGTATTCTAGTTAATAATTAAGAGTATTTATTTCTGTGTTTGTGTCTCCTGACAATGGTGAATTTATTTATTTTTCCCCTTTATTGTTAAGAGTAACAATGCAAGGCTTCATAATCAATTTCTATAGTGTGATTTCTCTTTAATAAATTATTTATTTGCTTTAAAACTTAATAAATATGCATGTTTATTACTTTGGACTCACAGACCGATGTTAGCACTCACGCTAGGATTTGTCATGTTAGTACTGGAGGGTTAACGTTCTCCCTTGAATTTGGGTGCCATGCAGGGGCCCGTATGTAATGGTGGGCCAGATGAGAGTAAGATATACTGCTTTCTTGGCTGAAGGCGTGCACGCTCTCATGATACGGAAAACAAACCTAACAGTCTTCAGTCTTTGGACCTGACCCATTTGGTGTGCATATTCCACTTCAGATCACTAGTAATACTCATTTTTAGAAGTGTGATACCGCTTGAGTTGGGAATCAATGTACCTTTATCAAGCAACTTGAGAGGGCTGTGTTTTTTAATAGGCTTAAGTGTTATAGGTATGTGTTTGCTTTTAGATGGATTTATTTGTAGACATTTCTTTGCTGAGACCCATATTACAATGTTTATCACGTCTTGTAGAAAAGCACTGGGATTTGTATTACTTTGGGTCACATGGTACAATTACAGTCATCTGCATATTGAGCCATCTTTGAAGTATGGTAACACACCAAGAGAGGTGAAGCGTAACAATAAAAAATGGGGTTGGGGTCAGGAATGACCTTTGAATTACACCTGAGGTCAAGGGTACAGAGTAGGGCATCTCAACCTACGCTTAAAGTGCACTGGGTACAGCTGGAGAGGAAAGAGTCCAGCCACATCAGCAATGAACCACTGATCCCATACAGCTATAGCTTGAGCAGGAGCCGGTGATGGGCACAGAATCAAAAGCCTTCCTCCAATTCAGACATAACACTTTGATGACACTAACTAGCTTGCTTTCGAGAGAGACGGGCCAGTCACTGATGAGTTCCATTAGCTGTGTAGCCATTGTTTCATGTATGCCGAAATGTTAAATTAATGTAGCAACAACTATCAAGGCTCAGTAGGGCCATACGTAATTCTCCATATCTGTACTGCTTGAAGGTGCTTGAATGGAAGGAAAGCACTTAGCATTGTGATGAGCAGGGATATTCCCCTGTAGAAGGCTCAGTATTGGGAACATAACTGCATCTTGACAAATGTCAAAAGATAAGGAGAAGGGCAATTAGCAAGGTATTACTCTGTAGGGCGCCGGAATATGACCACCAAGATAATGGGGCCATGGCTAGAAACAGCTGCAAGCTTCCAACATCATGTCAGCTTTTGTACAAACTTGGTTCCTGGAAACAACAATGTCACGTGGTCGCAATAGCCGGGTTGTACCATGCTTGAGAAATGCGTTGCATTTAACTTGCAGTGTTGGAAAGACTGTGATTGGATTGTGAGCCGAATGTTAGTTCATTTTGTGCCATATTAGTGACATTTTTGAAGATGGACCATTTTGTCATAAAGAAGCCAAAACTATGTACACCCTCAATAAATGATGAAAAAGCATTGCATTCTAACAGCAGCACTAGCATGTAGTAGCAAGACATGATCGCGGATGTGTGCGTAAGTTCTATAGGTAGGCCTGTCTGTTTTGTCAGATGCCCGGGGAATGATTGGAACTTCAAATAGCACCATCAAAAGTTTGGGTGACTATTTCATAATCGGTGGGCGTGGCAGCTCAATTCCAATAGTTCTATGTTTTCATCAAGATGGCTAAGGTTTGAATTGCAGTCGAGGAATGCAAAATTTTTGAAATGGGAAGTCATGTTCTGTTGATGTGGAGTCTACTTAAAACTGTAGATCCACAGATGTGTGCGTAAGTTCTATAGGTGGGCCTGTCTGTTTTGTCAGATGCCTGAAGAATGATTTGTACTTCAAATAGCACCATCAAAAGTTCGGGTGATTATTTCGTAATTGGTGGGCATGACAGCTCAGTTACAATGGTTCTATGTTCTCATCAAGATGGCTAAGGTTTGAATCGCAGTCGATGAATGCAAAATTTTTGAAATGAGAAGTCATGATCTGTTGATCTGCAGTCTACTTACAACCGTAGATCCCATCGCTAATGATTATAAGATTTAAAATCGAATGAGCTCTAAGCTTGCTTACCTTTTTTGGTACTTTTGAACCATTACAATATCATTTATGGTGGTTTATTTTGAGTATCCAACCATTCTTTGTGCTTACCTTGTACCTTAAATGGTGAGTGGATTCAGTGGCATTCTCAGTGGGTGGGCTATAAATCCAGGCCAGTAGCATGGACACAAATTTACCTCGAGTGATGGTTATGAAAAGAAAGCCTGTCCTGCCGAGTGCGGTGGCGGATCTTTAATAAATATTGGTGGTTTTGATTGTTACGATGTAGTTATATCCAACAATCGAAATCATAGCTTCTGTACTGTTAACATAAAGCGGCTACATTATTGATACTGATCGTAAAATGAATAATATTGTTCTTTTTCTTTGAGGAAATAGAATTTTCATTTAAATAATTTGTTTTATTTAAAAGGAACCACTTTGGTGTTAGCCCCATGAAGGTGAAGTGTGTCATAGATATTTTGATTATGGGGGACTCAAGGCAACTCTATTCCACCCACAAACAAGGCTGTATCTTCCCCATCCCCTTCCTTTCTTAACTCTGTCAGTGCTGGGAATCGAATGCAGGATGCCTTAGGTCACATCCCTACAAGGCTCCTTAGCTTCCAGCTAATTCTTCCGTCCGGTCTTGTGCATTTAGGACAGTTGGAAAATGTATGCCTTAATAAATGCTCCCCATAAAACATTTGTAAAAATAATAACTGTACCTATTTATAACAATAATTGCAAATGCCTCCTTTTCATGTGGCTCAGTTGGTTGAGTTGCTGTCCTTCTTAGTCCGAGTTTGCAGATTCAAATCCAGGCTTGGGTTGGTGGTGCTTAAAAGTATGTTGTAATTTCATCAGCTCCATGTCATTGGCTTTTGGCATGTTAAAAATTATCTGGCGGGATAAACTTCTGACGGTCCGGTGTCTGTTAAGAAATAGTATTTGGGATGAACTTTAAACAAATAAAAATACTATCCCCACAAAACGCCACTGGCACAGACTACCATATACTAGCACTGGTTCCAGGGTTACAAACCATTGAATGAGACTAATCTTGAGGGTTACACACCCACAGGGAATCAGTCTAACAAGCAGTCGCTCTATGTTGCTGTATAATAATGTGACTAATAAAGTCATTCTAGTACTGGCATAGTTTCTATACTTGACAAATTTATAACTTGCTAACCTCATTCAGTGGTGTATGCTGGAATGAAGACGTGGGCACCACTAGAATTAGGTTACTACTTTTCGATAGTTGGTTTAGTGAATGTCAAGACTTAAGCATCTTTTTGCCACCAGGGGAGGCTGCTGTGTTATCAAACCAGTTTCACAACCCACTGCCCTCGCTTCTGCCACTGCTAATATTCAAAATCTGATCAGTGAAAATGGTAGCCTAGGGTTTAGCAAATTAAAGCCTGGATTTATTGCTAAATTGATAGAATGCTTGCCTTTGGTCCGAAGGCACCGGTTCAAACCTTGGCCTCAACCACCTCATACGATTAATTTCCCTGGCTTGGGGACTGGATATTTATGACATCTTCGCCATTCATGTCATCATCATTAGGTCTCCACCAAGCCTTTCCAGAGGCTATACCTTATTATTTTTATTATTATTATTATCAAATTAAAATGTAGAATTTTACAGCATTACCAGTCGTCTTACCCATTGTTCACTGGCTTATTAGCTTCCTCGGTAGATTGTTGGTGGTGTCCAACCCGTGATTACGGGTTCGATTCCAAACAACAACATGAAAGATTGCATTTCATTTTAACAGATCTACCTATGAAAAGAATATTACCGGTATATTACTCCCCTGACAGCAGCCCTGCAGTGTCTTCCTACAAGGATGCAGAAGTAGACAGGAGTGAAATACCAGCGCTCTGTTTTCTATGTGAGGTGAGGAAGTCTATACGATGTGGAACACATGGTGGTTTGAAATCGATTCCATGATCATGAGTAGGACACCACCACTTGTCTACTGAGGAAGCTAATAAACAGTGAACAACAGGTATGACTGCTCGTAATTTTGTAAATTTCCACATTTTAATTTAATAATATCATGGTGTGGTTTACTGTAGGCACATCCTAGTTCGTGAACCATGGGCAATGACTGAGTGGCCTAGTAAGTGGTCCTGAGAGTCGGGATACCAGTTGATACGGAATGGGAGTGGGCATCTCGGACATATCCTGAGTCATGGCCTTCCTTGTGCTAGGGCTATACAATCCATCGTCGTCCCTAACCTGTTAGAGGAGACATCTGACTTGGACTATGTGTAAGTAGGGTATGTAGCATTCTCTTCATGAATTTACCAAGCTCAGAACATTTTCAGCAAGCCTCGGACCTATGGGAGTAACGGAGTAATGGAGGCAAGGGACTCCTTGGAAACAACTTGGCGAACAAAATAGAATTCGATGGGGAGCTCTCAATATTAATGGGGCTTACGGAAGAAAGAAAGTAGAACTGGCTGACTCAACAAAGAGGATGCATCTGGATATGCTAGGAGTAAGTGATATTCAGTTAAGGGGAGATAATGAGGAAGAGATAGGAGATTATAAAGTATACCTGTCAGGTGTTAAAAAGGGAAATGCAGAATCTGGGAGAGGGCTGTTCATCAGGAATACTATTGCATGCAACATGGTTTCTGTTAGGCACGTAAACGAGCGTATGATGTGGGTAGATTTGGCAGTTGGAGGAATTAGGACGAGAATTGTCTCAGTGTATTCAACATGTGCGGGTGCAGATGACAATGAAGTTGACAAGTTTTATGAAGCATTGAGTGGCATCATAGTCGGGGTGAACGGCAACGATAGGATAGTGCTAATGGGCAATTTCAATGCGAGAGGTGGGAATAGAACTGATGGATAAAAAAGGGTGATTGGTAAATGTGGGGAATATATGGAACCTAATAGGAATGGGAGGCATTTGCTCAACTTCTGTTCTAGTATGGGTTTAGCAGTTACGAATATATTCTTCAAGCATAAGACTATTCACCGCTACACATGGGAGGGTGGGGGTACGAGATCCTTAATAGACTATATCTTAACCGACTTCAAATTCAGGAAGTTTGTTAGGAATATATAGGTTTTTCAGGGATTTTTTCCATGATACAGACCACTAACTGATCTGTAGGAAACTAAGTATCTCTAGGCCTGGGAGAGAGAAATTGATATCTGTCTGCAAACAAATAAAGGTAGAAAATCTTCAGGACTAGGGAATTAGACAGAAGTACACAGACATAATTAGTAGGAAGTTCTGAACAGTGGACAGTAAGCAGGTTCAGGATATATAAAGAGAATGGGTGGCATACAAAGATGCTGTAGTAGAAAAAGCAAGAGAATGCCTAGGAACAAGAGTGTGTAAAGATGGGAAGAAGCGAATATCTTGGGGGAACAATGAAGTGAGAGCAGCTTGTAAACGTAAGAGGAAGGCTTATCAGAAATGGCTCCAAACCAGGGCTGATGCAGATAGGGAATTGTACATAGATGAAAGAAACAGAGCAAAACAAATAGTTGCTGAATCCAAAAAGAAGTCGAGGGAAGATTTTGGTAATAACCTGGAAAGGCTAGGTCAAGCAGCAGGTAAAACTTTCTGGACAGTAATAAAGTATCTTAGGAAGGGAGGGAAAAAGGAAATGAACAGTGTTTTGTGTAATTCAGGTTCACTCATAATAGATCCCAGGAAATCACTGGAGAGGTGGAGAGAATAATTTAAAACATTTCTCAAGGTAAAATTAAATCTTCACAGTGGTGTCACAAGAATGGTGCTCAAGTGGAGGAGGAAAATGAAGCTGGTGAAATTACGATTGAGGAAGTGGAAAGAATGGTAAATAAACTCCATTGTCATAAAGCAGCAGGACTAGATAAAATTAGACCTGAAATGGTGAAGTATACTGGGAAGGCAGGGATGAAATGGCTTCATAGAATAATAAGATTAGAATGAAGTGTTGGTAAGGCAACTTCAGATTGGACAAAAGCAGTAATTGCACCTATCTATAACCACGGGAACAGGAAGGATTGCAACAAATATCAAGGTATCTCATTTACTGGTATACTAGGCAAAGATTCACTGGCGTCTTGGAAGGGAGGGTGCGATGAGTGGTTGAGAGGAAATTGGATGAAAACCAGTGTGGTTTCAGACCACAGAGGGGCTGTCAGGATCAGATTTTCAGTATGCACCACGTAATTGAAAAATGTGACGAGAAGAATAGACATTTGTGTTTATGTTTCATAGATCTAGAGAAAGCATATGAAACGGTACCAAGGCAAATGTTGTTCACCACACTGAGGAACTATGGGATTAAAGATAGATTGTAAAAATCTGTTGTTGTTTGAGTCATCAGTCCATAGACTGGTTTGATGCAGCTCTCCATGCCACCCTATCCTGTGCTAAACTTTTCATTTCCACGTAACTATTGCATCCTACATCTGCTCTAATCTGCTTGTCATATTCATATCTTGGTCTACCCCTACCGTTCTTACCTCCTACACTTCCTTCAAAAACCAACTGAACAAGTCCTGGGTGTCTTAAGATGTGTCCTATCATTCTATCTCTTCTTCTCGTCAAATTTAGCCAAATCGATCTCCTCTCACCAATTCGATTCAGTATCTCTTCATTCGTGATTCGATCTATCCATCTCACCTTCAGCATTCTTCTGTAACACCACATTTCAAAAGCTTCTATTCTCTTTCTTTCTGAGCCAGTTATCGTCCATGTTTCACTTCCATACAATGCCACGCTCCACACAAAAGTCTTCAAAAACATCTTTCTAATTCTGATATCAATGTTTGAAGTGAGCAAATTTCTTTTCTTAAGAAAGCTCTTCCTTGCTTGTGCTAGTCTGCATTTTATGTCCTCCTTACTTCTGCCATCGTTAGTTATTTTACTACCCAAGTAACAATATTCATCTACTACCTTTAAGACTTCATTTCCTAATCTAATATTTTGCATCACCTGCCTTCGTTCGACTGCACTCCATTACTTATGTTTTGGACTTATTTATTTTCATCTTGTACTCCTTACACAAGACTTCATCCATACCATTCAGCAACTTCTCGAGATCTTCTGCAGTCTCAGATAAAATAACAATATCATCTGCAAAACTCAAGGTTTTGATTTCCTCTCCTTGGACTGTGATTCCCTTTCCAAATTTCTCTTTGATTTCCTTTACTGCCTGTTCTATGTAAACATTGAAAAGGAGAGGGGACAAACTGCAGCCTTGCCTCACTCCTTTCTGGATTGCTGCTTCTTTTTCAAAGCCCTCGATTCTTATACCTGCAGACTGATTTTTATACAGATTGTAGATAATTCTTCGTTCTCGGTATCTGATCCCTATCATCTTCAGAATCATAAATAGCTTGGTCCAATCAACATTATCGAATGCCTTTTCTAGATCTACAAATGCCATGTACGTGGGCTTGTCCTTCTTGATTCGATCCTCTAAGATCAGACGTAAAGTCAGGATAGCTTCACGTGTTCCTACATTTCTTCTGAAGCCAAATTGATCTTCTCCCAATTCAGCTTCAACTTGTTTTTCCATTCTTTTGTAAATAATACGTGTTAAAATTTTGCAGGCATGAGATACTAAACTAATGGTGCGGTAGTTTTCACACCTGTCAGCACCGGCTTTCTTGGGAATAGGTATAACAACATTCTGCTGAAAATCAGATGGGACTTCTCCTGTCTCATACATCTTGCAGACTAAATGAAATAACCTTGCCATGCTGGTTTCTCCTAAGGCAGTCAGTAATTCAGAGGGAATGTCATCAATTCCAGGTGCCTTGTTCCTATTGAGGTCACTCACAGCTCTGTCAAACTCTGACCTCAAAATTGGGTCTCCCTTTTCATCAGCATCAACAGCCTCTTCATGTTCCAGAACCAAATTATCTACATCTTTACCTTGATACAACTGTTGGATATGCTCCTGCCATCTTTCTGCTTTGTCTTCTTTCCCTAGAAGTGGTTTTCCATCTGAGCTCTTAATATTCATACACCTAGATTTCCTTTCTCCAAAGGTTTCCTTGTTTTTCCTGTATGCAGCATCTACATTTCCCAGGACCATACAGCCTTCGACATCCTTGCATTTCTCCTTCAGCCATTCTTTCTTAGCTGCCTTGCACTTTCTATCCACTTCATTCTTTAATCACCTGCATTCTTTTCTGCCCTCTTCATTTCTAGCATTCTTGTATTTTCGTCGTTCATCAATCAGGTCTAGTATCTCCTGAGTTATCCACTGATTCTTAGTTGATCTTTTCTTCCTTCCTAACATTTCTTCAGCAGCCCTACTGACTTCATTTTTCATGATTCTCCACTCTTCCTCTATAGTGTTTCCTTCAGCCTTTTCATTTAGTCCTTGTGCAACATGTTCCTTGAAACAATCCCTCACATTCTTTTCTTTCAACTTGTCTAGATCCCATCTTTTTGCATTCTTTCCTTTCTTCAATTTCTTCAACTTCAGATGGCATTTCATGACCAACAAGTTGTGGTCAGAGTCCACGTCTGCTGCTGGGAAAGTTTTGCAATCCAACACCTGGTTTCTGAATCTCTGCCTAATCATAATGAAGTCTATTTGATACCTTCCAGTGTCTCCAGGTCTCGTCCACGTATACAGCCGTCGTTTGTGGTGTTTGAACCAAGTATTGGCAAGGACTAAATTATGATCAGTGCAGAATTCAACCAGACGACTTCCTCTTTCATTCCTTCGTCCCAATCCAAATTCTCCTACTGTACTACCTTCTCTTCCTTGGCCTACCACTGCATTCCAGTCTCCCATCACAATTAGATTTTCGTCACCTATTACATATTGTATTAAATCTTCTATCTCCTCATATATTCTTTCGATTTCTTCATCATCCGCTGAACTAGTAGGCATATAGACCTGCACTATTGTGGTGGGCATTGGTTTGGTGTCTATCTTGACGACAATAATTCTTTCACTATGCTGGTCGTAGTGGCTTACTTCTAACATTCCACGCTCTGACTCGCAGAATGTCAGTATCCGTCTTCCTGATGATCGCCCCCTCTCGTGTAGTCCCCACCCGGAGATCCGAATGGGGGACTAGTTTACCTCCGGAATATTTTACCCGGGATCAGTACATCATTCATACAGAGAGAGCTGCATGTCCTCGGGAGTTAGTTACGGCTGTAGTTTCCCGTTGCTTTCAGCCGTGTAGCAGTATCAACACAGCTAAGCCACGTTGAGTATTATTACAAGGCCGTATCAGTCAATCATCCAGACTGCCGCCCTTGCAACTACTGAAAGGCTGCTACCGCCCTTTCGATGAACCATTCGTTAGTCTGGCCTCTCAACAGATACCCATCCGATATGGTTGCACCTGCGGCTCGGCTATCTGCATCATTGGGACACGCAAGCCTCCCCACCGCGGCAAGGTCACATGGTTCGCAGAGGAGGGTAAAAATCTATCAAAGTTATTTATGTTGCAATTTGGGCTGCAGTGAGAATTTATGGTAGAATGAGTTCTTTGTTCAGGTTACTTACAGGGGTTAGACAAAGCTGTAATCTTTCACCTTTGTTGTTCATAGTTTACATGGATCATCTGCTGAAAGGTATAAAGTGGCAGGGAGGGATTCAGTTAGGTGGAAATGTAGTGCGCAGTCTGGCCTATGCTAACAACTTGGTCTTAATGGCAGATTGTCCTGAAAGCCTGCAGTCTAATAACCTGCAACTTGAAAATAGGTGGAATCAGTATGGTATGAAAATTAGCCTTTCAAAGACAAAATTGTTGTCAACATGTAAGAAATTCAACAGAAATTAATGTCAGGTTGGTGATACAAATCTGGAACAGGTGGATAATTTCAAATATTTAGGATGTGTGTTCTCCCAGGATGGTAATATAGTAAGTGAGATTGAATCAAGGTGCAATAAAGATACTGCAGTGAGCTCACAGTTGCAATCAACAGTATTCTGTAAGAAGGAAGTCAGCTCCCGGACCAAACTCTCTTTACATTGGTCTGTTTTCAGACCAAATTTGCTTTATGGGAGCAATATCTGGGTGGACTCAGGATATCTTATTCATATATTAGAATTAACAGACATGAAAGTAGCAAGAATGATTGCTGGTACAAACAGGTGGGAACAATGGGGGGAGGGTACTCAGAGTGAGGAGATAATGGCTAAGTTAGGAATGAATTCGTTGGAATGAGCTGTACGCATAAACCGGCTTCGGTGGTGGGGTCATGTGGGACGAATAAATGATACGCTCCCTAGGAGAATAATGGTCTCTGTTATGGAGGATAAGAGAAGTAGAAGAAGACCAAGACGATGATGGCTAGACTCAGTTTCTATTGATTTAAAGATAAGAGGTATAGAACTAAGTGAGGTCGCAACACTTGGTACATATAGAGGAGTGTGGCAACATTTAGTAAATTCACAGAGGCTTGCAGACTGAATGCTGAAAGGCATTATGATCTATAATGATGATGTATGTATGTATAATGATAATAATAATATTAATAATAATAATAATAATAATAATAATAATAATAATAATAATAATAATAATAATAATAATAATAATAATAATAATTATAATGCATGGCCTTTGGAAAGAATTGTTGGTGACCTAATGGGGATAAAATGAATGATTGTGAAGACGTCATAAACACCCAGTCTCCAAGGAGAATTAAGAGTATGGAGAGGAAGATGTGGGGTAGACCATTTTAAACGATCATCAATTTATCTGCATACTTCATGTCAGAGAATGGTTTATGCCGTATCTATTTTATTACAAAAGGAACTCAACAAGGTCAGTCACGTTACACACTGTAAATTCAAATAAATTAAAATTGTCCTGAGAATTATAATAAAACAGAAATAATTTTCTCAACTATAAATAATCAGTAGGAAGGCTTTGTACATGCGACAGCAAACACGTGGACTTGACACCATAGTACATGAATCAATCGTGTCCGTTTGGAGGCTCCCGGAGAACTTCGAGTCTGAGCTCTCTTCTCTCTCGTGTTGAACTGACTGAGCAAAAGCTTTGCACACCTATCCCGTCAGTCGCCGCATCTATTGGACATTCAGCCGTGAGCAGCACAAGGTGAGTCGAGGGGAGAGGGAATCAGCACCTGGCCTGCGATATCGGCCTCTGATGCCTTGAACTCAGCGTTATGAGCAGAGTTTTTTCTCTTATTACTTTGAAGTTTTTAAAATGGAACAATGTGTCAAATGCTTATACTATAATGTGCATTAAATTTCCATCATTCTTATTTGACGTTTGGGCTCACCGATAGCCTTGGTAGCCCTCAGTATACACCACTGTCTTCATTGATTAGACTACACAAAAGATTTTAGTTGGCCACGATTACACCCATTTGTAGCCAACAAGAGAAGCATAAGCCACATCGCTTCAAAATAAAGGGATAGAGCTCTTTTCTTTTTTCTTCTACAAGTCCAAACCAGCACCGTCCTAAAGGCCACCAGAACAACCCTTCAGACAATGGGCTTATAACCTTACATGACCAGGAGTGAGGCCCCAAGTGAGAAGGTTGGTAGCATGTCCGCCCCAAAAAGGGAGTTAAAGTGAACACAATAGAGAGGCCAAAATAGTCATGTAAAAACAACACACGAGAATACAAAAAAAAACAAGAGGAAAACACACACTTACCGTAGAAGGTGGGAGGAAGCAGAAAAAGGCCGTGGTCAAATTTGAAAACGAAACAGTTACAGTGCTTCATTGATTTAGTGAAATGAAAATCTACATTTTGGAACAATAAAATATAGGTCAAATAGGGTTGGTTGAAAGAAAAGAAAATGCTGACCTCGATAAGAAAACCAATGAAAGCAAGAAGGATAAAAGCTTACTAAAATGACTTTAATTCCCTTAAGAAAATATGTTGCAACAACTTAAAAGAGAAAATAAAAATTCTGATGGAAATTAAAATTCTTGAAGGCTTTTAAAACCTTCTGGATAATTTTGGAAACTATAAAACATCATTTAATTTTGGAATGCTTCAAAAGAACAATAAATTGAAAACCAATTAACCTTGTTAAAAATAAATAAAATGTTATTTAAACTGAAAAAATTTACAGGAACAATAAAATATAGGTCAAATAGGGTTGGTTGAAAGAAAATAAAATGCTGACCTCGATAAGAAAACCAATGAAAGCAAGAAGGATTAAAGCTTACTAAAATGACCGGTCACCTACCTTAAAATTAATTAAACTTAACATCTAGAAAATTATTAGTCCTAGGTTGCAGTAAAATTCCACATTTAAGAATCCTTTTTACATCAAGTCGAGCCGATGCAAGGATAGTTTTCTTTTACACTAGCGAATAACGCAAATCCCCTTTCAAGAATTACAAAACCTTGAAAAATAAATGGCAAATAAAATTTAGGATCACATTGCACTTATTGCACACGAAAATCAAAACATATCTGCACCAAGGAAGGTACAATTATGTCACCCGAACTGATCAAAATCTAAGTTAGCCCAACAATCAAATAAACAACTCATTGCTAAGGCAACAACAACAACAAACAGCATGTCGCCCAAAGACAAAAGACACAAAACTAGCCCCAAATAGAATAATAAATTATAAGAGCCAAAATAAGCAGAACAGAAAATGATAAATTAACTCAAAAGCCCAACCAAAAATTTAGAGGATTAACCAAAATTAAACAGATCCTTGCACTGGCTCCCGATTCACATGGAGTTCTAGAAATGTTTACCATCTAAAATCGTAGTAGAACTTAAAATTAATTTTGAAAAACTGTCCACACCGCGCTTTTCTCTTAAAACACCAAGATGAAAATTCTTTTGTCAAACACATGGTAACGGAATGAACGTGCAGTCATTATGCGAGTCGAAGATAATAATTATTATAATTACCCTGGATAAAGATCACTTTTGAAACACATAACTAGAATAATTTCTTGGAATTTTCTGTTCCTTTGAAGGTAGAATTCCCATGAGTAAGTAAAAGATGTAACTTACAGTTTTTAATCCATGAACAACGGAGCAACTCTGAGGGCTACAAAATGTTACCTTTCACAAGTAGGCCAAAAGGAGAAGAAAATGCAGATTAACAGCTCATCGCACACATGTAGA
Source organism: Anabrus simplex (assembly GCF_040414725.1). Lineage (NCBI taxonomy): Eukaryota > Metazoa > Arthropoda > Insecta > Orthoptera > Tettigoniidae > Anabrus > Anabrus simplex. Next base: position 206,754,888 of record NC_090266.1, on the reverse strand, counting down.
AATTATCAAGGCCAACTACCAGGTTAAAAGGCTCCAAATGCCCACAGAGGCCTGGTTTTATCCAGGATCAAAGTCGCCAACCTGAAGCATATCGCTGCTCCACCACACACAACTTACTCCCACGGCAATTCACCTCACACTGGTGGCGTCCCAAGCTGAGAAGCATGGCTTACCCTTCCTGCTGCTCGCACACACGCAGAATCCCTCAGGTGGTCTCGAAAGTTTGAAGCCTAGTCGCCAGAACGTAGCACTTCATAGACCGACCTGATATGAAAAACAAATTCAAACGAAGATGGCAAGATATTACACATTAAATGTGATACGACAATGTTCATTCTCAAAGTTCGTTGATACAAATTTCTAATGGTGAAGATACCAGTTCAAAAGGTTTTCTGGGGAGGTTCATTACACTAAATACTATCACAGTCCTCCTTCCCCGAAGCACAATATATTCTAATGTTTACTTCAATGATGATATAGTGGTCTGTAAGTAAACTAGATTTAGTTGAAGCAGTCCAATGAAGAATGACCACTGGGATAAAATTCATTACTTTTAAAGGTCCACATGACCAAACTTATAGCATCAGTTACTGTTCCACATAATGTTGCTTTTCAAATAAATAGATGGGGTGTGACCAAAATTAATTAACAGTCACATTAATCGACCACTCAGGAAATTGCAGTAATAAAATTTCACACCAAATTGAGAGCATATTCACCAGAGTTTTCTGAATTGCCGATTGCACACAGTATACTTTCAACCAAGGTGTCACACTGTAATATAGTTTTCAAACATAAAACGAAGTTTCCTTTTGAGGTTTTAAAAATCTTACATAAGTTTCAAATATTCCAACCGAGAACCAAAATGAAGTCCCTTTCTTACTAGTTCATGCATCCAGATTTTTTCCTAAAAGCACGGTGGTAACATAATTCTAATGCTATGATATGTTTACAGATCTCCTTGGGTTTTAAGGATGTGCATCATCTCATGTCATAAATTAGCAATAGCAGGCTAATCAAACATTCAATCAGGACTGGAGGAAGGCAAAAATAATGCAAGGAGGGCAAGTTAAGGGAAACAGGAATAAAAATAAAGCTGGTTAGTATATGGTTACAAGGATCAATGGATCCACCAATTAACTTTACCTGACATTAACTACCGATAAATTAACCGAGGCTCAGAGTGCTCCACAAGCCTGGTTAGGCACAGAAGGAAAGGGGAGAGTCAATACAACAACAAACAAAAAACAAGAACAGGTGACCACAACTAAAGCACTACATTAATCCACCACAATATATACTAACTAAAAGGATACACAGAAACTATTAAACAAGAGCATGTTAGGGTACGTGATACACATTTATACCTAGTACTACACAAGAGAACCAGAATAGATAGCACAAATGGTTTATTAAAACAACAGAAGAAGAAGCAGTAGAAATGTTTCAATGATCACAGATCACAAAACTGATAGTCTCACAACTAAAGATACAGGAACACACAATAGTAATAATGCAGTGGGAACATATGGTACCACTAACTCTCAAAGGACAAACAGAAAAGCAAAGGTCAAGACAACAAGATTAGCTAATAATACACAGAATATTTGGAGTAAGATCAGCAGGGATAAAACATTAAATTACATATACCTGGGTAATGCACACATAACTACAGAGTGGTGAACTCATCAATTTGCTCAAGATCAGAAATTAGCAGCGAATAAACATACTCACTAGGATAGGATCACCAACTTATCCATAGTTACCCACTAAATCTAGGTAAAGAATCAAGGAGAGACAACTTATACTTTCAACAGACCAAAGGAAAACCAACTGAGAGGACCAGAGATCTTAAAAATAATTCATGGTTAAGGATGGCTTAAACTGAGCAATGTTAGAGTCGACAGGCACGTTAGGAGACTCCTATAGTTTACAAGATGGAGGGTTCACGATCAGTAGGTCATCCATAACAGCCATATCAAATGTACCACACAAGGAACGACACCCAGATAGAAGTAAACTAAGTCATGAAACATTGACCTTAAACACCATGAGAAACCCCGGGTACACATGGTTCAAAGAAGAAACACAGGAGGGATAGGCCCAAAAGGTATAGATTGTAGATAATGAAACCGCTTGATAGGAAACGCTCAGTAAAAGAAAGAGGGAGGAAGGAACTCAACCAAAGATCCTGTCACTCATCAGTAGGATGACAATAGTACCAACTGTGAGATCCCAGGTAATGCCATACTCACCTAGAGAAACCACAGAATGGCAAGATGACAAGTATACAGAATCATCTGATACAAGGGATTCACTAGGAAAAATGCCATAGGCTGGCAGGGTACTTAAGAAGAGCCTAGAAATACAAGATATAGAATGGTGGCGTCGGACCAAGATCAAGTGGGAAACCACAAGTTGAAGAAACCAGAGTCCACTAAGAATCAAGATATTTCCAGCAAGAAAGGTTACTCAACCAGAGTTGTGGATCCACTAACAAATGGCCAAATCTACTGCAACACAGGGAAATTAAAGGACAATTCACATCCCTACCAAAGTGTCCTGACAACCAAACATCTGAAGCATGAACACTATTCCAATAATGACCAGCTAGATACATGAGTCAACTCAAAAGAGGTTAAAGGATATCCATCCTCAACACGTGCTTACCAGCCATTACACAAATTCAGCGCAATACCGAGCAGAAACTACATCACCAAAACAACAAGGTACAACCCAAGGACTAGGACCATATCATATAGGTACAAAGGATATACCCCCCTTCAGGGAAGAAGTCCTACATTGTACCACCGAACAACCCATACAGTAATTAGTAGGTAAAGTAAATTACACTTCATCGCTAACAATCCACAACTCAAAGAATGAAAAGCAAACCACAAAAACTTTGCCAAGTTACAAGACCGGAGATTCAACCACAATGCCCGCAGTAGTGCACAAACCAAACACCATTAGATAAGGAATGGAGAGACAGAATTTCTACACTATTTCAAATCAATTTTAAATTGAAAGGTTAGGATGATAAATGCCACACCTAAAACATTTACAGGTAAAATAGGTTAGCAATGGTTTATACATAGAATACAGCACCAGAAACAGCTGCCCGGAATAACCAAAAAGAAGAGTGTTAGATCACTTAGTCATAGATGAATACAAAACATCAGTAGCCGGAAAATGAAACACCTTTAAGACATACAGTCCATGCACTAGGCAAGCAGGCAACCATTTCCGACCCCAACAAATCATAATACACCATAACCAGTAACCGCACAATACCAAAATGATGCAGATTGCAACCAAATCATACTAAGCTCCTCACATACTCACACACATACAATGAAAGGATGATAAAATGGTAAACCATTCAAGTAGCAATCTCACTCCCACTCACTCCATCCCAAATGCACTATAGCCCAGCAATGATTAAGCCATTCGATGATAGCTGGATCCAGCACAAGAAATTCCATGCAGAACGAAGTAAGATATAATTCCGTTAATTTAAATTACAACACTTGAGTAAACAGGGAATCAATCCAGAAGCACAAATTAAAGTTAGATGAGATTAGACACCCACAGTGGCAATTTAGTCGCACACCACGCAAGCACAAGGTTCAGTTATACCAAGATAATATTTTAAAGAAAAAATACCATTACCACAAGACAGGCAAGGTAAACAGATTTTTGGCTACAAGTAATCAAACAGTGTAACAATAATACATAAGAAGCACTAAAGTTAGAGTCACAAACACTAGACACAACAAAGACCAAATTGATTCATCCACCAAACCGCAGTATGTGTACCAGGTTCAACTAAATGTACGGATCAGTTACCAAAGATGCATCCAATCAACAGAGGATTCAGTACAATATTACCCGTTAACCCAGTTTAATTTGGGAAACATGAATGCGCCTAATCCGTTTTGCTACTGGATTGCTTACCAAAATAGAAACCAGAGATAAGAACTCCAACACAGTACACGGCCTTGATATCTAGGGGCAAGCTTTGCCGAAAACTTATTCACGGCCTTGCTCACGGGTTAACATTTAACATATACCACATCACCAACATTCAATTCAAATGACTTTATACCTTTATTGTATTTCCTTTTGATCTTCTCATATGACACAGATAAATTCATTTTACCTTCATTCCAGATCCTTTGAATGTCATTAGGCTTTGACAATTCCGGCAGAAGATCTTTGATACACAGAACATTAGACATGGGGGAGTATGGGGTATAGCTGAACATTAGAGACATAGGTGTCTTATCACGTGATTAATGAATAGCAGAATTAAAGGCATGGGCCAACCAGTGCAGACAGGATTCCCATTTGGGCTGATTGTCATGATGATGCGCTATCAACGCAGACTTTAGGTTCCGATTCAACCTCTCTGCATATGAAGGATTTGGATAGTACGGTGTAATGGTAACATAGGAGATGCACAACTCAAACAGATACATTTTGAAAGAGTTACTGGTGAAAGAACTAGCATTGTCAGATACTAAGAACTTGGGAGGACCAAAGGATGTGAAAATAGAATTCAGACAGGTGATTAAAGTATGGGAATTGGTGGACCTGGTGGGAAAGATCCAACAAAACTGGGAGATGGCATCTATACAGACAAGATGTGGGTGTTTCCTCAAGAAGACCGAGGAAGGGGACCTACAAAATTGATGAACAGCCATTACATTGGACGGGAGGCTAGTGATGATGACAACAATCCCACAGAGTAATTTAAATTAGGTTTGCTGATGGCACAAGATTTACAGGATTTGAACATGTTTTAGATGTCACTGTCCATTATCTTCCAGACAATGGACTGCCTAATTTTCTGTCTGGTTATGAAGTTACCTAAATGACCACCATGGGAGAGCAGTGATAATACCTAAAGATGACTGGTACCAGAACTTTTGGAACAACAATTTTGAAATTATGGTCCTTGCAACCCATACAACAGCAAACGTCCTCAGATAAGGAGTAAGGTTTTACTTTGGTCCCACTATTGATTTTGTTAATGATGCTTTTCAATTCCGGATCCTAGGAAGGACATGCTGGGTCTGGCGAATGCAACCTTTGATAACTTCACTATCAGTTCGGCATTCTTTAGCCGTTGCAAGACTTCCCTGACGTGGACCATATATTCCTCAAAGGTATTTGCGAAAATAACAAAATCATCCAAATAATTGAATACGAATTTAAATTTTATGTCCGAGAGGATGGAATTTAACAGTCTAGCCAACACTACGGCACTGCACAACAGGTCAAAGGGGAGCCTCAGAAAGTAATACAGGTTCAAATCCGTTATGAATGCAGTAAGGAGAATGGATTTCTTGGATAAAGGTACTTGGTAGTATGCTTGGTTCAAGTCTAGCACCATGAAAAATCTGAGAACCATCCAAAACAAGTACGAAGGTCAGGCAATGGGATAGATTGAAACACAATCTTGCTGTTCAGTGCTCTATAATCGATAACAGTGCGAAAGCCACCAGAAGGCTTGGGTATCAAGAACACTGGGGACGTGTAAGGTGAAGTAGAAAGTCTAATTACGCCATCCCTCTCCATTTGCTCAATAATCTTTTTTGATTCCAGCATGCGAGGTGGGGAAAGATGGTACGGGAGATCGAACTGGCTGATGGTCCAACAACTCAATATAGTACTCCAGAATATCAGTCAAGCCTAACTTGCTAGTGAAAACTTCCAGGAACTCCTTACATAGAGCACGGAGCTGACAGGCTTCAGCATTCCCCAAATGGTTCAAGTCAAGGTGATCAATGTTGCTAGGATCATCATACTGAGGGTAACCCACACACAAAGCAATAGGGACATTCAATGGAACATTAATGAAGTCAAATTTTAAACTGGGTGAAAATTTGAAAAAGAAATTTTGGTATTGTAAATCCAAAACAAATCCAGCCCTAGACAGAAAATTGGCCCCTAGAATTGTGTTACAGGAAAGGTTAGGTGTTACCAAGTGCTTGATTTTCCAAGTAAAATTACCTATTCTTAATTTGACCTTCACCGAACCCAAGATTTCCAAGAACTGACAATTGGCAGAAACACATTTTAAGTTGGTAGGTTCCAATTCAGGTAATTTACATGAGGCTTTCATCTGATGGTACCAAGCAGAACTAATTAAACATACCACACACCAGTATTGAGTAGAGCATCTACTGGTTCATTATTAACCTCAACAAAAATGCAAGTACCAGAGGAGGGGACATGAACTGAGATCTTCTTGCACAGGGGAGGATAGACAGACTTTTCAAAAGATTCAAAATTTATAGGTTTATGATGGTCAAACACTCCCTTGTTGCCCTGTAGTCATTGACCAGTACCATGAAATGACATGGGGCAGTTCTTTTTAAGATGCTGTTTCGAGTCACAGGTATAACAACCACCAGAATTACATTTCAAAGTTCGGCAATGCTTTTTCAAATTATTCTTGGAACCACAATTGAAGTATTTGTGACCATTCACCTCATTAGAAGTCAGAGAAACAACTGGATAGGCACGTACAGTAGGAGGAGGAACATTAGTAGGTCTCGAAGCATCCCCGCGTTTCACGTCCTACGCAAATGAGCATGCTTCTTCTAACTCTTGGAAGTTGGTAGGTCACCTGTATAATGAGAGGTAGGACGGTATGAAGGAGAGATACCCTTTAGGTTTCGAGCTAACATTTCCCCTTCGGGAACAGAAATTTTAAAAACCTTGCAATAGAACCTTAAGTTGAGAACATAAGCAAGCAAGTTTTTATTGAGAAACTGCATCCTAAAACAGTACTGCAGAAGAGCTTTGAAGAGCAAGAGAGGGGAATGAATTTGGATAAGACAAGTTCATGAAATGCATTTATAGTTTAATTTCTAGAAATGGCTTCCAAAATTTCCCTTTTTAGAATCCATTGACAATAAAGGAAGAGGGCGCAGAAAATCCCCAAGTCATCGACGGAATAAACATTTCCAGTGTCGGTTAACTCTACAAGGAATCATAAAAACTTAATGCTTTCATTGATTGAATTCCCTGAAAAGCTTCTCACTCCACAGAAAACTTCTCTTAAGCAGTTTGGAGAAGAAACAGAATTTAACCTAGACACTAAATTTTCTAAGAAGGGAGCAGTTACACAGCATGTACTTTAACTCTGGGTAGAGGACACAAATTGGTTTGAAGAAATATTGGAGGTAGGTACAACAGGATTATGGCCGACTGAAATAGAGCAATTCTCCATATCCCTGCTGACTAACAAGTCCAGATCAGCAGTAATACCTGAAAAAACCTTCAACAATCTAGCACATTCAGATATAAATTCAGCATCGGACTTGATTGATAGTAGGTCCTGAATTCGGCCTGAGTAGTGGCTCGCTCTGGCCCTCAGCCAGTTTACCTGTGCCTTCAATGGAGGCATTTCAATAATTTCTTCAATAACAATATTTATTTCATTGAAGTTCTCACAGATCAAATTCAAGTACTCACCAGCTTGGCTCCTGTTAATTACTGATAGGTTAATAGGGACCTGGCGGTAAGCTGATAGCAAGGCAGCACATTTGGCAACAGTACAGGCAGGTTCAAGGCTGCGAATGCTTAACTCGTACTCCACCTCGACATGGCGCAGGTAATACGGGAACATGACCGCATGTGACATTTTAGTAGACATGAAACAGAATCAAGAAGAGAATTACATGAGATCTTTGCACTTCCTTTCGCAATAGTCATTCACAGTAAATATTGACTTTCTTTGTTTTTGATTTTCATTCACCTCCAAATCAATACAGCACTGCACTGAACAAATCAAGGGAAAAGTGGAGGGAAATTACGCTGCACTTAGCGGAAACAACCAATGTCAGGTGCAGAACAACAGTGAAACAAAAAACAACCACTGCTCTGAGGCCACTCAAACCGGCACCATCCTCAAGGGTACCAGAACAACCCTTCAGACGATGGGCTTATAAGCTTACCCACCTAGGAGTGAGGCCCCCAAGTGAGAAGGTTGGTAGCGTATCCGCCCCAAAAAGGGAGTTAAAGTGAACACAATAGAGAGACCAAAATAGTCATGTAAAAACAACAACAACATACAAGAATACAAAAAACAAGAGGAAAACAGACACTTACCTTAGAAGGTGGGAGGAAGCAGAAAAAGGCCACAGTCAAAAATTGAAAACGAAACAGTTACAGTGCTTCATTGATTTAGTGAAATAAAAATCCACGTTTTGTAACAAAAGTGACTTTAATTCACTTAAGAAAATATGTTGCAACAACTTAAAAGAGAAAATACAAATTCTGATGGAAATTAAAATTCTTGAAGGCTTTTAAAACCTTCTGAATAATTTTTGGAAACTATGAAACATCATTTAGTTTTGGAATGCTTTAAAAGAACAATAAGTTGAAAACCAATTAACCTTGTTAAAAATAAATAAATTGTTATCAAAATTGACAAAATTTACAGGAAAATAAAATATAGGTCAATTAGAGTTGGTTGAAATAAAATAAAATGCTGACCTCGATAAAAAAATCAATAAAAACAAGAAGGACTAAAGCTTACTAAAATGACCGGTCACCTACCTTAAAATTAATTAAACTTAACATCTAGAAAATAATTAGCCCTAGGTTGCAGTAAAATTCCATAATTAAGAATCCCTTTTACATCAAGGCAAGCCGACGCAAGGATTTTTTTTTTGTACACCAGCGAATAACGCAAATCCCCTTTCAAGAATTATAAAACCTTGAAAAATAAATGGCATATAAAATTTAGGATCACATTACACTTAGTGCACATGAAAATCAAAACATATCCACACTAAGGAAGGTACAATTAAGTCACCAGATGGATCAAAATCCAAGTTAGCCCAGCAATCGAATCAACAACTCGTTGCTAAGGCAACAATAACAACAAACAGCATGTCCCCCAAAGAAAATACGGCACAAAAATAGCCCCAAAGAGAATAATAAATTGTAAGAGCCAAAATAAACAGAACAGAAAATGATAACTTAACCCAAGATAGGTAAGGGTTATTCTGCCCGAAGGCAGGTCCGAACCTCCGCAGAGATGTTCCTGAGCCGGAGTTTACGTGTGGTAGGGTGGCCAGTTCCTTTCCGCTCCTCCATTCCCTTACCCCTTACTCTTGACCACGCCCAATGTTGCTTAACTTCAGAGATCTCACGGGATCCGGTGTTTCAACACGGCTACGGCCGTTGGCATTAACCCAAAAGCTCAACCAAAAAAAATTTAGAACAGATAACCAAAATTAAACAGATCCTTGCACTGGCTCGCGATTCACATGGAGTTCTAGAAATATTTACCGGCTAAAATCATAGTAGAACTTAAAATTAATTTTGAAAAACTGTCCACACCGTGCTTTTCTCTTAAAACACCAAGATGAAACTTCTTTTGTCGAACACATGGTAACGTAACGAATGTGCAGTCATTATATCAGTCGAAGATAATAATAATTATTATTATTACTCCGGATAAAGATCACTTTTGAAACACATAACTAAAATAATTTCTTGGAATTTTTCTTTTCCTTTTTAAAGTAGAATTCCCATGAGTGAGTAAAAGATGAAACTTACAGTTTTTAATCCATGAACAACGGAGCAACTCTGAGGGCTACATAATGTTACCTTTCACAAATAGGCCAAAAGGAGAAGAAAATGCAGATTAACTGCTCGTCGCACGCATGTAAAAATTATCGAGGCCAGCTACCAGGTTAAAGGGCTCCAAATGCCCACAGAGGCCTGGTTTTATCCAGGATCAAAGCCGCCAACCAGAAGCATATCGCTGCTCCACCACACACAACTTACTCCCATGGTAATTCACCTCACACTGGTGGCGTCCCAAGCTGAGAAGCATGGCTTACCCTTCCTGCTGCACGCATGCATGCAGAATCCCTCAGGCAGTCTCGAAAGTTTGAAGCCTAGTCGCCCGAGTGTAGCACTTCATAGACCGACCTGATATGGTAAACAAATTCGAACGAAGATAGCAAGATATTACACATTAAATGTGATACGACAATGTTCATTTTCAAAGTTTGTTGATACGAATTTCTAATGGTGAAGATACCATTCCAAAAGGTTTTCTGTGGCAGTTTGTTACACTAAATACTGTCACAAAGTTGCTTTAAGCTGCACCGACTCAGAGAGCTCTTATGGCGACGATGGAACATGAAAGGGCTAGGAGTGGGAAGGAAGCGGCTATGGGGTTAATTAAGGAACAGGCCCAGCATTTGCCTGGTGTGAAAATGACAAACCACGGAAAACAATCTTAAGGGCTGCCTACAGTGGGGTACGAAACCACTATCTCCTGAATACTGGACACTGGACTCACTTAAGCGACTGATGTTATCGAGCTCGGTAATGGACAGAGTAATGATGTGAGTGTTTATATTCCATAGAACTTGAAATGAACTACTACTAACATAATGAAATGAAATGGCATATGGCTTTTAGTGCCGGGAATGTCCGAGGCAAGTTCGGCTCGCCAGATGCAGGTCTTTCGAATTGACTCCCGTAGGCGACCTGCGTGTTGTGATGAGGATGAAATGATGATGAAGACTACATATACACTCAGCCCCCATGTCAGCGAAATTAACCAATTATGGTTAAAATTCCCGACCCGCCGGGAGTCGAACCCGGGACATCTGTGACCAAAGGCCAGCACGCTAACCATTCAGCTATGGAGCTGGACACTACTAACGTAATCGAGGCTTTCAACACATTCCGTTCCCATTTGTGTTAATTTCGTGTACTTTTCGTAGGGGATTCTAACCCTGAAATACCCTCCCTTGTATGCCACTGGATCGATTTATTATTTTAAAATCCAAAAATTAAAATCTGAAGTGCCATTGTGACAACAACATTGTCAGGATACAAGTGAGCCAACATACAGGACATGTGCTCATATTTGAGCCATCAGGATAGGAGAAAGTTATGGTATAATTAGCTTCTATTTAAGCTTAACTTTTTTCATAGATGAGGTGTGTATTTCTCACCATTAAAGTTTTAGTGGTTATATTTTTCATTAATTTACAGGGGCAGGAAAGAAATTCAGAAAATTATAAATTATCAGATAACAATCCCAGCATGAGTAATGGTCAGACTAGTCATCCAGAGCGACCTCCCATACACAGACAGGAGAACATCAGGATTACCCTAGAGAAGACATTGGTATGTCCATAGGAAAGCCAGTATCAAGCATTACAAATTCTGAGAAGGAAATGCTGCTTAGGAGAACATGGGAGCCATCAGCATCTCACAAGTGTTACGTGTGGGTAATTGGTTCAAAGAAAAAAATGTTCCAAGTAAAATGGCTTCAGAAGAATCCATGACTTGCCTACTCTAATAAATTTCAAGGGGCATTTTGTAAATATTACATTTTGTTTTCTCCATCGCCGGCTCTGTGGTGTAGGGGTAGAGTGCCTGCCTCTCCCCTGGAGGCCCCGGGTTCGACTCCCGGCCAGGTCAGGGATCTTTCTCTTGACCTGAGGGCTGGTTCGAGGTCCGCTCAGCCTGCGTAATTAGAATTGAGGAGCTATCTGACGGTGAGATTGCGGCCCCGGTCTCAAAAGCCCAGAATAACGGCCGAGAGGATGCATCGTGCTGACCACACGACCCCTCATAACCTGCAGGCCTTCGGGCTGAGCAGTGGTCGCTGGGCAGGCCAAGGCCCTTTCAAGGGTGTTATGTGCCATGGGGGGGGGGGTTTCTCCATTGGAAACAGGAAACGGATCTCATAAAGTACCTTCAAACCTAGTCAGCAAACCCTTCAACAAGTGGAAAGATGCTCTTGAAGTGTTTGAAAACATTCAAGAATAAAATACCATGCAAATTCACAGGCATCAGGAAATTTGTTTTCACAAATATTTTATGGGAAGCAACCTAATATTAGGGATCAAATTTTAGAAACTACAAAACTGAAAATTGAAAGAAACAGAAAAATCATATCCGTGATGGCGGAGACCGTCCTATTTAGTGGCAGACAAAAAAGGCCTGCATGATCACAGCCATTTTGGGCGATTTTCTGTTGAAGAACCCGTGAACAGCAGTGGAAATTTTTGTGTGTTGCTTCGCTATCGTGCAGAAGGCGGGGACTTACTCCTTACTCTCCACATCAACACAGGGGAAGCAAACGCATTGTATACTAGTCCAACAGTACAAAATGAAATCGGTTTGATTGGAGAGAAAATTAAAAGATATATAGTTGGAAGAGTGAATAAAGTGAAGTTCTTCACTGTACTTGCAGATGAAACTGCTGATGTTAGCCAGGTGGAGCAGCTTTCTTTATGCATCAGATATTTTGACATTGATGTTAAAGATCTTAGAGAAGACTTTTTAACATTTCTTCCTGTATGTGATTTGACTGGGGTTGGATTAGCATCAGTCATCAAACAAGAACTTAAGAGACATGGCTTAGAGTTGGAAAACTTGTGTGATCATAGGTATGATGGCACTGCAGCGATGAGTAGGACATTCAAAGGAGTACAGGCTCTTATTCATGAAGAATACCCCAAAGCTTCTTATACTCACTGCTTTTCCCATGTTCTGAACTTGTGCCTCAGTTCTGCTGCACGGACTGATTTCATTCATATTTGTTTTTGCACTATGTCAGAAACTACAGCTTTTTTCCTGGTTTCACCAAAACAGATACACATCCTAAGGAAAGAACTTGAATCTGATGGTAAATATAACTCTGTGATTTGCAAGAACTGTGAAACTAGATGGGTGGAACGACATGACGCTGTCTCTGTATTATCCGAGTCACTCCTGTGCACTGTTTGAGCCTTGGAGAAAATAATAGCAACAGATCACAACCAGTCTTCAAAAACCAAAGCAACAGTTTATACTGTTCATCACAACTCTTCTTACAATGAGCAAATTTTTTCAGTAACGTACAGGTTGTCTAAGTTCCTTCAAATGGAGTCTTTAGATCTCTCTTCAGCAATATCTAAAGTTGAAGAAGTTGAGGAACTCTTCATGGAAATATGAAAACAGGCTGAGGCAGGGTATTCTACTTTGTATCAAAAATAGGAGGAGATCTCATTGATTCCTAGAAGAGTAGGAACACAGAAATTTTGAAGCAATGTGGAAGCCAGCTCACCTGAGGACTACTACAGACATGCAGTATTTATTCCGTATTTGGATGAGATATCCGCTACCCTTAAAAAGAACTTTTCAAATGACAAAGAAACTTTACTCGTTTTGGAATGTTTATTGCCAAAATATGCAGTTAAGAAAGATTTTGGTGACATTGTGAAGGTGATTGAATTTTACTAAAGCGATCTGGAAAATTCAAACAAAAACATTCTGGAGGTGGAGTGGCGTTTGTGGAAGCTGAAATGCAGAATCTCACCAGAAAATCGATCAAAGACTGTGACTGAAGTTCTAAAAGAAATCGACAAGACATCTTTCCCAAACATTGCTACTCTTCTTAAAATCCTGGCTGTTATTCCAGTAACTACAGCATCTGTGGAGAGAAGCTTCTCCACCCTGAAGAGGCTAAAGACATATTTGAGGAATAAAACTGGTGAGGAAAGCTGATGGCTCTTGCACTCATGGCAGTACATAGAGATATCAATATGGATATTGGCGAGGTTGTGAAACATTTTGAACATAGTGCTCGAAGACTACCTCTTTTTTAGAGGTAAGCTGCTTGTTCTTAAACAATGTACTGATATGTAGGGTGTGAGGGTATGAGTATAAATATTTCTTGTAGCAGTCAAGAACAATGTTACAAACCAATATACAATCATATTTTTGTAACCTGCAAAACTTATTTTCCGGAGCAAAGAGATACAATTTTGGGGAAGGCAATAGCTTGGTAAACAGGTTCAGTGCCCAGCTCACTACCTGTGCTCCCTTTCTATTGTGTAACAGGTAATTTCAAGACAAGCCATGCAGTTAAGGGCACACAGCTGTGAGGTTGCAGTGGGGTTCGAACCCCACTGTTGGCAGCCCTGAAGATGGTTTTCCGTAGCTTCCCATTTTTACACCAGGCAAATGCTGGGGTTGTACCCTAATTAAGGCCATGGCTGCTTCCTTCCCATCCTTCCTTCCTATCCCATCATCGCCATAAGATCTATCTGTGTCAGTGCGACGTAAAGCAACTAGCAAAAAAAATTTCAGGACAAAGGATGGATATACAAACTGCACATACGTATATTAGCGTCACAAAACTGTAACTTTATACTACTATATTCTGTATCCCAGGCTTGTGAGGATGAGGTTATGACATATTTTTCTTTACCAAATAATAAAATATCTATACCCATACCCCTTACATTCTATATATATAGTGTGTGTGTATGTTTCTTCGCCATATTATTTGTATAAAATGTTGCTTCTTTATGGCTTAACACATGACCATTATAACAATAATATTATCATATTTATTCTAGACCAGAATATTGCATCTTTATTCTTCCTTTCATTTCACTTTTATTCGGAGTATATGAAATGCTGCAGTTATGTAGGGTAGGGAATAATAGATGAAGACAAGGGCGTATCCAGAGGTGGGGAGGGGGGAAGTGTCCAAAGAGTCAAGACACCCCAGGAGTTTTAACAAATGTACTTTTACTAACCATGTATATTATTATTAGTTTCCATAATCGGAGCAAATCCACCACTCTTCCTAGGAACCAAGGACACTCATTTCCTTATAAGGAATTCCATACCACCTAAACTCTCTGGAAGTTTGGACACCCACCAAAATAAATTCTGGATTAAGACCTACCATAATGGGGCCCCCACAAACTGAAATCCTGGCTATGCTACTGTAGCACAGGACTTTCCGGGTACCAACCCATGTTGTCATCATTCAAGAGGAAACTGTTCTTCACATGTGTGATAATTCAGGTGTTGATTACTTTTTCCAGGATTTTTTGTAAGAAAAAAGTGATTGATATGGGCCTGTAGTTCTGAATCTTTTGCACGCCTCCATGTTTGAAGGCTGGTGCAACGTTAGCTGTCTTCCACATTGATGATAATTTGCCAGAGGAAAGTGAAAGGTTGTAAATTCAGTAGCTGTAATGGGTGGAGAAACAGCCGAGGCACAGTTCTGAAGATTTTTTGCAGGAACAAAGTCTGGTCCTATGGCACAGTCTATCTTTAGGTTACATAGTAGCAACTTGATTTCCTAAGAAGTCACTTGTACTTCCCTCAGTGGGAGGGATGGTTTGGAATGCAGGAAGGGCTGGAGGGGAAGCAAATTTGTGGATTTATTCATGTTGTCCTTGAATGAGATATTGAATGGTCTCACTACATTGGAGTTACCTTGGATATTTGTCCACTTGTGTTGGAAGCTATTGAGTACAGTGTTGCCATATTTGCTGTGAATATGTTTCTTGAGCTACATGGTTTAATACTTTATTAATGGTAATACCATTTTACATAACAGTAGAGAAGAATAAACAAAACAAAACACACTATTATTTCTGTGGCCCAGATTCCACAAGTATTCGTTGTAGCCAGAGCAAACAATGTTCTTAACTTCGTTTCCCTTTTTACTGGAGCTTCTCCCTGTTTTCTTCACTAGGGTTCTGATTTCACATATCATGTCTTAAATAATCCATGGGGAAGATCTCTTATTGGAGGTACTGTCCCCATTTTCTACCATCAAGGTAATCAGCCCCAGATTAGTCAGCCACTCCCAGGTGTGCTCAGTTCGAACAACTCAAACTATGAAAATAACTTAAAATTACACCCTGGATTTGATGGGGGAACATATATCTAATATGGACGAGAGAGGTCAACTAATAGCTATAAATGATGCAAGTCAAGGCATGATATAAGTTTTGAGGAAAAAATATTTGTTAAAATAAACAAAAAAATGGAAACAGACCACTCAAATGAAAGTGTGACAAAAATTTATATGATTAAAATTTTGTCTCAATCCTTCATAGAGTTCATCTAGAAGAAATTAACATTTATAAATAAGCAATCGTACGCTGACACACGTACTTAAAATTTACACAAGAAACAGGTTGAAAACTTTAACACTTCTTAAAAGGCGATGTTGCTAGCATGCCTGCACCACATGCCTGGCTGGATTGATAATTCTTTCCACTTCAGATGAGTATTCCCTTACCCATGCACTTAACATCGCAGTGGCGGTCCCATAACTTATACATGTTCTAATGCACTTTGTGGGTGAAAATAACCTAGTTTAGCTGTAGAAAAAGTATACACTGAGTGGTTACTCATAATACCAATTTACAACTTGAGAACGAGCAACAAACAAGACATCAAACTCAACTGTGGATTGCCCCACACACCATAAATCACAATAAAAGTATTAAATATACACTGATCAAAGAGCAACATACATCACGTTTTCCATTCCCATACCGAAAGCATGCCACATTCAGGTAGATCTCACTCATGCAATTTCGATGGAAAGTATCAGAATAATTAATGCGCACTTGATGCCACAAAAATATTTAATGTATTTACACACAAATAAACATAATGATGACACTAAACACAGGCGTGGATCAGAACCCCACTGGCATTCACACACTCTCATACTTCATGCAAATTACCTGGAAAATGTGACGGCATGTAGACATTCTCTTCGAAAACCCATAATCTAACTAAACTTATCCATTTGTTGAAATGAATTTTAATCCCTTTTAAAGTTACAGTTAATGCAAGACATTCCTTGCATCTGTACTTCAAGAAAAGAAATTACAAAACACTGATTAAACAAAAGAAATTACTCATAAATAATGCTAACCACTCAGCTATGGAATCATAATAAAAATGGCAAACTATGACTTCATGCATATAGTCAAACATGTATCTTACAGTATTTACATTTGAACATCAAATCTATCCCACCTCTTACTGAAATTTAGGGCATAGTCCAGTGGAACAAAATACACTAAGCCTAATAAATTTATGCAGCAAAACCTAACCTGTAGTATGGGCTACATTGAAACATATGTTCACACTCATGATTTCATAGAAAAGCTGTTACTCATCTTATCTTGAAGATTCTGCCATGAGCTCCATCGAACTAGCCGTCTCCCGTTCTTTTAGTGACGACTCATTGTCACCACGATCATCATCATCATCCTAAACCATCTTCAGTTTCCCGGGTGTGGTATATGAGCCTCCTCCATCTCATCCTGTCCTTGTACCATTCTTCCTCCATCAACTTGTCCCAATCATGACCTCTCAGCAGTACATCGCTCTTAACTAAATCTATCCAATTCCTTCGTGGCCTTCCCACGGGTCGTCTTCCTTCTACCTTTCTGTCAAATTCCTTCCTTGCAGTTCTGTTTACTGGCATCCTCTTCATGTGGCCAAACCACTTCAGTCTTGATATCTGAATCTTATTGAGGAGAGAATCATCTATTCCTACTTCTTCTCTAATTTTCTCATTCCTAATCTTGTCTTTCCTGGTTTTCTGGATCATAGTGCATAGGAATTTCATTTCAGCTGCCTGAAGTTTGGAATTATCTCTATTGGTCAGTGTTGTGGTTTCGAGACTGTATGTAAGAATTGGTGTATAATAGGACTTGTACAATGTCATTTTTGTTTTCAAGGGTATTTGCTCATCCCACAGCAGGTGTCTTACCTGGTGGTAAAATTGTGCTGCCTTATTGATTCAATTATTCACCTCATGTTTTGCTAGGTTGTCATTTGATATAACGCTACCCAAGTATTTGAAAACTGGAACGCTGTCCAGTTGAGCTTCATTTAACATGACTATTGGTTCTGCTCCTTCCCCATACACTTTCATCACCACCGTCTTGGTCTTGCTGATGTTTAAACCATATTTCTTAAACTCCTCATTCCAGCTTTGTATTCTCTCTCCCAGTTCCTCTTCTGAGTCACTCCAGATCGCAACATCATCTGCAAATGTGAAGGCTTTGATATCTCCATGTTCTTTCATTTTAATAGATTTCATTACTACATCCATTACAATAATAAATAGAAGTGGTGACAATGAGCTGCCCTGCTGCACTCCTCTCTTTGTTTCAAACCAGTCCGACAAACCACATCCTACTTGAATACAGCTTCTGTTCCCACTATACAACATTTTCACTTTGTCTATGAGGCTGTCTCGCACTTGAAGTTCTTTCATGCATTGCCAAATTCTTTCCCTTGGTACACTGTCATATGCTTTCTCAATGTCAAAAAATATTAGAAATAAAGGCTGCAAATAACCTTACTCCTTGTGGGTGGGGTTAACTTCCAATAAGTAACCAGGGGAACCTGACCCCTACAGAGCGCGTCCCCAGGTGGCGGATAGGGGGCCCCTACAGTATGTAAGGCTGGTTGAAATAACCAATACAACCCGCGGACCAACAGGTAGCCCAATTCCTGGGGTTTTTAAAATACTGGGACACCCTCTCTCCAGGGGTCATAAATATGGAGGGCCCTTGCCCTGGGTTAAGGGTGAAGACCTCAACGGCATCTACGGCGGAGAAGATGGACTTCGGTACGGCGGAGATGGCGGAAGAGGCAACCCATCCTTCTGGGGTGTACAGATGGAACCTACTGCCTTGTAGGACGAGGAAGGCATCCTCAAAGGCTAAGGGAGTAAACCCTGAAAGAAAATCCTCTTATGCGTTAGGCCTAGCAAGTCAGCAGGAGAGTATTGAGTACAGTTGCTTTCAATAAGAAAAAGAGCCTGTCACCACGATGTCTTCATAAATTAACAGGAACACACCATCAATCTCCAACCTTGGCAAAGAACACCACGTGTTTATGCCTTCTACCTGTTGCTTGCCTGCAGAATATCACTACAACACATCATCCATTCACTGATTAGACCTGGATCAGAGAATTCTACAATTCACTACTCCCACACTTGGCTGCTTATAACCGAGAAACCTGCTTTTATCCATCATCGTGACACACCTCACTGTTTATCTGACACTGGAACTGTTTGTTTTTTTCCCTTCTCACTCTAAACTGCAAAAATGTTATCAGGCAACTCTACAGACTACATTCAGTCCTACAACTGTACCGAAAATTGTTCTATTCAGCAAGATTCATATTCCTTGAACATTAAATGATCTCACACAGCTATGAAATTAGAATAGCCAGGCCAAATGTATAAGCAAATGTTAATTCATAATGAAGTTCATCCCACCAAAGTTTACGATGACCATAACTGTTAAAATTTGCTACAAGTTCATCTCTGCCCAAAAACATTAGTGCCCATGGAAAAATCTATACGTGCTGATGTTGTTCTTACAGGTCCCCATGCCTATGAGAATTTATACATAGCTCGATTATACTGAAGTATCTAAGTCTGAGCACTTGAAGTGAATCTTAAGTAGTCCTAGCTCATGACATTATTTTCAAATACCATATTTTTTCACTCCGTGCACATGCGGTAATCAATGATTTCTGTGTAAATAGACAACTAACTCCTCGAAGACTCCCGCAAAAAATGGACAGCTAACTCCGCGCTGGTCACTTTTATTAATTCGCCCCCCACAGCCGTTCCTTATGCTCATTTAAGGCACATCTCTCGTTTTAGGCAATATTGAAACGCAACTGCGCTTGCTAAATTAAACTTAAAACAAAAAGGCCCAACTCTGCTGTGATACATATGTAGAAAACTGAAATAGATACAAACTTGACATGCTTCGTTCACGAAACACCAGAAAGTTACTGAAATAACTTATATTTCCAACTCGAGCAAATAACCATAGTAATAATGATAATAATATCATCGCCATAAGACCTATCTCTGTCTGTGCTATATAAAGCCAATAGCAAAATAATAATAATAATAATAATAATAATAATAATAATAATAATAATAATAATAATAATAACGAAATTTTAATGACAACCAAAAACCTACAATTTGGACTTGGAATATGAAACTGAAATGGCAGAACAAATAACCCATCAATAAATTTCCTTGCCATAAGACCTATCTGTGTCGGTGCGATGTAAAGCAGCAATAAATTTCCAACACTTATGACAATGCTCAATTGACGCCACAAAAATTAATTCATATATTTACACACAAACAAACATAAAGATGACACTAAACACAGGCATGGGTCAGAGCCCCACTGGCATCCACACACTCTCATACTTCATGCAGACTATCTGGAAAATGTGACAGCATGTAGACATACCCTTTGAAAACCCGTCATATAACTAACCTTATCCTTTTTTTAAATATAATCTTAATCTCTTTTAAAGTTACTGTTAACCTGAGATGTTCCTTGCATCTCTACTTCAAGAAAAGAAATTACAAAACACTGACTTAAAAAAATTACTTATAAATAATGGTAACCACTCAGCTGTGCAATTATAATAAACATGGCAAACTATGACTTCAGGCATACAGTCGAACATGTACTTTACAATACATTTCAATGTCAAATCCATCCCACCTCTTACTGAAATTTAGGGCGTAGTCCAGTGGAACAAAATACATTAAGCCTAATAAATTTATGCAGCAAAACCTAACCTGTAGCATTGGCTACATGGAAACATATGCTCACACTCATGATTTCATAGAAAAGCTGTTACTCACTGAACCAGCCATCTCCCATTCTTTTAGTGACGGCATATTGTCACCATGATGTCTTCAGACATTAACAGGAAAACACTGTCCATCTCTCTCCTTGGCGAGGAAAACCATGTCTTGACGCCTTCTGCCTGTCTCTTGCCTGTAGAATTTTGCTGCGACACACCATCAATTCTGTCATTAGAACTGGGTCAGGGAATTCTAAAATTCACTACTCCTGCCCTTGGTTACCAATGACCGAGAAACCTGTTTTTAGCCATCATCGCGACACACCTCACTATTTATCTGATATTGGAACTGTTTGTTTTCTCCCCATCTCACTCTAAACTGCGCACCAGTGTTATCTGGCAACTCTACGCACATCGTTCAGTGTTACAACTGGACCGGGAATTGTTCTACTCTGCACGGTTTCTTTCCCTTGAAAGTTAAATGATCTCACACAGTTATGAAATTAGAATAGGTAGGTCAAATGTATAAGCAAATGTTAATTCATAATGTTGTCCATCCCATGTTAGTTTCGCTGTCTCTAACTTTTAAAATTTGCTACAAGTTCATCTCCACCCAAAACAATTAGTGCCCAAGGAAAAATATACACGTGCTTCTGTTGTCCTTACAAGTCCCCATGCCTATGAGAATTTATACAGAGCTCGATTACGTTGAAGTATTTAAGTATCTAAGTCTGAGCACTTGAGTTGAATCTTAAATTGTCCTAGCACACAACATTATTTTCAAATATCATATTTTTCCTCTCCGTGCACACACGGTAAGTGGATAAATTTTTCTCTCTTCTTCCTTTCCATGTAAATAGACAACTTCGCTCCTCGAAGACTCCAAAAAGAAATCAACAGCTCAGCCACGTGCTGGTCACTTTTATTAATTCACCCCCACAGCCGTTACTTATCCTCATTCAGGGAACATCTCTTGTTTTAGCCAATGTCTTGCCAATATTGAAATTATGCTACTTTTCCACTCTTTCAAATCATCGCATCACCTATGCTTACTTTAAACTCATGTCTTAAATCATTTTAGCCTTGTGTCGGGCTTCCAAAATGTAGTCCGTTGGCCTACTCCATTGTCTTCCTTCATTCCCTTGTTATGAAGCATGTATGTGAAGATCGTGCATGTGTGAGGTAGCAAACCCTTCTTCCTTAATTTAGCTTGCAGACAATAGACCACTGGCACCAAACTTCCTGTCCAATTGTGAAACATATGCCCTAGTCACTTCAAGTTACCAAGACTAAGAAAATGAATTTTCACTATACTCTCTATAAATGATAGTACAGCAATAAAATGAGCAATTTAATCAGGGCTCAGTACATATAGTGGGGATGCAGTGGTGCATACACTGTCTGAACGTGTCCACCAATTGTTCCAAGCATCCTATTTAATTTGAGTAGCTTGAAGATGCATTTCCCTATCTTGCAGTTTTATTATTTTGCTGAGTAATCATAAGGTGGATATTTGACCTGTGATTAATTAAATTGTAACCACTGACTAGGTCTTAAAAATGATATTGAAGAAGATGAGTATGAATTTGAAATAATCATTGGATCTAATTTGTAATGCATAATTTTCCTATGTAATGACATAAAATAGATTAAAATGCAATAAAACTGAGTAAGTCATTACCTTTGAAGCAAAATAATTTATTTTATTCATCTTAAAGCTCAAACCAATGATTGGCCAGGTCCATGCACTCCATAAGAATGTGTTCTGTTCATCGTCATAAGACCTGTCTGTGTCGGTGTGAAGTTAAGCATTGAGAAAAGAAAATAGATGTGTACTATGATCATATGACAGCTGTAAGTAAACACAGGAGTCTCTTATCCCTTCCAGTAAGTAGGAGTGTGAAGCTATACCATGGCCAATCTTAAGACGACATAATACCACTGTTTCTTTCTGAGATATCTGAAGGGGGGGTCTTCTACACTTTAGTTGTTTCTTTAATTGTTCTTCCACTGAAACTCCCTATGGGACATTACCAAATATCTCAGCCGAGAATGAATATCATGGCTGGAACCTTGCAAAGTAACGGGGCTAATGTGACCGCCTCCTTGGCAGCCGTACCGGCTTACTCATTTTCCACTATAACCATGTGGTTTTTCAGGCACAGAAACGTAATTCTGGTGCTAAACCTCCACAATCCTGCCAGCAGGTCCTGGATCCACTGCACCAGAAGATGCCATGGGAAGCATGTCTCAATAGATAGTAAGAAGTCAGTACACAGCAAAATATGCTGATGTTCACTGGAGTCAAGTACCTCAGAGGTTCAACGATAACATAGAGCTCTGCTGTGTATATGCTACAGGTTTCAGGCAGAGGAAAAAGAAACCTCATATTACCAACAAGAAATGCACAATCTACCTTTGCTTCTGCACTCGAACCATCCATGTAAATAATTACTGACCCTGGATTGTAGCTAAAAAGAGACATGAACAGCCTCCGATAATTGGAGGGGGCTGTATTCACATTTGCACCAGTGTTCAGATCCAGGATGATTTCTTCTACACTTTAGTTGTTTCTTTAATTGTTCTTCCACTGAAACTCCCTATGGGACATGACCAAATATCTCAGCCGAGAATGTATAACACCTGGTTGTGGTGCTCATGGATAAGCAGCATACAGCCAACAGTTTTCATTGTGGAATATACAGGGATAGCTTGGAAGTAGTGGCATCTGCTGAAAATTCATAGCATAGGATAAGAGCATTTGCTGGTGCCTCATGTGTAAATGCGGCATAACAGACTGAGCGATCAGGCTTGTACAGAAAGCTTCTCTTCCAAACCTGACTCTACTGTGGTGGACGCTATTCAGTTTATCAAGAAAGTTTTGCCTTGCTAATCCTTGTTTCTGTAGTCTAATCTGGATAAAATATGTGCCCTATGAAAGCATAGCAGCATTGTGCAATCAGTCCCCCACATATTGCTGCTAACAAACCTCAAAATATTAAGTTTCATAGCACTTTCGACTTTTAATTGATGGATGTGCAGCTAGCACTGTTGACAAGAAGCCCAAGAAAACGGTACATGTCTACAACAGATAGAGTGACTTCCCTTAAATAATGCTCAGGATGGGGGGTGGAGTGTACGCTTCCATCACAAGTGAGAACAACAGAGGTCTTCACTGTTCTGTTCTCTTCTGTTCTTCACTGTTCCACTCTCCTCCTAATAGTTTGCTGTAATTGTCGCTCTAAGACTGTCATATTTTGTGAGCTAGAATGCAGAGCAAAATTGTCCACATATAGCAGTGGTATTACTGCTGAACCTGCAGAAACGATAATACCGCTTAGGGTAGTCACGAACAGAGTGATACTGA
The DNA here is from genome assembly GCF_040414725.1 of Anabrus simplex. Taxonomy (NCBI): domain Eukaryota; kingdom Metazoa; phylum Arthropoda; class Insecta; order Orthoptera; family Tettigoniidae; genus Anabrus; species Anabrus simplex. The sequence continues at coordinate 206,731,061 of NC_090266.1, read as the reverse complement.
TAACCTATCCCTGTGGGTCTCCATTTCCCTGAACGTTATATTGCGACTATGCCCTCTCTACTCAGACATGGAACAGAGGGAGGGACAAAAAAATTTCTATAATAACTGGCAAGTTACCTCAGAATTTCCACTGATGCAGGGCTAAAAGGAAGCCGTATCGCCATGTGATGCCATAGGCCTTTCCCAAATTGAAGAATTCACCAAATGCTGTTTTCAGGGAAAAGCATCTTCCCGCCAGGTGTACCAAGTGGTCAGTGATGGAGTAAGCAGCTCAAATACCACACTGGTATGCAGACAAAAATCCTATTTTCTCCAAACATTCCAAATTGTTTTCACACAGAGTTTGTGAGACAAATGTGTCTGAAACTTCCTGGATGTTTAGAGTCGTTGTCCAACTTCAGGAGAGGAATTACTATCCCCTCACTCCAATGTGACAGAAACCCACCCTCTGTCCAGATTAGGTTGAACACCCCTGAGAGCTGATCTATAAGGTCAGTTACATCATTCATATCAAATCATCCAAGTCGCAATATATGGCCACATTGTTGCCTGCAGTATCAGTTTTAATTTGCCCACAAGTGGTTTGAGCTCATATAAAAAAATACATAAAATACTACCTAATGAAGATAATTTGCCAAAATTTTGCATTCAAGTCACTGAAAGTTATAAGTTATTGATATGTTTTCATTTTAGATAATTTCTAAGAGCGGATCCAGGTACTCTCTAAAATGCTCGTGCTTTGGGACAATGGATCAGACTAACTTTTTGTAAGTACAGTATTTCTTAAACACCACTGTATCTGCAAAAGGGTTATATATATACCAAGATCTTGTCTTTATTCTCCCATTTCCAAGCACTGCAGTTCTTTTGCATTATAGGCCATGCATTTCTGGAAGGTCGTGGCGTGGTACGTTCACCCTCATTTTCTTCAATGCTCTCCACACTTGAGTAACTTACATAGTCCCTATCACTTCCCTCAAACTTTGTTTCATTCTCACAAATGTCATTACTGCCAGAATCGCTGTCTAAAACACTTTCTACGAGCACTTTCAAACTCCCGTTGTCATTATCACAAGCATGATGAATACTGATTAGTGATGAAAGTAAATTGGTTTTTTTAACAATCCCAGTGTTGCATTGTTTACCACAGTACATGGCTCTGGTGTGTATTGTGACATATTATATTGCAATGGGAATCTAATATACCAAAATAAGCAAGATATTATATCATTGTGAGATGAGCCTGGAATTTGATTCATGCGCCGAAACACCGTGCAAGACCACAGCTCGTCAAATGATGGGAATGGGTAAAGAGACTGGCCTGGTGGGAAATAAACATTACAAACTGTAGTTATCACGAACTGCTGCTGCCTCCGTCTTGGTTCTCTATAGGTGTTAAAACGAGTAAAAATACCAATACCACAGAAAGCCTGGTTTGCATAATTCCATTCTGATGAGTACAATCTAAAAGTTTGTCAAGACCGTATGATGACCTGGTCTGAGATTTGTTTCTTGAATACAAACTACACACAGCAAACTGGCTGATCAGCTGGTGGCGCAGCTCAGTACAATGCCTGTTTTTACCATTACAAGTCTGCCATAACAGTCCCATAGTGCAGAATTTAAAAGGAACTACCATCTCCATTCTCAATGTCTCCATCTATGGATGGAGATGGATGCTCAACATCCATAACCTTGTCACTGGAAGAGGTGATATACGCGAGTGCTTCTTCAATGCTTTTCGTTGGCAGAGAGTCCTCCTGCAAGGAAGCATTTGCAGGTTTTGCAGCAGATTGATTTGCTCAGGCTGACATGTACCGTCCAGGTGGAGGACATATTTTCCCCTTCATGGGAAGGGTCCGGGAGCACCTGGGAAGGGCTCTATTCTTCCCCAACTTCTCTACTTGTTTAGTTGGGCTGGGAGGTGGATTCTCAGCCCTGGTCAATGATGCCACCTCAGCCGGCTTGAGTGCGGCTTTTGGCTACCTCTTGCGGGAGGGAGACTTTTTCTTCCCCTATTGTGTTGGCTTAGTTCTCTGAGACAGCATTGGCTTCTTTTGTGGTCAAAGACTGGGTGATCCTTACCTTTGTGCTTTTCCTCTTTGTGGTGTTGCTCACAGGAGAAATGATCTTCACATGTATTGCTGGAAGAAAATACGAACCTGGTAGAATATGTAATAACTTATACAGTAATACTAAAGTCAATGGGCTTGGCAGATGACTTCAAGAAATTAAACTTATGGTGCATTACTTGGTATGAAAGAAAATCCAATTTCCTGATCTTCTTGATCCTCTCACTGAAACAGACAGGACAGTTTCTGTCTCAAGGAGAATGAAGACCAGAGCAGTTCGTACACCTTTTTAGAGGGGTGCACTCTTCCACACTATAAACTTTTCTTCCATATGTACCAAACATAGACTGATTCAAACAATGAGTTACCAAGATAGGTAGATAGATAGATAGATAGATAGATAGATAGATAGATAGATAGATAGATAGATAGGCAACAGGTCATTTGCCCAAATATAGATGATTCAATAAAATAATATATACAGCAAATACACCTTAAATAAATAACACTAAATTCCTAAAACAATAACCAAGTTTAAAATAAACCTAGAGACATTAATATACACATATTTACACCCCCTTAAATAAATAAATAAATAAATAAATAAATAAATAAATAAATAAATAAATAAATAAATAAATAAATAAATAAATAAATAAATAAATAAATAAATCACCTTAAATAATTGTCATGATTAAACTACATCTAGAGACATTTACATACACATATTTATATATTTTACAGAGAGTACTGGTACCTTACATTCATGAGGTCATTAGGGCATGTCTAATTTTAGACAGGGGTGAATAAAAAAGGTCCAATGATTCACCCACCTCATTAATGTGATTTTAGTGCCCTCAGCAGCCATGAGTTTGCCCGAGCCACAGTTCTCACTTTAGGCAGATGGAAAACATACCTTTGCCCAGTGGCGGCTGGTGGTTTAAAAGTTCAGTGGTGCACAATTTTTACCATTGATATAATATGATTACAGTCTAATTTTCTAATCCAGATACTCAAGAATACTTTTTATTATTAAGAATAAAACAAAAATTTTACATTTCTATTTTCAGGAATATTACTACAACCCAGTAACATTTTTTCATTTAAAAACTCTTTTACCATATTGAAATGAAACACTTTGAGGTAGCCTAATTCTGGTATTGTATCTGGTTTCGAAATTAAACGTTGCATGAACCTATCCATTCGTTTCACCTCAGATTTTTCTTCGGCAGTCCGTTGCGGAAATGGCCCAGACAAAGACTGCACTGAATTCATGATCTGGTAAAATACCACTAATATAAAAATGCACAATTATAAAACCACACACGCTGACAAGAATGTTTACACAGTGAAATCAATAAGCTACTTAGCTTGTATGCACATAACAAAGCTCACAACTATACTGAAAGGAATGGTGGTTTTTATTTTCAAATTTAAAGCCATTAGTTATATATCCAGCCACGGCCGACTTGATGCGTCACTCTAGCTAGCTCCTTGGGAGCGCAGCGAGGGATCCAGTCGGCGGTGATCTAGCAGATGAACTTCCATCCAATGTCGCTAGGTGACATCCCTGTTCTGTAACACACTCTGACATTGAGCGCCAACGGTCTCTAGTGACTTTGCTAGTAGTTGGTTATGTAGGAGCACGGCTGATTGGATCCCTCGCTGCGCTGCAAGGAGCTAGCTAGAGCGACGCATCAAGTTGGCCATGGTAGGAGGAGCCAGGTTGATAGACCTCCGTTTAAGCAATGTATAAGAAGCCACGCCTATCTTTTCCTCTCCCCACGCACCCCTCTAGCAGCCAACAAGCACCCCTTGATCAGCCCCGCGCACCCCTCTGGCAGTCCAGGTTTCATCGTACCTCAGGTTGACTCTCTGTTGCAAACTTTTCGGCTCTTGCAGTGACCATCTAAGAGTACCGGCTTGTAGTCTCCTGTAGTCAATCTTTGCTCTTTCAAGCTTTTGATAGGTTTGTCTTGTTGAATGAAAATACAGCAGTTGAGTAATCCAAATTATAAAACTTTACCTAAAATAAACATAAAGAATTAATGGGGGTACTGCAAACCTGCCTAGTATTGCAATGAGGAGCACGTAATGGAATCAACTCCAATAATGTTGAGCAATCCACTCTATTCGTCAGACACTTTTAAAGAAAAGGCCATTGGCATATTTTGTGGCACGTGTGCGATATCCTCTTACTCATAGTCATACAAAAAGACTCGTAATCAGATGAAGAGAGAGAAATATTCACACATTTGTAGTTGAACCATTTCATGAACTTTATTTGGACTCTTTGAAAGTTTTGAATTAAATACTGCTGAGAAGGTAGCCACACCTTGCAACAGTATTCTAACGATGGCTTGATTAGAGTGAAAGCAAAGTTATCAGAGTTTTAGTAGAAACAAATTTTATGCATTCTTTTCAGAATGCCAAGTAATTTACACAATTTCCTAGAAATCTTGTTTAAATGTTTTTGAAAGGAAAAACTATAACAGTTTGAAATTGTCTCACCCAGATCATTTATTTCATTCACATGAGCTATTTGCAAATTGCATAAATGATAAGGCTTATTACTACTACTATAAAGTTTTCATTCCTCCCCTGAAGGGGGAGGTGGGCCCCCTAGACGGTGATGCCGTCTTTCAGGCCAGGAGATTTGTTACAATTATGGAGATTTGAGAAGAAGGTGAGAGGGTTGGTGGCCGTGGCCTATACTAGAAACTGTCACGGCATTCGCCTTAGTACAGGAGAATGGAAAACCATGGAAAACCATTCTCAGGACAGCCAATAGTTGGGGCCAGCCATGAGGTCCAGCCTTGTCTTGTCTCCGGAATACAGAGGCGTAGAGCCATGGTAGAGCCGTGACTATGCTCCTCTGCTAGGTCGGCCGGTCTGAGTGCAGAGCTGTTGGACAACGGACTAGCCGTGACCACTTACGGGCCGAGACCCACTCTGCATCAATTAACCAAGGGTAATTTGCTGCTTCCAACTTATGTGAAAATGTAATTGCATTGCATTTTGAGGTATTCAAACCAAGTAGCCACTTATGACACCAGTTAGATGGGAGGTTTAAGTCAGACTGTAGTAACTTACAGTCCAACTCACTATTTATCACCTTAAAGATCTTTAGATCATAAGTATAGAGAAGGCAATTACTGTGTTCTATGAGAGTTGTATCATTTATGAATATGACAAAGAAAAGAGGACCCAGTAAAGGGACCAGAAGTAGGGTGGTATGGCTTTGTCATAATACCATCAGATTTTACTATGCAAACCCTGTTAGTGAGGTAGCTCCTAATCCCACTCCGAAGCACTTCCACCTATCTCGTATGTTGACAGTGTAATGAGTAGAGAATTATGTTGAATTGAATCAAAGGCTTTTGAGAAGTCCATGTAAACAACGTCTACTTGTTGCCTTCTATCCAGAGATTCTGAAATGAAATGATATACACCAGCATATTGGACAGGGTAGAGCATTTCTGCACAAAACCCTGCTGAGCTATATTAACCTGCAGTTACTTGCATGGTGAGCGTGGCACTCACCTCCGTAGTATATTGCTTATTGTTGGTATATTATAACATCTCTACATTTGAAACTCCATATAACTTTCAAGCAGATTGTTAGGAAGGGGAGGTGTCAGTTATTTTCATTGTCTTTGGAAACGAAGACCCTCAGTCCATTATTAGGCACAACAATGTATGTTTGGTGAGCGGTGCGCTCAGTAGCAAGTAACAGTGCTGCTCAATTGTGCACATTGTAATAAGTCAAGGTTTGTTTTAGGCATGTGTTTAATGTGAAATTTTTATATTGTGACTGTTGTTAGTGAATTTACATCCACAGATCAGATAATTTTGTGGTTGGGTGGAACGTTGCAGGAAGTGGATTTGGAGACCAAAAGTGACAGTAATAAAACAGGTAAGGTTTATGGAAGTGATACCAACTCCATAAAAAGAGTGTCTGCAAATTCTGAGGAAGAAGAGGCACTTTCTTTGATTGAAGGCTGTATTCCATTCATTTAAGGAATGGATGGAATTACAATGTGGGGTCTCCATGCTCCTGCTACTAATGTTTGAACTCAGAAATTATGTTCCAGAAAAGATGCTGAAATGAACAGAAGTGATGAATGATTGTGTAAAATGTTTGTTTCCTGTTATGCTGGATTATATATTTGCATTATTTAGTTCATACTGAGCATACTCCTCATATCTCAAATATATTTAAATTTAAGTATTCGTGTTCCTAAATAAATAACTATTTGTTCAAATTTAAGCATTCATGTTCTTAAATAGTTTGTCTACCCCTTAGTCCCATTTCTTTGTACAGGGTCAGGAATGAGGTGAGATGAATTTATATGGCATGTTCTATGACGGGATGCCCAACCTGTTGCCAACCTGAGTTGAGGAGATAATGAAGAAGAAAGTGAATGATGATGAATGAAGTTGGGTAAGGAGGTGGAAGGGATCAGCTATGGCCTATGAATAGAACTGACTCAGCATTTGCCTGGAAGTGTAAATGGGAAACCATACAAGACCATTCTCAGGACAGCCGATGATGGGGTTCGAACCTGCATGTCTCCCAAATGCAGAGCTTAGCCCAATAGCTGTAGCGCCTAACACTCATGACCACTCCACTCGCTCATGTTTCTAAATAAATAATTATCTCAAATTGACATATTAAAAATACCTCCATTTTTATATGGGCATACTATGGCTTTTAAACACTAGTGAGTAACGGTGTATGTAAAGACCTAGCGAATAATGTCAGGTTAATATACTGTGAAACTGAACTGTGCAATACCTTATATACAATCTTCTCTGTCACCCTTGAAATCAGGGATAATAACACAACAAGCCTATAGTTATCAATTGCCATTTTGTCTCCTTTCTTGAACACTGGTATGACATAACCTTCCTTCCACTCACAACAAAAATACCCTGACAAGAATGACTTATTCATTATTATACTAAGTGGCCTCTCTAGCTCAGATGAACATTCTTTCAAAATAATTGCGGGTATGTCATTCGGACCAAATGATTTGGAGGTTTCCAAAGATGCGAGAATTGAAGATACCTCTGCATGAGAGGTCACTATTGAGGTTAGGCCTGTATCACATACAGAAAAAGTGGACAGAGTACAGTTTGCAGTAGGTGAGTGATACTATTAAAAAGCATCTGCAAAACTGTCCAAGATGCTCCTTTTTTCTTGCAGTTTTTTCCGTCCTGAACCATAGTAGATGGCAGGCAAGATGACCTCTGTTTATTGTTCAAAAAATTCCAAAAAAACTTTGGTTTGGCAGCTAATTTCGATTCCATCGAAGTTATATAGTTTCTGCATCTTTTGAGCTGAAGATGCTTAAATTCACCTTGTATGGTCTAAAATTGCATGTAATCACTACTATGGCCCGTTTTTGAAACTATTTTCTTGCCTTTTCCTTTTCTTTTAATTTATTTGTCACCTCCGTGTTATACCAGCATACCACGTGCTAACTGTCCGGGACAGTACAGTGTCTCTTATTGCAGCAAGAAGAAGATCATGAAAAGGGGTTAGGCCTCATCGATGGAGGGGGACACAACAAAAGGAGATCTCCCATTTGAGGAAAAGTGGCCTTAGTCCATGGGAACATTAGCTTCTTCTGTGGCGTGGGGTACATATCTCGCGGTAAAGATAAAGTGAATTCAAGTGCTCGATGGTTGGATGTAACTACCTTTTCTGTCTCAAAGCAGTCCAAGAATCCATAGTATTGTTCTGAGATTAAAACAAGGTCCAGCAAGTTATTGTTTCTTGTTGGGAAGTGACACATTTGCTTGAGACTGAATTCACTGACTTCCACAGTCTTTGTTTTATAACAGGACCAGAATTCCAAGCCATTTGCCTGATGTTAAAATCTCCGAAAACTACAAGAATATCCTGTGGGTTTAAAACAGCTGTGACGTTCGCCAGTGTTGCTTGTAGATTACTCATCCTAGCAGTCACTTTGTCTGATGGCAGGCAGCAGCACACTACAAACACAGCCCTTCCTAGTCTTGGGGTGGCCTTGACCACAAGACACTCCCAGTCTCCCGCTAGCTCTGGCAGGGACACTGCCCTAGTGCAGATTTCACAGAAACCATAATCCTTCCCCCTTTCACTTTGCTACTGTGGACCTGATGTCTGTCTTGAAAGAACACACAGAAATCAGTAGATAACAGTTCATTATCACAAACAGAATCATTTAACCAACTTTCAACTGTACAAATACGAACTTTTTTGGCTTCACTGAAAACGAGATTAAAGTCTGTCAAAGAATTACACCATTGTCGTGCTGGGTTCAGTTGTAAATCACCGGACAAAGCTAATAGAAGCATACAAATAACTGAACCCGATATCTTCAGCCTAGAATTCCTCTGTTGTTTTCTCGCAGACTGGCTGCCTCGTTACGTCACCAGAGACATAGCTCCATTTAAAGCCAGTACATGAAATGAAATACAAACCTCCGAGCCATTCACAAGGGCATTTTCCCAAAGTTTTTCATATTTTGCATCAAAGTCTAACACACTGCCTCCCGGATACAAACTTGAACGGACTTGATATTATATTTGAACACTACTAATAGACAAAAGACACGGAACAATACCAGCACCGGTCACTACCTTGTCTGAAGCTTTGGCAGTTATAGCGCCCCATTGTAGATGGGATGTATGGCCTCACATCACAATGATAGGTTGTTACCTTTAAATTCTCTGGTAACACTGACAACATGAAGGAGACATTGAAAGCACTAAGGACTAAAGCCTCAACTTTGACTTTGAGTATAATGTGTGTCATGGCATGGTTCATTATGTTTTCCATCAGCACATTCTCAGTGTTCAACGTCACATCATGGTGGAAGATGACTCCATGAACCAGATTAAAGGATTTGTGCTCCTACACTCGATACAAGCCAGGATCGGCAAATTTCCAAAGCACATTTTTTAAGATCTTCAAAATTGCTGCAGATGTTTTCAATATGTTGACAGAATAGGATCTATTTAACCAACTTACAGTCATGCCCATTGATTCTTGTAGCAACCAGAAAGCTAGGGAAGCTGGATTCCATCATTTCATGCTGTGCATATTCCCATGGGGTTGCACCCCGTAAGGAATCAAAAGTTGGATGGCAGAACACCCTGGACAGGCTTTTGACATTTGTTTGCAGCCTTGTCCAAAAAACATCCTTCCTGAATACCCCCCACTCAGATCAGGGGCCTCTGTAGCATAACCAAGCAGCCAAGGCAATAACTACCTGGTCATGGACGATATTGCCTGGGGTCAGTGTTGACGACGCCTGGGCAGGATGACTGAAGCAATGAGCAACAGAGTTCCCTTCCTCAAATCATCGATACAGGCATGTACTCCATAGTGTGTACGGAGCTAATAACAATAAAATAAATAAATTTATACTAATAATTGTCCTTGGCATTTGGTAGTGCAGAGACATGCGCTGTCAGGCGAATGCTACTGCAGAATACAAAGAGCACCCACCCGACGGGTTATGGATACCATCTTGGCTTAAGAGGCCCTTCCCCAAGCAACACACAAATAAATTTTGATTGGTCAACGACTGACCCTCGAGAGGGGACCAATGGACACATGACCTTATTTAGTCACCTTCTATGACAGGCAGGGATTACCTGTGGATATATTCAAACCCTCCCACCCACAGGGGACCAATTCATGGTTCCAATGGCACAAGCCATTTCTGCACCAAGGTCACCAAGGTTAGTTGCCTCTTCTGTCAGGCACCATAGGAGTATTCTTCATCTGCATATCCCACCTACAGGGGGCCTGTGATTTAGTGATTATTATTAGTTACAGTGACTGTTGCAGCATGAGTGACTGTAGAATGTAATTAAGTCATGCACAGTACAAAAACAAGCAAAAGAAAGGGCTGTCCATATTTCAGAAATTGAATTAATCATACAAATTTCAAAACTAGAATTTTTTAAGAAATCAAAGTTGAGAAGTTTGACCATAGAACCTGGTACTCCCATGTCTTTTGCTTCTGACTTGAGTGATTATAGTTTTTATTTAAAACATACAGGTAGAGTGAACTGCACAGGCAAAGAATAACAATAAATGATTATGTTTTTGTAATAAAATTAATATAACATCACCATGACCTTAAGTTTATACTGAAAATGAATGTTACCAAAATGATTCAGATGAACATGATGAGACAATGATTTCTTAGTAACATAGGAAACACTATAATGTGGGCAAATGAACTCCTTCTCAAGAGCTTTTGGATCAATGCCATGGAAAATTTTCAAGTGGCGATCAAAAGGGTATTTTGTAGCAAATTCGCTTCCACAAATTTCACATGCTGTACATAAAACTTTGTGATATTTTCTCCACTTGAAGGATAACTACCATGAATACTTCTTCAGATATGCATCAATGACTTCTCTTTGCTGAAAACTTTTAACCTCAATGCTCACATACAGGAAAGGAAAGATCAATGATCAAAGACATATCAATGTTTGACCTGATCTTTACTTTAAGACTTATGATGGAGAAAAGATGGGAGTTCGGAAAAGACACAGTGATGACATTTATTGACATTGAGAAAGCTTATGACAGTGTGCCCAGACAGTTGGTATGGGACACATTAAGGAAAAAACAAGTTAACAGGATGGAAGTGCAAATGATAAAAGCTATGTACAAAAATTGTGTTGGTAGTGTGAAGACTAGTATGGGAAAAACAAAATGGTTTAAAGTTGAAACTGGTCTCCGACAGGGAAGTGTACTATCCCCTATACCAGGGATGGTGAACCTTTTCTAACTAGTGTGCCATTTTAAGTATGGTTTATTATTTTCAACTGTTGACTGTGCCACTTGTTTTTTTCCTTTAAGGAATGGCTACACCCTACAATACGCCCCCCCCCCCCCACCCCCTGCGACTTCCTTTCCAAATGATATAGATGTTGATTCCCATAGGGAATCTGAAATATTTGTCCTGAATGAGCAAATTTATAATACCAATATAAATGGACCATTTATATTGGTATTATTCCTTTCCAAATTCCTAATTATGGCTCATAAAATGTTATATATTTATTTATTTATTTATTTGTTTATATATTAGATATATGTCTTGTAAATACATTTGATTGCATGCTCCGTGGTCGTATTTTGCAAATTTAAATATGTAAGTTTTGAGAATAGATATTATTATTTGTAAATAAATAAATAAATAAATAAATAAATAAATAAATAAATAATAAGCCCGATTGTAACACACTTCGTCATTAAATATTATTAGCAGGCGACATGCCCGCACGGTTAGAGGCGCTCAGCTGTGAGCTTGCAACCAGGAGATAGTGGTTTCAAGCTCCACTGCCGGAAGCCCTGAAGATGGTTTTCCGTGGTTTCCCATTTTCACACCAGCCAAATGCTGGGGCTATATATCAATTAAGGCCATGGTGGTATCCTTCCCATTCGTAAGCCTTTACTATCCCATCATCGCCATAAGACCCATCCATGTCGGTGCGACGTAAAACGAATTTTAAAAAGATAAATATTATTAGATACAAAAATCAAAAGTACTAATACTGCCAGTGGACTTCACATCCTCCATTAGCTTCATTATCTTTCCATGCTGTCATAGTTTGTATGCTCAACAATTTAACTAATTTCTACCTCATCACATTTCCACAAGGAAATCAGAAGAAAACGGCTATCCTTGCTTGTAAGGTCACATCCATGCTTTCATCAAAACATACTGTACTGCATAAATCTGGGAGTTATCCAAATTAGCTTTCAATTGCTCTGAAACTTCTTCACTCATTCTTATTATTCTGTGTAGGAGGGATACTGACTGGAGGGTGATTGGGGATTTAAATGAGACTATGGAGTGGGTATGTGGGAAACTGGGAGTGAAATTTCTAGATTCTAATGGGTGGGTAGGAGAAAGGGATCTGCGCTCGGATGGCCTTCATTTAAACCACAGTGGTACGTATAAGTTAGGAAATTTGTTTGGAAGGGTAATAGGGAGGTACATTCAGGGAAACGGGATGGCCTAGGGAGCGGTGATAAGGGAACAGGGAACTGGAAATCAAGTAGGGATGACATAAAATTGTTAGTGTTGAACTGTAGAAGTATTGTAAGGAAAGGAATAGAATTAAGTAATTTAATAGATATATATTTACCAGATATTGAAATAGGAGTTGAATCATGGCTGAGAAATGATATAATGGATGCAGAAATTTTCTCACGGCACTGGAGTGTGTATCGTAGAGATAGGATAGGAAAGGTGGGAGGGGGAGTTTTCATTCTGGTGAAAGAAGAATTTGTAAGCTACGAAAAAGTTAAAGATGAGACACATGAAATTCTAGGTGTAAGGCTCATTTCTAAAGATAATAGGCAACTTGATATATTTGGAGTGTACAGATCGGGAAAGGGTAGCACTGATGCGGATTCGGAATTATTTGATAGGATAGTCAGCTATGAGGGAAACGACATGGAAAGAAATGTGATTGTAACGGGAGATCTGAATTTGCCAGATGTCAATTGGGAAGGAAATGTGAACGGCAGGAAGCATGACCAACAAATGGCAAATAAGTTAATATGGGAAGGACAGCTGATTCAGAAAGTGATGGAACCAACCAGAGGGAAAAATATTTTGGATGTGGTGCTGATAAAACCAGATGAGCTCTATAGGGAAACTGAAGTAATAGATGGTATTAGTGATCATGAAGCTGTTTTTGTGGTAGTTAAAAATAAATGTCATAGAAAGGAAGGTCTTAAAAGTAGGACTGTTAGGCAGTACCATATGGCTGATAAAGCAGGTATGAGGCAGTTTCTAAAAAGTAACTATGATCGGTGGAAAACGGTAAATAAAAATGTAAACAGACTCTGGGATCGGTTTAAAGAAATTGTTGAGGAATGCGAAAACAGGTTTGTACCATTAAGGGTGGTAAGGAATGGTAAAGACCCACCTTATTATAATAGAGAAATAAAGAGACTAAGAAGGAGGTGCAGACTGGAAAGAAATAGAGTTAGAAATGGCTGTGGAAGTAATGAGAAACTGAAGGGACTTACTAGAAAATTGAATCTAGCAAAGAAGGCAGCTAAGGATAACATGATGGCAAGCATAATTGGCAGTCATACAAATTTTAGTGAAAAATGGAAGGGTATGTATAGGTATTTTAAGGCAGAAACAGGTTCCAAGAAGGACATTCCAGGAATAATTAATGAACAAGGGGAGTGTGTATGTGAGGATCTTCAAAAGGCAGAAGTATTCAGTCAGCAGTATGTAAAGATTGTTGGTTACAAGGATAATGTTGAGATAGAGGAAGAGACTAAGGCCAAAGAAGTAATAAAATTTACATATGATAACAATGACATTTACAATAAGATACAAAAGTTGAAAACTAGAAAAGCGGCTGGAATTGATCAGATTTCTGGGGATATAATAAAGACAATGGGTTGGGATATAGTACCATATCTGAAGTACTTATTTGATTATTGTTTGGCCGAAGGAGCTATACCAGATGAATGGAGAGTTGCTATAGTAGCCCCTGTGTATAAAGGAAAGGGTGATAGACATAAAGCTGAAAATTACAGGCCAGTAAGTTTGACATGCATTGTATGTAAGCTTTGGGAAGGCATTCTTTCTGATTATATTAGACATGTTTGTGAAATTAATAACTGGTTCGATAGAAGGCAATTCGGTTTTAGGAAAGGTTATTCCACTGAAGCTCAACTTGTAGGATTCCAGCAAGATATAGCAGATATCTTGGATTCTGGAGGTCAAATGGACTGTATCGCGATTGACATGTCTAAAGCATTTGATAGGGTGGATCATGGGAGACTACTGGTAAAAATGAGTGCAATTGGACTAGACAAAAGAGTGACTGAATGGGTTGCTATATTTCTAGAAAATAGATCTCAGAGAGTTAGAGTAGGTGAAGCTTTGTCTGACCCTGTAATAGTTGAGAGGGGAGTTCCTCAGGGCAGTGTTATCGGACCTTTATGTTTTCTTATATATATAAATATGAGTAAAGGAGTGGAATCGGAGGTAAGGCTTTTTGCGGATGATGTTATTCTCTATAGAGTGATAAATAAGTTACAAGATTGTGAGCAACTGCAACGTGACCTCGAAAATATTGTGAGATGGACAGCAGGCAATGGTATGTTGATAAACGGGGCTAAAAGTCAGGTTGTGAGTTTTACAAATAGGAAAAGTCCTCTCAGTTTTAATTACTGCGTTGATGGGGTGAAAGTTCCTTTTGGGGATCTTTGTAAGTATCTAGGTGTTAATATAAGGAAAGATCTTCACTGGGGTAATCACATAAATGGGATTGTAAATAAAGGGTACTGATCTCTGCACATAGTTATGAGGGTGTTTAGGGGTTGTAGTAAGGATGTAAAGGAGAGTGCATATAAGTCTCTGGTAAGACCCCAACTAGAGTATGGTTCCAGTGTATGGGACCCTCACCAGGATTACCTGATTTAAGAACTGGAAAAAATCCAAAGAAAAGCAGCTCGATTTGTTCTGGGTGATTTCCGACAAAAGAGTAACGTTACAAAAATGTTGCAAAGTTTGGGCTGGGAAGACTTGGGAGAAAGGAGATGAGCTGCTCAACTAAGTGGTATGTTCCGAGCTATCAGTGGAGAGATGGCGTGGGAGGACATCAGTAGACGAATAAGTCTGGATGGTGTCTTTAAAAGTAGGAAAGATCACAATATGAAAACAAAGTTGGAATTCAAGAGGACAAATTGGGGCAAATATTTGTTTATAGGAAGGGGAGTTAGGGATTGGAATAACCAAGGGAGATGTTCAATAATTTTCCAATTTCTTTGCAATCATTTAAGAAAAGGCTAGGAAAACAACAGATAAGGAATCTGCCACCTGGGCGACTGCCCTAAATGCAGATCAGTAGTGATTGATTGATTGATTGATTGATTGATTGATTGATTGATTGATTGATTGATTGATTGATTGATTGATTGATTGATTTCACAATCCAAACAATCAACATTCTTAGTGGCCATACAAAATTCCTCTCAACTAAGAAGTAAAATGATTTTTCTGCCCTAATTCACAAACAAAGTGGTGTTAAAATCCTGACTTGCAACAGGCAACACTACCCAGAGTGTACCATGTGACCAGTCGAAGAGTAACAGTATGCTACCACTAACACCCCACTCAAGGCCTGTCCCATAAGACCAGCTTCTGCACATTGAACAGAACTTTGCCGAACAGTACACCTTCCAGTCAAGAATGTAAAGCAGACAAAGTGCTTTCATGGAAGCATTCAATTGTACTCTATCCCAGATCATTGTAGCATTCTCCTTTCTGCAGGTCTCCAATTTTTCCAGTTGCTTTGTTGAGTTTGTGTACAGCATGTTTAGCCCAGCGGCCCTAATCCAAGGTATTTACGCGACTCTTATACAACACAAAGTTCATACGGATGGTGTCAAAAACTCCTCACTCGTCTCAGAAGTACTCTGAGGCCCTGTATATGTTCACAAACAACTTCACATTACCCATGTACAGTCTGTGTGTTACTGAGCAACCTGCACCAATAATCATTTTAATCGTTTATCCACTTTGTTTTCTCTCATTAACCATTGCAGACGGGTGGTATAGAATTAAAAAGGACCACAGGGCACTCATTGCATCTCACTGGAATATGCCTCTCTTGATGCAGATGTTTTCAGCTTCAATTCTCTTCCCTTCATGGTTTGGTCTGCCATTTTGGCATGAATCTATCCATAAGACTACAAATTGTTAGGTTTGTCTTGTAGATGCTCAGCACTTCCATAACTATGTGTTGGGGGAGAATACTGTCAAATGTCAAATGCTTTGTAGTAATACTTGTATGCAATGCTTTCAGTCAGGTGATGCAGGATATTCTCAGTGAATATGGATGTTATTGACTTGTACATTATTGATTGGTGTTTACTGGGATATAAACTTCTTGCATGGTTTTAGAGGGGAATACACTGCTGGCCAAAAGTTTCCAGACAAGCATTGAATTATAAAAGAATGACTGGCTATTAAAAGAAAACAACATACCTATGCAAGTAATTGAAAAATATATATTCTGAAACTAATTATTTACAATAAAACTAGGTTTTCACATTACATCTGAGCAAGAAATAGACAATATGTATACATTTACTCCCACAAATCACCAGAACACATCAAATGCTCTTCTCATCGAAGAAACCCCGCTTTGCTGCAAGTACACATTTAAATATCCTTGGCATTCTCAGAAATGTTTTTCTAAACTAATGCAGGGATACTTTGCAGGCATTCTGCAAAAAGTCCCACAGCTTTTCCAATGAAGAAGGACACTATTTTTAGACTTGCCAATCCATCACTTTACACAGCAGCTAAATTGGATTTAGGTCCGGGAATGAGGAGGGGCATACCATTAAAAACAATTTCACAGAGTTGTGTTTGATTTTCATATAATTCATGCAACAGCGAGACATGTGTTTGGGGTCATTGTCTTGTTGAAGGGCAAACCCACGTTGTTGTCCAGATGGAAGAACATAACGAGATAGGATGGAATGGTAGGCGTTTCTGTCCAGCGCTCCTTGTATTCAGTGCAGTCTACCAACTACACTGAATGTGAAACAACCCCAAACTACCACAGAGCCCTCTCCATGTTTCACTGTAGGTGTTATACAGTAGAAAGCATTTTTTCCAATGCTAAACGTCGAACATAAACTCATTGCCGTTGCCCGGAAACTTTTGAAACTTGGTTACAGTAATATATTCTATTATTAAACAGTCATTCTCTTTCGCCGTGCAAGTTGACTTTTGTCATCTTACTTCCCTATAGCATTCACTGCGGTAATCGACTTTTGTCGACTTGATACTTTCCTGCTATAATTTCCGCACGCTTCTTCAATAAAGGCCCATTTTATAATACAAACATCTATAGTCATGTGTTCACTATGTACTAAGCATTGTTTGAAATCTTTGCCGCCAATACTGGACCTATGTTTATTTGTTATCTTTCACCCGCCCGCCCGCCAACATCCCTGTCAGCTGTCTGGCCGATAGCAGGCTTCACTCAGTAGTTATGAGCATGCGGAACAACATTAGTAGTGGAAGTAAAGAAATCTCCTATCTTTTAGTTGCCAATTCTGATTCAGACTGTTCAGTAAATTTGGACAATGAAACAAGTGATGATGTGCATAGTGATTGTTCGGAAGATAGTGCCAACGAGGAAGATCTTAATTTTTTATCGGTCTAGCGGGATATTTGTGATGACATTGAAACTGCACAAATGAAAGAATATTGTACAATAAGCTTTAAAAGAGGGCAATTAGTGCTCCTGACTTCAGAAATTCTGCCATAATTGGACTTCCATGAGAGTATCAGCGAAGTCAGCCGGTGAATCGAGGAAGAACTTCCGATTACATACCTCAAGGCGCCTGATGGAGAGGCACTTTCTTGGGGAGCAGCAGGACAAGAGTCAAAAGCATAATTGTGTTGCTTGTTCCATATAACCAGAAAAATGTTCAAAGAAAAGAAAGGGACTGTGCAAGAGAAAACAGACAGTATTTTTTGTAAGAATTGCCCAGGACAGCCTGCAATGTGTCCAGTTCCATGTTCGGAGATGTATCACAGTAATGTGTGTTTCAAGGTCAAATGTCACTGCTAGTTTGCCAAAATTGAGTTAAAAATGGTGCAATGGTGTTGAATGTCACTGACCTTGAAAAAAAAAGTTTCAGTTCATTTGGAAAATACAAAAAAATTACATTTTTCTGTAAGTGTTCTGTTGAAAAATAGCACAGCGAGAGAGTTAAAGATATTTGTGTGGGTATATATATGTTTTGTCTGGAAGGTTTTGGCAGGCAGTGTATGTCACATGTCATTTGTCATATCTTCATAGCTCGTTGAATGTCTTCCAGCGTTGCCTCGTGATCCACCTTCTCACTCTCTTTCTGTTTGAATCTACTCAGATCTCGTATCGTAATCTTATTGAGTGGACTACACACCATTCCAAAATATAATTGCTATGGCAGGTGTTTGTGATAGTGGTGTGTTGCAACTGTTGACATTACTGTTTAATTCTGTGTAGAAGTGCCTCTGGTTGGTTTCACATGTATTGTTTTCTCTATGCTTTTAGTGACTTTCGAAGTATCTTCAGATTTTGTTTGCACATACGGAGAAGTTGTGCTTCAGAGTGTCAGGGATATCTCTGAAGGTTGGGTTCTCACTGTTCTGGAATTCTTTCAAAATACCTTTAGACGTTCATATGACATTTGCAATTGAGTGGCTGTGCTAACAGGTGCCAAATTTCTACTTGCAGCTTTTCTATCTTCACTTCATTTCTTCTCTCCCATGCAGGCTTCTTAGCTTCTTTGTGTTGATGTTTTCTCTCCTTACCGTAATTGGTAGCTGCTCAAATAAAGACTAGATCACTGATATTTTGAAGGTTGTCATTCTCAGAGATTTTGGCTGCCATACTTCATTCACCATATCTAGCATCTCCCTCGGCCTCCAATTAGTCTTCAGTGTTGGATAATCCAGGCCTGTGCCTCAAGTCCATGCCTCTGGATTCAATATACTGTTGTTGAGCCTAGAAAAACCACTATGTGATGATATTTCAGTTTGGAACTCTGTCCAGAAAGGTTGTGTCATCTACGTTCCAGTATTTCATGAATAATATCAATAAATTTAAATTCTATTTTATGCGTGTGCTGCAGGTCAGTATTTCTAACTTCAACATTGTCTCATAACAGTATTTTAAGGTGCGACGATGATATGTGCACTCAAAGACGTTCAATACATTATTGTTTACAAAAGAGCGGCCCCTTGCGTTCCTTCAAGTCTTGGAAGCTCTGGAATCAGTATATCGGGTATCTGCGGTTTAGGCCCATGCTTCATTATTTGAAGTTCCAGACCTTTGTACCTCCTTTTTGAACATGTTGAAATGCTCAAATGTAGGGTGGCTATTGACAAATAATGCTTTTCTTTCATCAAGAATATTGTGGACATTTCTGGTAGCAAGATTAAGAAACCCCTTTGTTACTAAGCAATGAAGATGTTTGCTCTCGGTCACTTCAGTCTGGCCTGGTCAATTGTAAGTAAGGTATGCAGCAAACAAATGACAGTGAACTTATTGCTCATATTCTGGTTACGTTTCCATAGAGATAAAGTATTTATTTATTTATTTATTTATTTATTTATTTATTTATTTATTTATTTATTTATTTATTTATTTATTTATTTATTTATTTATTTATTTATTAATGGGGCTTATGGAAGAAAGAAAGTAGAACCAGCTATGTCAGCAAAGAGGATGCATCTGGATGTGCTAGGAGTAAGTGATATACGGGTAAGGGGAGATAACGAGGAAGAGATAGGAGATTATAAATTGTACTTGACGGGTGATAGAACGGGAAGGGCAGAGTATGGGTTAGGGCTTTTTAACAGGAATACCATTGAACGCAACATAGTTTCTGTTGGACACGTAAATGAGTGAATGATGTGGGTAGATTAGGCAGTTGGAGGAATTAAGACGAGAATTGTCTCAATGTATTCACCATGTGAGGGTGCAGATGAAGATGAAGTTGACAAGTTTTATGAAGCATTGAGTGACGTCATAGTCAGGGTGAACAGCAAGGATAGGATAGTGCTAATGGGTGATTTCAATGCGAGAGTTGGAAATAGAACTGAAGGATACGAAAGGGTGATTGGTAAATGTGGAGAAGATATGGAAGCTAATGGGAATGGGAAGCGTTTGCTGGACTTCTGTGCTAGTATGGGTTTAGTTGTTATGAATACATTTTTCAAGCATAAGGCTATTCACCGCTACACATGGGAGGCTAGGGGTACCAGATCCACAATAGACTATATCTTAACCGACTTTGAATTCAGGAAGTCTGTTAGGAATGTACAGGTTTCTTGGGGATTTTTCGATGATACAGACCACTATCTGATCTGTAGTGAACTAAGTATCTCTAGGCTTAGGGTAGAGAAAGTGAAATCTGTCTGCAAACGAATAAGGGTAGAAATTCTCCAGGACGAGGAAATTAGACAGAAGTACGTGGATATGATTAGTGAGAAGTTTCGAGCAGTGGACAGTAAGCAGGTTAAGGATATAGAAAGAGAATGGGTGGCATACAGGGATGCTGTAGTAGAAACAGCAAGGGAATGCCTAGGAACGACTGTGTGTAAAGACGGGAAAAAGAAAACATCTTGGTGGAATGATAAAGTGAGAGCAGTTTGTAAACGTAAAAAGAAGGCTTATCAGAAATGGCTCCAAACAAGGGCCAATGCAGACAGGGAATTGTATGTAAATGAAAGAAACAGAGCGAAACAAATAGTTGTTGAATCCAAAAAGAAGTCATGGGAAGATTTTGGTAATAACCTGGAAAGGCTAGGTCAAGCAGCAGGGAAACCTTCCTGGACAGTAATAAAGATTCTTAGGAAGGGAGGGAAAAAGGAAAATGAACAGTGTTTTGAGTAATTTAGGTGAACTCATAATAGATCCCAGGGAATCACTGGACAGGTGGAGGGAATAATTTGAAAAGCTTCTCAACGTAAAAGGATATCTTAATGGTGGTGTCGTGAACAACCAAGTTCATGGGGAGAAAGAGAATGATGTTGGTGAAATTTTGCTTGACGAAGTGGAAATAATGGTAAATAAACTCCATTGTCATAAAGCAGCAGGAATAGATGAAATTAGACCTGAAATGGTGAAGTATAGTGGGAAGGCAGGGATGAAATGGCTTCATAGAGTAGTCAGATTAGCATGGAGTGTTGGTAAGGTAACTTCAGATTGGACAAAAGCAGTAATTTCACCTATCTACAAGCAAGGAAACAGGAAGGATTGCTATAATTATCGAGGTATCTCATTGATTAGTTTATCAGGCAAAGAATTCGCTGGCAACTTGGAAGGGAGGGTGCGATCTGTCATTGAGAGGAAATAGGATGAAAACCAGTATGGTTTTAGACCACAGAGGGGCTGTCAGAATCAGATATTTAGTATGCGCCAGGTAATTGAAAAATGTTTTGAGAGGAATAGACAGCTGTGTTTATGTTTCGTAGATCTAGAGAAAGCATGTGTCAGGGTACCCAGGGAAAAGATGTTCGCCATACTGGGGGAGTATGGAATTAAGGGTAGGTTACTGAAATCAATCGAAGACATTTATGTTGACAATTGGGCTCCAGTGAGAATGGATGGTAGAATGAGTTCTTGGTTCAGAGTACTTACAGGGGTTAGACAAGGCTGTAATCTTTCACCTTTGCTATTCGTAGTTTACATGGATCATCTGCTGAAAGGTATAAAGTGGCAGGGAGGGATTCAGTTAGGTGGAAATGTAGTAAGCAGTCTGGCCTATGCTGATGACTTGGTCTTAATGGCAGATTGTGCCAAAAGCCTGCAGTCTAATATCTTGGAACTTGAAAATAAGTGCAATGAGTATGGTATGAAAATTAGCCTCTTGAAGACTAAATTGGTGTCAGTAGGTAAGAAATTCAACAGAATTGAATGTCAGATTGGTGATACAAAGCTAGAACAGGTCGATAATTTCAAGTATTTAGGTTGTGTGTTCTCCCAGGATGGTAATATAATAAGTGAGATTGAATCAATATGTTGTAAAGCTAAATGCAGTGATCTCGCAGTTGCAATCAACAGTATTCCGTAAGAAGGAAGTCAGCTCCCAGATGAAACTATCTTTACATCGGTCTGTTTTCAGACCAGCTTTGCTTTACAGGAGCAAAAGCTGGGTGGACTCAGAATATCTTGTTCATAAGTTAGAAGTAACAGACATGAAAGTAGCAAGAATGATTGCTAGTACAAACAGGTGGGAACAATGGCAGGAGGGTAGTCGGAATGAGGAGATAAAGGCTAATTTAGGAATGAACTCGATGGATGAAGTTGTACGCATAAACCAGCTTCGGTGGTGGGGTGATGTAATGCGAATGGAGGAGGAAAGGTTACCTAGGTTAATAATGGACTCTGCTATGGAGGGTAAGAGGAGTAGAGGGAGACCGAGACGGCGATGTTTAGACTCAGTTTTTAATGATATAAAGATAAGAGGTATAGAAAAAATGAGGCCACAGCTCTAGTTGCAAATAGAGGATTGTGGCGACGTTTAGTAAATTCACAGAGGCTTGCAGACTGAATGCTGAAAGGCATAATGGTCTATTATGATAATGTATTTATTTATTTATTTATTTATTTATTTATTTATTTATTATGATATTTTGATAAATTTTGAATTGAGTGTTGTGTTAACTTCTGCAATTATGTTTCTCCCAAGAGACAAAATGTTTATTGTGGACCAATCTTTCCGATCATGTGGAGTGTTGTGTCCTAGTTGGAGATTCCTTCTCAATGAGGAAGGCTTTTTGTGGATGGTGTTATACTGCATAGAATAATAAATAAGTTACACAGTTGTGAGCAAAAACCTCTACAGTGTTGTGAGATGGACTGCAGGCAATGGTATGATGGTGAACAGGGTTAAAAGTAAGGTTGAGGTTTTCACTAAAAACAAAAGTCCTCTCAGTTTTAATTGTTTCATTGATGGGGTGAATGGTATCTATGAGGATCTCTGCAATTACCTAAGAGTTAACATAAGTGAAGATCTTCACTGGGAATAATTTACCAAGGAAGATGTTCAATAAATTTCGAAATTCTTTGCAATTATTTAACACTCCAGTGGTCACTCGGATCACAATACTGATCCAGCCGTTTAGTTTTTTGCTACTGTTTGTTGGTATGACTGTTGACCTTGAGCATCTGTGTACCTTCCTCATGCCTCGTCCCCTCTCTTATTCGCAGAAGTCTGCTAACCTTGACTGATGGCTGTTGTGTTATAAAACAATTTATACTCGTGGATCACAACTGTGATCCGTGTGACCACTAGCGTGACTTCTTTTGACTTTGTTCGTTTTCTTATTACGGTATCTAATCTCAGTTCCTGCGCATGTATCTACTCTGTTTTATGAGTTTATATTCATTATTGGTATATAGGTTTAAAATGGATGACTATGAGAATATTACAAATGCAAAGAGGACAACAAGTTGTGGACAACTAGACTTAATGATAGCAGTCACACTGAAGAATTAAGAAACAATGCAAGCCATAAACTCAAACATTCACAAGCATGAAAGTGTTTTACGCATATGTTGTTTTTATTTTATGAATCCTTATAAGTTAGTTTTAAGTTTAGGAATATTCACTTTTCATAGATGTGCATTCACGCATGATAACATATACTTAACTTCCAATTTGACGAATGCCCTATTCATGAGTACAACCTGACATGTTATCGTCACATGATATTCCTTTTTAGATATGGTAATGTTTGCAATTGCCCGTTGTGTTATATGTATATGTATGTCCAGCTGAGGATGACCCGCTAGGTATTTAGAAATTTCATGATCCGTATTGAAGTGGGATTACAATATTTAAAAATTAAGAGGGTTCCTCCTATTCAACACCTATATCTATTTATCTTTGTGTTTATCTTTGTATTGAATGGTTCATGTTTGTCGGTTACTGTAGTCACGTCCTAGTTCGTGAATCATGGGCAACGGCTGAGTGGCCTAGTAAGTGGTCCTGAGAGTCGGGATACCAGTTGCTATGGAATGGGAGTGGGCATCTCGGACATATTCTGAGTCGTGGCCCTCCTTGTGCTCAGGCGGGTAGGACTACACAATTCACCGGTGGTCCATAACCCGTTAGAGGAGAGATCCTCACTTGGACTATGTGCAAGTAGGGCAGCATCCTGCTTTATGAATTTACCGAGCTCAGAACACTTTAAGCAAGCCTCGGACCTATGGGAGTAATGGAGTCCCACTCCAATTTGACAGGCGAGGGACTCCTTGGAAACAACTTGGCGAACGAAATGGAATTCGATGGGGAGCTATCAATATTAATGGGGCTTATGGAAGAAAGAAGGTAGAACTGGCTGAGTCAGCAAAGAGGATGCATCTGGATGTGCTAGGAGTAAGTGATATTCGGGTAAGGGGAGATAATGAGGAAGAGATAGGAGATTATAAAGTGTACTTGACGGGTGTTAGAAAGGGAAGGGCAGAGTCTGGGGTAGGGCTCTTTAACAGGAATACCATTGCATGCAACATAGTGTCTGTTAGGCACGTAAGTGAGCGAATGATGTGGGTAGATTTATCAGTGGGAGAAATTAGGACAAGAATTGTGTCCGTGTATTCACCATGTGAGGGTGCAGATGAGGATGAAGTTGACAAGTTTTATGAAGCATTGAGTGACATCGTGGTCAGGGTCAACAGCAAGGATAGAATAGTGCTAATGGGCGATTTCAATGCGAGAGTTGGGAATAGAACTGAAGGATACGAAAGGGTGATTGGTAAATGTGGGGAAGATATGGAAGCTAATGGGAATGGGAAGCGTTTGCTGGACTTCTGTGCTAGTATGGGTTCAGCTGTTACGAATACATTCTTCAATCATAAGGCTATTCACTGCTACACATGGGAGGCTAGGGGTACCAGATCCATAATAGACTATATCTTAACAGACTTTGAATTCAGGAAATCTGTTAGGAATGTACGAGTTTTTCACGGATTTTTGGATGATACAGACCACTATCTGATCTGTAGTGAACTAAGTATCTCTAGGCCTAGGGTAGAGAAAGTGAAATCTGTCTGCAAACGAATAAGTGTAGAAAATCTCCAGGACGAGGAAATTAGACAGAAGTACATGGATATGATTAGTGAGAAGTTTCAAACAGTAGACAGTAAGCAGGTTCAGGATATAGAAAGTGAATGGGTGGCATACAGGGATGCTGTAGTAGAAACAGCAAGGGAATGCCCAGGAACTGTGTGGAAAGATGGGAAAAGGCGAACATCTTGGTGGAATGATGAAGTGAGAGCAGCCTGTAAACGTAAAAAGAAGGCTTATCAGAAATGGCTCCAAACAAGGGCCGAGGCAGACAGGGATTTGTACGTAGATGAAAGAAACAGAGCGAAACAAATACTTGTTGAATCCAAAAAGAAGTCATGGGAAGATTTTGGTAATAACCTGGAAAGGCTAGGTCAAGCAGCAGGGAAACCTTTCTGGACAGTAATAAAGATTCTTAGGAAGGGAGGGAAAAAGGAAATGAACAGTGTTTTGAGTAATTCAGGTGAACTCATAACAGATCCCAGGGAATCACTGGAGAGGTGGAGGGAATATTTTGAACATCTTCTCAATGTAAAAGGAAATCATCATGGTGGTGTTGCAAACAGTCAAGCTCATGGGCAGGAGGAAAATGATGTTGGTGAAATTATACTTGAGGAAGTGGAAAGGATAGTAAATAAACTCCATTGTCATAAGGCAGCAGGAATAGATGAAATTAGACCTGAAATGGTGAAGTATAGTGGGAAGGCAGGGATGAAATGGCTTCATAGAATAGTCAAATTAGCGTGGAGTGTTGGTAAGGTACCTACAGATTGGACAAAAGCAGTAATTGCATCTATCTATAAGCAAGGGAACAGGAAGGATTGCAACAACTATCGAGGTAGGTAATTGATTAGTATACCAGGCAAAGTATTCACAGGCATCTTGGAAGGGAGGGTGCGATCAGTTGTTGAGAGGAAGTTGGATGAAAACCAGTGTGGTTTCAGACCACAGAGAGGCTGTCAGGATCAGATTTTCAGTATGCGCCAGGTAATTGAAAAATGCTACGAGAGGAATAGGCAGTTGTGTTTATGTTTCGTAGATCTAGAGAAAGCATATGACAGGGTACCGAGGGAAAAGATGTTCGCTATACTGGGGGACTATGGAATTAAAGGTAGATTATTAAAATCAATCAAAGGCATTTATGTTGACAATTGGGCTTCAGTGAGAATTGATGGTAGAATGAGTTCTTGGTTCAGGGTACTTACAGGAGTTAGACAAGGCTGTAATCTTTCACCTTTACTGTTTGTAGTTTACATGGATCATATGCTGAAAGGTATAAAATGGCAGGGAGGGATTCAGTTAGGTGGAAATGTAGTAAGCAGCCTGGCCTATGCTGACGACTTGGTCTTAATGGCAGACTGTGCCGAAAGCCTGCAGTCTAACATCTTGGAACTTGAAAATAGGTGCAATGAGTATGGTATGAAAATTAGCCTCTCGAAGACTAAATTGATGTCAGTAGGTAAGAAATCCAACAGAATTGAATGTCACATTGGTGATACAAAGCTAGAACAGGTCGATAATTTCAAGTATTTAGGTTGTGTGTTTTCCCAGGATGGTAATATAGTAAGTGCGATTGAATCAAGGTGTAGCAAAGCTAATTTAGTGAGCTCGCAGTTGCGATCAGCAGTATTCTGTAAGAAGGAAGTCAGCTCCCAGACGAAACTATCTTTACATCGGTCTGTTTTCAGACCAACTTTGCTTTATGGGAGTGAAAGCTGGGTGGACTCAGGATATCTTATTCATAAGTTAGAAGTAACAGACATGAAAGTAGCAAGAATGATTGCTGGTACAAACAGGTGGGTACAATGGCAGGAGGAAACTCGGAATGAGGAGATAAAGGCTAATTTAGGAATGAACTCGATGGATGAAGCTGTATGCATAAACCGACTTCGGTGGTGGGGTCATGTGAGGTGAATGGAGGAGGATAGGTTACCTAGGAGAATAATGGACTCTGTTATGGAGGGTAAGAGAAGTAGAGGGAGACCAAGACGACAATGGTTAGACTCTGTTTCTAACGATTTAAAGATAAGAGGTATAGAACTAAATGAAGCCACAACACTAGTTGCAAATCGAGGATTGTGGCGACGTTTAGTAAATTCTCAGGGGCTTGTAGACTGAACGCTGAAAGGCATAACAGTCTATAATGATAATGTATGTATGTAATGTTGAATAGGAGGAACCCTCTTAATTTTTAAATATTGTATGACTCGCTAGGGTTGAAACCGGTCCTGTATTTTTAATAACAATGATAAACAAGTATTGATTAGGTGGAGTTCTTCTCCTCTTTGCATTTGTGTGAATCATCAATACGAATATGAAGCTCATAAATTATGATATGAGAATATAAATCGATGGCTGATTGAACCAGATAGTGAGCAAGATAATGAAGACAAGTTTGAAGAAGACCACGTAGAAGTGCATCCAGATGTGGAAAGTGATACTGAAAGTGGGGATAACAGTGCTTCTGGTAGTGATGAAGAAACCACTGATGATTCTGTGCCATCTAATTATTATACTGGAAAGGATGGAACAAAGTGCAGAAAGTCAGTTGTTGTGCCACCACCATACACATGTTCTCACAACATTATTGTTCATTTGCCGGGTCCTAAGAGCAGGGCCAGAAATGCTAGCACACATTTGCAGTGTTTTCAACTATTTTTTGATGACAACATAATACAAAAAATATTGAGTATGCAAATGTTTACATTGAAAATATCAGGTCTCATTTTCAGCGTTAACGAGATGTAAAACCTACAGATGTGTGTGTAGTTAGATCACTTATAGGTATTTTGTATCTTGCCAGTGTCTTGAAGTTAGGAAGGTGAAATATGTCAGATTTGTGGGATAATAGCTGTGGAACAGGAGTAGAGGCTATTTGTGTAACTATGAATGCACAAAGATTCAAGTTTCTCATGCGTTGCCTCCGATTTGATGACATTCATAGTAGACTTGAACGTAGAAAGGTGCAGCCTTCAGAGAATCATTTCTGAACTTCGTATTGAACTGTAGGTAGAATTATTCTGCAAGTGAATACCTCACCTTTCACAAACAATTGATAGTTTCAATCAAATCAATCAATACTGATCTGCATTTAGGGCAGTCGCCCAGGTGGCAGATTCCCTATCTGTTGTTTTTCTAGCCTTTTCTTAAATGATTTCAAAGAAATTAGGTAGCTTTTGTGGGCTCTGTGCATTTTGCCAGTAAATGGCTAGTAAACCGGCGAAGTACGGCATTAACTTATTCGCACTCGTTGACTGTAAAAACATATACACTCACAACTTTGAAGTATATGTAGGACTTCAACCTCATGGACCATTCAAGCAGAGTAATACACCAAATGAAATAGTGAAATGTACTGTGGAACCAGTTGAGGTTTCAAGTAGGAATATCATGGCCGATAACTGGTTCACATCAATCCCTTTGGTGCTTGAGCTACTAGAGGACAAGAAACTAACATATTTGAGAACACTGAGAAAAAATAAATGGGAAATCCCAAAATAATTCTTGCGCAATAAAACCCGAGAGGTAAAGAGTTCACGGTTTGGCTTTCATAAAAATTGTACTCTAGTATCTTACGTTCTAAAAAAGAATAAAGCTGTCCTAGCAGTGTCTTCTATGCATCATGACACGGCTATAGATGATTCTACAGGTGTTGACAGAAAACCAGAGATTTTCACGATGGCAAAATATGGTGTTGATGTGTTGGATATGATGTGTGGACATTTTGATGTTTCGAGGAATTCTCGGAGATGGCCTCTAACTATATCCTTCAACTGCCTGAATATTGGCGGCATCAATGCTCGAATAATATTTTCTGCAAATCAAACTTATGCCGTAGTGTCTCACTAAAATTTCTTGCGAACTCTTGCTTTGGATTTGATGAAACCTGAAAAGCAAAGGAGGATCAACCTGGAAACAATTCCAAGAGAAATTAAGTGTTGTGGAAAGTTGCTTTTGAAAATTGAAGAAGATCCTGTCCCAACTCCTGCTAAAACAAGCAAAATTGCCTTATTTGTGGACGAGCATGAAACAAGACAAGCAGGAAATCCTGTCATGTATGTACCAACTGGGTGTGTCCTGACCACCAACGACCTGTAATGTGACACTTGCCATGATGAAGATAATGTCTTGTGAGAACTTCCCTGAACACAGATTGTGAGTAAAGTGTAACATTTTCTCTGAATTTTTTTTACATTACATTTATATATTTGTTGCAATACAAAGATTAAAACTTTTGTTGCATAGTCTCTTTATGAATGAACAGTTTCAGACTATATCAGTATAGACACATAATATTAAGGTACCGCAAAAACATTATGGAGGGAGTGAGTGAGACGAATCACAATGTCCAGTAATTTTTCAGGTATTTCTTTTGCATACATAATTATATTATAATGTACAGAAAATAAAGTTCTTTTCACAATGCATAATCATATTCATTGAATAAGTAGCACAGAAAGAATATATGGATCACAATTGTGATCCGCGTGACCACTGACGTTACTTTACTTCGCGCAAAAACCGGAGTGTTAAGAGAAGACTAGGTTCACGACAGATAGGGAATCTGCCACCTGGCTGACTTCCCTAAATGCAGTTCAGTGATTGATTGATTGATTGATTGATTGATTGATTGATTGATTGATTGATTGATTGATTGATTGATTGATTCATTGATTGATTTAGAGTACAAGGAACAATTTAATCAGGAGATACCAAATAAAAGCACAATATTAACTGTTGTTGACAAGTTCTAGCATACAAGATCAATATTTTGCCAATGAAAGCAGGAAATGGTGTGCCCAAAAATCCCCCACTGCAAACAAGAATCCTGCAGGTTCTCCAACAGGTGTTATAGTCCCCCACTGTGAGGGAATCACTTGAGATAAAGAATCAGTTTTCAAGAAAGATGAGCAACCTTCATATATTCCCAAATTATGAGAGAGAAGATAATATAATTTTTTTGAGACCTTATAGCAAATTTTGCTAAAAAAAAAAAATTAATAATCCTCAGAATCGTTATGAACAGTGTGCGGTATGTTAGGTATGCATTTGGAATGCATACTGTGCCAATGCAATTAGATAATATTTCAGTGTCGTTTCACTTGTCCATTTCTACCATGTACTACGGAGGCCTCCTGAAGTGGGGCAGGGCATATAATCAGCAAAATCTTCAGTAATGGGATTTGTGCTGTTTGGTGGTGAAATTCTCACTCCTAGTTCCAGTATGTGCCCATTTCTTGTGCTTCCATAAAACATGGTGCAGCCATTTGCTTCGGCATCATACCTTTTGAACAGATACGGGTTTCAATAATGTTTCAGTGTCGTTTCGCTTTTATATTTCTGCTGTGTAGTACTATGGTCTGCTGAAATATAGTGGGTGATATCCTTAGCCAAATATTCATCAGCTGGATTTGTGATGTTTGTGGTGAAATTTACACCTTCCTTTCCAGTATATTTTCATTTCTTCTGCTTCCATGAAATGGAGTGCAGCCACTTGCTTCAGCATTACCCATGTCAGACTAGGCACAACGTTGGTTCCAAAGGATACCAAACCTTAATATCCCCCCTGTGCAAGTTATTTTATTATTTAGCTCGCCCTCCTTTGTAACATAAGTAGGGTGCGTATGTTCATTCCATACACAGAGCTGACTCCTGATTTGCTGTTGGGATGTGACATCAAAGCACACATAGTTTGAAAAATGGGTATGTGTGAATGCGTGGCTCCTGATGGGCTGTTGGGTGTGATGCCAAGGTGACATCACAGCACCCGTGATTTGAAAAGTGGGGGCTGTTTGTTGTGCATGCATCACAGCTTGGATACCTAACAAGGCTTGGGTGTCACCCCTGTGAGCTAAGTGTGAGAGCGTGAGAGAAGTTGGCAGCATAAATGTCAGTTCATGCATGACATCGCAGCAACCAAAAAAGTCTTGCCAACCTGACAGATGTTTAGAAGAGTACAAGCTAAACGTATTCCAGGCTTAACCTTACGAGGAGTCACCCCTGAGGGCAGAGAGTGCATGCATAGGAGATGTTGTTGGTATAAATAAGAGTGTGGGAGATTTGAAATGTGGGTGCAGCAGGTTTGAGGTGATAAGGGTGCCACACTAAGATTGCAAACTTAATCTTACCAGACCGCAGGCTTAAGAAGAATTGTGTTATCTCTGCAGGTGAGGAGGGTATGTGTGAAAGATATTAGCAGGATAAATGACAGTACAGGAGATGTGGAATGTAGGTGCAGCAGGCTTGCAAACTTACGAGTGCAGACTTAACATTACTTGACTCCAGGCTTAAACTTGCAAGCGTGTCACCCTTATGGAAGTATTATTATTACTGTTTTATTATTATTTATTTATTTCAATCTCTGTGTTCATTATAAAGCATAGGGTAATGAGATGCATTTTGCTGCTTCTCTCATTAACTAAGCAATCTTTATAAGTGGTTGTTGTTGATTTATTAACAGTGTTGTAACATCAGGGTTTTATGTCTCATGAACTTGTATGTATGTAGAATTTGTTCGATAATCTGTGTAATTGTAGTAACTGCAGTAGTGCGTTAAAGCATACAACAGTGAGGAAGGAAGTAAAAGAATCTCTCAACTTATTGGTGACATTCTATTGCTGTTGCTTTATTTCGTGGTAACATACTAATTGTACGGATCTTAATTAAGGTAAAGTATAAACGTTTTCTGACAAACAAAAATGAAATAATAATAATAATAATAATCATCATCATCGGCTGTAACTCGATCCATGTATATGTAAATTCTTCTTGATCAGTTCAGCTCAGTTTATGGATTTGTTTGCGATGACTAAACAGACCAACCTGGCATAAAACATATGCCCACACAAATCACACTGAAGGGATCCAGGAGGGTGGGATTGTAATTGGAGGAGTTTTCTTGCTTGTCATTTGGCCTCTTGATGTCTGGGGCATTCTTTTTCAAACAAGTTGACAGCGGTGGATGTAATGTCCCACTACAGTAAACGGTCCACAGCACATTCTTCCCATGTCTGTATATTTATACCAGTTGTCTTCATGATGTGTTTCAGCTGGTCCTTAAAACGCTTAAGAGGGGCTCCATTAGGTCTACTGCCAGAGCAAAGTTCACCATAAAGAATTTGGCGGGGAAGCCTGGTATAACCCATGCAGTGAACATAGCCTAACCATCTCAGTTGATGAGTGATGATTGTTGCCTCAATGCTATTTAGCTGCACTTTGTCAAGAACTGTTGTATTGGTCATGTAGTCCTCCCACTTAATATTCAAGATGTATCTCATTTTCTGTTGGTGGAAGCGTTCAAGTCTTTTCGATATCATGGCAATAGAGTGACCAAATTTCACAGCCATACAGCAGCGTGGAAATGACAACAGCTTTGTATACCATGAGTTTGGTAGGCAGTTTTAAGTCGTTTATTCATGAAGACTCTGCATTAACCATCCGAATGCTGCATGAGCATCCCCAATTCTTTTATCAACGTCTTGTTCGCTGGTACACCGTTTAGAAAAATATATTTCCAAGATATGAAAAGTGATCAACCTGTTCCAGTGTTGTGTCTAAGATGGAGATACTGAACTCAGGAAGAGTTAATCCAGGCATAGATTGCGCAAGTACCTTAGTTTTTTTTTCACATTAATAGCAAGACCAAAGCGTTCACATGCAGTTTTAAAGCAGTTGACTGACTGTTGTTGTGCTGCAGGTGTTAGAGCAGGATATGCGGTGTCATCGGCATACTGCAGTTCTGTCACCCCGGTAACCAGAGTATGTCTCTGTGAGTGAGGCCTGCCAGATTGAAAAGGCCTCCATCAAAAAAAAAATTTAATATCCATGCCTTAGTTGTTTGCAAATGATTCATGCAGCATGGCAGCCATGTACTGTGCAAAGAGTGTAGGAGCAAGCACACAGCCTTGCTTCAATCCATGAGTGAATGGGAACGAACCTGATACTAAGTTACCATGAAGAGCCTGTCCAGACATGCCATCATGAAGAGTTTGAACCAATTCCACATAACATTCAGGACATCCAAAATGTCTCAATACTTTCCACATAGCAGATCTTGAAGCTGACATCATGATCATGCTGGCGCTATGTCAGGAGAAGAATGTGAAGCTCGATTGTAAAAGAACACTTTAATCTAAAATGACAGGATCCGGGTGGACAAAGGAAGCTGTTAGTGTTTTTCTGGATGAATACCAGAAATGTCCTTGTTTGTACGAGGTTAAAGTGCCACTTTTACCACAACTGTAATGCAAGAAGAGGGGCAGGAAACATAGTCGGCAAATTTGTGTCACAAGTTCGGCCAAACACAACCCAGGCTGATCAATCAATCGCTATCAATCATCATCAATCGATTAATTAAAGAAGTAGATGAATATTGCTACTTGTATAGTAAAATAACTAACACTGTCAGAAGAAAGGAGGAGATAAATTGCAGACTAGCCCAAGCAAGGAGGCCCTTCTTAAGAAAATAAAATTGCTCACATCAAACATTGATATGGGAATTAGAAAGATGTTTCTGAAGACCTTCGTCTGGATTAGTGGTATGTTCTGAGCTGTCAGTGGAGAGATGGCGTGGAATGAGATCAGTAGACAAATAAGTTTGAGTGGTGTCTTTGAAAGTAGGAAAGATCACAATATGAAGATAAAATTGAAATTTAAAAGGACAAATTGAGACAAATATTCATTTATAGGAAGGAGAGTTAGTGATTGGAATAATTTACCATGGGAGATGTTCAATAAATTTCCAATTTCTTTGCAATCATTTAAGAAAAGGCTAGGAAAACAACAGATAGGGAATATGGCACCTGGGCGACTGCCTTAAATACAAATCAGTAGTGATTGATTGATACTGAATCAAAGGCTTTTTCCTGATATAGAAAACTAAATACAGAGGCTGCTCTTCCTCTCTGAATTTTTCCTGGAGTTGTCTAGCACAGAAGATCATATCTGTCGTGCCTCTGAAAGTTCAGAAACCACACTGAGACTCAGGCAAAATCCTCTCTGAGATAACTTGAAGCCAGTCTAATAGAATCCTTGCGAGAATTTTACCTGCAGTTGACAAAAGCGAAATACCATGGTAGTTCCCACATATACCACGATTGTTTTTCTAGAAGATAGTGATGATGGTAGCATTCTTCAAGTCACCAGGTACTTCTCGAGTTTTCCAAATCAAGAGGATGAGTGTGTAAAGTCTAGTCTTCAAGGGTATACCTCATTTTGTATCAGTTCCAGAGGGATGTAATCAGGACCAGGAGCCTTTCTTGGTTTTAGCTGATTGAGTGCTTCGGTAAAGTCTCTGTATGAGGGTGGAACTGCCATCCATGGTAGTTGGGGCTGCTGAGGGACATTACGAAGAAAGTCCTCAGCAACATTGGAGACACAATTTAGAAGCGCAGAGAAATGTTCCTTCCAACGCACTAAAATTTCTCCATTATCAGTCAAAATAACATACGTACATCATCATTATAGACTGTTATGCCTTTCAGTGTTCAGTCTTCAAGCCTCTGTCAATTTACTAAACATAACCACAATCCTCTATTTGCAACTAGTGCTGTGGCCTTATATAGTTCCAAACCTCTTATCTTTAAACTGTTAGAAACTGAGTCTAAACATTGCTGTCTTGGTCTCCCTCTACTTCACTTACTCTTCATAACAGAGTCCATTATTTTCCTAGGTAACATATCTTCCTCCATTCGCCTCACATGTCTCCACCACTGAAGATGGTTCATGCGTGCAGCTTCATCCATCAAGTTCATTCCTAACTTAGCCTTTATCTAATCATTCCGAGTATCATCCTGCCATTGTTCCCACCTGTTATGAATAGTATATCCTGAGTCCACTCAGCTTTTGCTTCCATAAATCAAAGTTAGTCTGAAAACAGACTGATATAAAGATAGTGTTATTTGAGAGCTGACTTCCTTCCTACAGAATACTGTTGATCATAAATGCGAGCTCACTGCATTAGTTTTACTACACCTTGATTCAATCTCATTTACAATATTACAATCCTGAGAGACCACACATACTAAGTACTTGAAATTATCTACCTGTTCCAGCTTTATATCACCAATCTGACATTCATTTCTGTTGAATTTGTTGCCTGCTGATATCAATTTACCCTTTGAAAGGCTAATTTTCTTACCATACTCATTGCACCTATTTTCAAGTTGCAAGATATTAGACTGCAGGCTTTCGGCACAATCTGCCATTAAGACCAAATCGTTAGCATAGGTCAGATTGTTTACTACATTTCCACCTAACTGAATCCGTCCCTGACATTTTATACCTTTCCCCAGATGATCCATATAAACCACGAACAAGAAAGCTGAAAGATTTCAGCCTTGTCTAACCCCTGTAGTACCCTGAACCAAGAACTCATTCTACCATCTATTCTCACTGTAGCTCAATTGTCGACATAAATGCCTTTGGTTGATTTTAATAATCTATCCTTAATCCTGTAGTCCCCCAGTATGGTGAACATCTTTTCCCTCGGTACCCTGTCATATGCTTTCTCTAGATCTACGAAACATAAACACAACGATCAATTCCTCTTGTAGCATTTTTCAGTTACCTGGCACATACTGAATATCTGATCCTGACAGCCCCTCTGTGGTCTAAAACCACACTGGTTTTCATCCAATTTCCTCTCAACCACTGATCGCACCTTCCCTTCCAAGATGCCAGTGAATATTTTGCCTGGTGTATTAATCAATTACCTACCTCGATAGTTGTTGCAATCCTTCCTGTTCCATTGCTTATAGATAGGTGCACTTACTGCTTTTGTCCAATCTGAAGATACCCTTACCAACACTCCATGCTAATCTTACTACTCTATGAAGCCATTTCTTCAATGCCTTCACACTATACTTCACCATTTCAAGTCAAATTTCATCTATTCCTGCTGCTTTATGACGCTCGCTCACTCATTCATTCACTCACTCACTCACTCACTCACTCACTCACTCACTCACTCACTCACTCACACACTCACTCACTCCGTAGGCTTCTGAGGGATGTGAAGTTCCCGCGCCGATCTCACAATCCCCTTCCGTTCTTCTTGATCTTGGCTGCTTTATGACAGTGGAGTTTATTTACCTTCCTTTCCACTTCCTCAAGCACAATTTCACCAACATCACTTTCCTCCTCCCCATGAGCTCACTTGTTCACAACACCACCAATACGTATTCCTTTACATTGAGAAGATTTTCAAAATATTCCCTCCACATGTCCAGTGATTCCCTGGGTTCTATGATGATTTTACCTGAATTACCCAAAACACTGGTCTTTTCCTTTTTCCCTCCCTTCCTAAGATCATTTATTACTGTCTAGAAAGTATACCCTGCTGCTTGACCTAGCCTTTCCAGATTATTACCAAAATCTTCCCATATTTTCTTTTTGGATTCAGCAACTATATGTTTTGCTCTGTTTCTTTCATCTACGTGCAATCCCCTGTCTGCATCAGCCGTTGTTTGGAATATTTTCTGATAAGCGTTCTTTTTACGTTTACCAGCTGCTCTCACTTCATCGTTTTACCAAGATGTTTGCTTTTTCCCATCTTTACATATAGATATTCTTGTTTCCACTGCATCATCCCTGCAAACTGCAAACATCCGTGCAAACTGTCCACTGTTCAGAACTTCTCACTAATCATATCCATGTACTTCTGTCTAATATCTTCATTTGCAGACAGATCTCACTCTCTCTAACCTACGCCTACAGATATTTAGTTCACTACAGATCAGATAGTGGTTTGTATCATCAAAAAATCCCTGAGAAACCTGTATATTCCTAACAGATTTCCTGAATTCAAAGTCAGTTAAGATATAATCTATTATGGATCTGGTACCCCTACCTTCCCATTTGTAGCGATGAATAGCCTTACGCTTGAAAAATGTATTCGTAACTGCTAAACCCATACTAGCACAGAAGTCGAGCAAATGCTTCCCATTCCTATTAGCTTCCATATCTTCCCCACATTTTCCAATCACCCTTTTGTATCCATCAGTTCTATTTCCACCTCTCGCACTGAAATCGCCCATTAGCACTATCCTATCCTTGCTGTTCACCCTACTGAGCTCAATAGCTGCAGTCGCTTATGTGCGGCCAGTATCCAGTATTTGGGAGATAGTAGGTTTGAACCCCACTGTCGGCAGCGCTGAAGATGGTTTTTCTGTGGTTTCCTATTTTTACACCAGGCAATTGCTAGGGCTGTACCTTAATTAAGGCCACAGCCGCTTCCTTCCCAGTCCTAGCCCTTTCCTGTCCCATCGTTGCCATAAGAACTATCTGTGTCGGTGTGACGTAAAGCAACTAGCAAAAAAAAAAAAAGCTGTTCACCCTGACTACGATGTCACTCAATGCTTCATAAAACTTGTCAACTTCAGTGTCATCTGCACCCTCACATTCTGAATACACTGAGACAATTCTCATCCTAATTCCTCAAACTGCCAAATCTACCCACATAATTCGCTCATTTATGTGCCTAACTGAAACTATAATGCGTGCAATAGTATTCTTGATGAACAGTCCTACCCCATACTCTGCCTTTTTTAGCACCAGTCAAGTACAATTTATAATCTCCTATCTCTTCCTCCTTATCTCCCCTTACCCGAATATCACTTACACCTAGCACATCCATACGCATCCTCTTTGCTGACCCAGCCATCTCTACTTTCTTTCTCCCATAAACCCCATTAATATTGATAGCTCCCCATTGAATCCCATTCATTCGCCAAATTGTTTCCAAGGGGTCCGTCACCTGTCAAATGCGAGTGGGATTCCATTACTCCCATAGGTCCAAGTTTTGCTTAAAATCTTCTGAGCTCGGTAAATTTGTGAAGCAGGATGCTACCCTACTTACACAAAGTCCAAGTGAGGATCCCTCCTCTAATCGGTTAGGGACAACTGGTGGATTGTTTAGTCCTAGCTGCCTGAGCGCAAGGTGGGCCATGACTCAGAATATATCCGAGATGCCCACTCCCATCCCTTAGCAACTGGTTTCGCTACTCTCAGGACCACTTACTAGGCCACTCAGGCATGCTTGTGATTCACAAACTGGGATGTGACTACACTAATCCACACCATGAACCAACAATAATAATAATAATAATAATAATAATAATAATAATAATAATAATAATAATAATAATAATAATAATAATAATAATAATAATAATTATAATAATAATAATAATAATAATAATACCCATGTGGGGATTTACCGGTTACCTCCATTGGGCACGTCCCATTGGAATTGGGGAAGCTCGCTGGCTCTGCCATAGTAGGGAAATAAAATACCACCATGAAAAAAAAACTGGTCCCTTGCCAGGGTTACGGCGAAGACTGGTAAATGACCAGAAGCCAGAAAACATCTTGAGGCAACCTCTAGGGCTAACAACCCCAGTTGTAAAAGGATGGGTACCCGTCCAAAGCAAAGTCAAGTCAAAAAGCATGATGACACAACATTTCAAGAAACATACCCCAGGGGGTAAATCTTCGGATAAATCCCTCATCGTGAACGCTATGGCACACGAGTCTCATTCGTCCTCCACAATATGCACTAGCCTTGCGTCTTGGGTGGTGTGCTAAGTCCCAACTGACGAGCCTAACTTAGCACACGAGGGCGAAACGCAGGCAACCAAGAATGAGTTAGTTGGAAAATGTATAATGTCCAATAACGGACCATTATATTGGTATTATAAATTTACTCATTCAGGACAAATATTTTAGGTTCCCTATGGGAATCAACATCTACATCATTTGATGGCCAGGCAGGCATCAATTTTTGGAAACGAGACTTAGCTCTCATAGTGCATTGGCACTGCTGGTGGCTTCAAGTAGCCTATGCAGTGGCCTCCACGGTATGCACTAGCCTTGCGTCTTGGGTGGTGTGCTAAGTCCCAACTGACGAGCCTAACTTAGCACATGAGGGCGAAATGCAGGCAACCAAGAATGAGTTAGCTGGAAAATTTATAATGTCCAATAACGGACCATTATATTGGTATTATAAATTTACTCATTCAGGACAAATATTTTAGGTTCCCTATGGGAATCAACATCTACATTGTGATTACTCTGACGAGGAAGTGGCAGCTTAACTCCAACCCGGGGGACACATCATCTACAGGGTCGTCCGAATCAAAAACCAGCGGGAACTGACGTCCTTGCTGCCGGATCCTCTCTCGGGACGTGAATACCCTGGACAACCTACTGTGGGACGGCGCCTTGATTTTTGCTCGCCGTCATCGTGTCGAGGCATCACGATCTGCCCTGCTTCGTCGAGTCCGCGGTGAGCGCTGCCAGTGTTTTGACCACCTTCCAGGCACACCCTGCGTGCACCTTGAGGTATGTGCCATTTGTGCTCAGGATTATCCAACTTCTTGTACGAACAAACAATCTCCAAAGTGTGTTAACTGTAATGAGTCACACTTCTCTTTTAGTTATAAATGTAAAGTGAAACCGTTGATCGTTCGTAACCATCCTGAAACTGCTGTACATGTCATTTCGCAGGACCTTCCTACCCCCGCCCCTTCCTCCAACCTCCCCTCCCCCATTACGGGGAACATCATCCGCTTCATGATGGTGGTTCTCCAGAATGTCCTTTACTTTCATCACCAACAGTTCCTAAAGCAATTTCAACTTGTGGCACAGTTAGTCTTAAATACTCATGCGGATGTGGCATATACGGGGAATAGAATGCACTTTGCGTTCTTTCTCCTAAACACCATCTCCATTATTAGTTTATAGTTTACCATTAAACCTTAATCTTTAAATATTAGATTTGTTCATGCCAACCATGCCCTCCTAAAAACCATCCTTTTCTTGTATGCCCTGGATTTTTCGTTGTAAATGAGACCTTCCAGATGTGCCGCCAACAGTCTGACTTTCCTAATTATGTTTTATTTCATGCTGATCGACCCCATGAATCTCGTGGTGGCATGGCGATTGGCGTCAGGAGGGATATCACAGCTCGTCAACATTACTGTAATTTTCCTTATAACTTTCAAGAATATCTTAGAAATTTTCACTTCTACCCAGTCCTTTGCCACAGTCACTCTTTACCTTCCCGCTTGCAGCCTCCCTCCCACGGCCTTTATCAAACATATTGATAATACTTCTCGTGATTATATTTTCATTAGCGATCTTAATATCACTTCTAATACACCACATGATCTCTCCACTTTTACTGCTGTTTGTCATAATATCCAGGGCATACATTTCCCCTTCCCCTTCCCCACTTTACATGCCCACAATACCACCCCTGATGTCCTCCTTGTCTCTCCCTCCTTTTCCAATATTCTTAAGATTGAATCATGTTTCATGCTTGGTAGCGATCACGCTCCTGCACTTATTACGATTCCTGGTTTTCTTTCACATAGTCATTCTCCCCCTCCCCGCCCTCCTCCTACCCGTTGATATAATCATACCTAATTGGACTGCATACTGACAGACTCTTACTACTTTACTTCGCGATTCCCCTTCCCCTACCTCTCCCACTAATCTTCTCTCTCTTGTTGTAATAATCGTGGTCGCCACGACATTTACATAATTTGATTGCCCACCCGAATTAATTGTATATATATGTATCATGTATCATGTATCATATGTAATTTTATTCATTATTAACGTCCATCATCATCATTTATGTAATTGTACGTAAGAACGAGATATAATTTTTAATTGTAATATATTAGAATATTCCGTGGTAATGTCAAAACAGGTCTTGCGCTAACAGGCTACTTGGTGTTTCGCAATAGTACAGGAAGGTTAATTTTGGATGGTTCTCGGAAACGTACGCAACAGCAAGAGGAAGCTACCTAATTTCGTTGTTGCGACGCTAAATTACCTCATATCACGTGCTCCTATCAGGGGGGCTTTTTCTCTCAAGGACAGACATTTCATCTATATATCGAGAGGGTAGTGACGTATATCGGCTCTCATTGGAACGAGATGTCATGTGACACCAAGGGAGGAAGTGGGAATCTGAAGAGGATTTATATAGATCTACACGGCGTGGTGAAGATCATTCCTCTTCATTCTGTATTCTGCATTCTGCATCCGACTCGGCTATTTGGGTGCATCGCTTACGCTGTGCTTATACTCAACATTTCTTATCGGCTCTGTGAGACTTAGTCAGATTATTTAAAAAGACAAGTTCAAATAATATAGAAGGACTGGACGTTTTCCGTTCTCTCTATTCAATTAATTCCGATGTGGAATTTCCGATTGTAAGGCTGGTACTATGTTTTGGTACTCAGCAAAATAGGGAGTGATAAATTCAGGATGGAATCCATTCCATGAAGCAGATGACGAGGATGATGCTGTTGGAAGAGGGACGACAACGATCAACCACGATAGCAGACTACGAGAAGATCAACCTACGGTGAGCATTAGTAATCCCTGTTAATGCAAGTCCGCGCGTGTAGTAATGAATTGTAATCTCAGTCAGTAATTTTTAATTTTGGTAAAAACTCGGTTTTACGTAATTTCATCTTTTTTTAAATAAAACTTTTTTCTTTTTACGTCATTAAATAATTGACTTTTAATAGGTTCCCTATGTTTTCCCACATGGTATTTAATGGTTAGTATCCCTATACCTCACGACCGAGATAGTCTTATTAAATTATGTTTAGTACATTTTATATCTAAATTCAGTTTCAAATTACATTTAATTTCGAAGCCTGGCATCCAGCGTGCAATTGTTTTTAATTGTCTATATCGGGTGTTTGATCCGTTACATTGTTGCTAAAATAGAACATGCCTTACTAACAGCAGATACCCTTCATGTTCCCCACCATTCTTATTCCCCACTTAAACCCCCTATCCCACCCAAAGGACTACAATTACTTTGACTCGCACATGACTTATATCGTGAATATGTTCGTACCCGTGACCCAGACACTTTAATTCAACATAGACATACACTCTGACATGCACGCTCCTATATCAAAGCTATCCACCGTAAACAATGGACCATCGCCTGTAATGATCTTTCTGACACCCTTGACCCGCGTAAATTCTGGACAACTATTAAAAGCCTTACTCAGACCCACATACTCAATTCGCCACCATAATTACATCCTTACCACTGACAAATTATGCTACTGTCTACTTATTCGCCCAGTTTTCATCACCTCGATGAACCACTCATTAACGAATTTGCCCACCCCACTCGCCCCGAATTACAACTATCCTTCTTCCACTATGCTAACATTGACTACACTCATCCTCTTAACGTTCCTATTACTTCTGCCAAAATCCGTTCCTTCCTTCACCTTTGCCGCAACACTGCTCCTGGCTCCAATGAAATCACGTATTGCCATATCTGGTAAGCTCCCCCCTTCCCCTTGACTTGTTCAGTATACTTTATACCACTATGCTCTACACCAGTTTCTTTCCAGAACACTGGGGTAAAGCAAATATCCTTCTGTTTCTTAAACCTGGTAAGGTTCCTTCTGACATCACTTCCTATCACCCCATCAGTCTGTTAAGTATTCTCTCCAAAAACTTTGAAGTGATACTTGCGCACAGAATTTCTCATTACCTTACCTCATTAAACCTCTTTCCATCTTCTCAAGCCGGATTTAGGTCTCATTTCTCTACCCATGACCATCTTTTCCATATTACAGCATCCTTTAACAGTTTCTTTGCCCCTGCAAATCCGCTGCCTTGGTATGTCTGGATGTCAATCAAGCCTTTGACTCTGTTTGGCATCTGGGCCTGCTTTTCAAACTTTGTTTACTCCTGCTCCCTATTACGCTTTTCAGATTTATTTATAATTTCCTGCACTTCCGTACTGCCTGCATCATCATTCATCATACCCCGTCATATTCCTTTCCTATCACTTCTGGTGTTACACAAGGTAGCCTGTTGTCTCAGATCCTATATCTTATATTCACCCATGATATTCCACATCCTGATCCTCCCCTCCGCCTATATCAATACGCGGATGACCTCACTATGTAACACAACTCTCTCCCTTCCTAAAAAACTCCAACACTACCTTGATGACCTCGAATCCTGGTTCAATTCCTGGCATATTTCCGTAAATCCTGTCAAAACTCAATTTATGGTTTTCCGTAAGAAATCCCATCTCTGCCGTCCTTGTCATTGCGTCCAACTTACATTATATAACACTCCCTTGCTGGAAACTAATACACTAACATATCTTGGTATCCTTTTCCAGAACAATCTCTGCTGGATCCATCACCTTACCTTTGTTTATAAGAGAGCCTACTCCCGTTTCCAAGCCCTTCGTATGCTTACTGGGCATACCTTCATTTGTCCTATCATTATATACATCTCCCTCACTTGAATAACAGCTGACTTAAGACAGTATATACAACTACTCAAACTTCACCGCCATGCTTTACGTATCGCACATCGCCTTCCTCTCGATACTCCTTCTGCAAATTTCACACCCCTTTACTCCTTTCCCACTATTCTCGAACATCTCCATTCTCTTCATCTGAAATACCTCAACACAGGAAAACTCAACAACAATCCCCTTATTTTTGAATCCCTACCCCTTTCCCCTCTAGCCACGATCATCTTGAATAATGCCCGTACGCCTGCTGCTTCTCATCTCTTCCCCCCTCCCATTACTTAGCTTCTACACTTTGCCACCAGTCACTTTATATTTCTACAGGTTTATATTTTCTATCTACTTGTCTTTGCTCCTGGGTACAGTGGTGCAAACCACACTTGTAGTACTGCATGATTTTTTGTTTGTTTTTTATTCTATTATTATTATTATTATTATTATTATTATTATTATTATTATAAATACTATATTCCGATTCTTCTTATTATTATTCCTGTTACTATTCTTATCATCATCATCATCATCATCATCATCATCATCATCATCATCATCATCATCATTATTATTATTATTATTATTATTATTATTATTATTATTATTATTATTATTATTATTATTGTAAGTTCAGTCTTCAGACCTAAGGCTGGCTGGATCCTTAACAGCTCTGCCATCAGCTGTCATAGATGGCCTAGGCATCACTGAAGAGGCGTACTAGGGAAATGAGGAGTGAGGTAGTTTCCCATTGCTTTCCTCACCGAGCCAGAAGTTGCTATTACATATCAGTCTGCCAAGCCCACTGAAATGCATGCACCAACTGACCCTATGAGCAACATTTTCACACCATTCATAGCAGGGACTGGCTGCAGAAGGAATGGCATTAGTATCGCTCTTACCTCAGTCACTTTCATGTAGTCAAAGCCAATGATAAGACAGAGACAGATCAATGAAAGTAACAAAATTGCTCTAGCCCATACCAGAAGATATAGTGCACTGTAAACACTAGGTCCTGCCAGCAAAGGCCTTTCTTCGACTAACTTCTTTGTAGTAGTAGTTATTATTATTATTATTATTATTATTATTATTATTATTATTATTATTATTATTATTATTATTTTCTTTAGCTTTAGTTATCTTTAGTTCATTTTATTTTTAGGTTAAGTCATCCCACTGTACTTCTCCTATTATTTATACTATTTCTTTAGCATCATGTGACACAGCTATCTATCTTCATTGTTTCCTTTACAGCATGTGTTGTGTACTGTAGTGTTTGTGCCTGAAGTCGGTTTTCCACAATATATTTTATTTTCTACGGTACAGTGTATCTACCAATTTTGTTTCTGTGTCACAGTGTACTATTCATTTCTGTTCATTCTTTTGTTTGGTCTCATACCGATACATCTGCTTTAACAGACACTCACAGACTTTAGTGTGCAGTTCAGTCAATGACGTCATTGTTTGTTTGTGTTTCTCTGGACTCAGAACTTGTTT
The DNA here is from genome assembly GCF_040414725.1 of Anabrus simplex. Lineage (NCBI taxonomy): Eukaryota > Metazoa > Arthropoda > Insecta > Orthoptera > Tettigoniidae > Anabrus > Anabrus simplex. The sequence continues at coordinate 206,686,546 of NC_090266.1, read as the reverse complement.
CACTCGGCCCAGCAAGTTCAAGGCCAACCACTTATATGTTTATTTTGTTGAGTTACCCAGATTCTGTTTTGTCAACTATGTAATCTGATTCTGATCAATAAACAGGGTGTTTGGTGGGGTCTCTGTCCTGGGCGGGGTGCTCTGTGGGCTTCTCTTGGGGTCCGTCCTGTTGCCGCGGTTATCCCTCTGCGCCAGCCAGGTTTAATATAACTCAATTTCAAATTCCTGTATGTAGAAGTCATACATAGCAAGCCCCGTGGTGTAGGGGTAGCATGTATGTCCCTTACCTGGAGGCCGCAGGTTCGATTCCCGGCCAGGTCAGGGACTTTTACCTGGACCTGAGGGCTGGTTCGAGGTCCATTCAGCCTATGTGATTAGAATTGAGAAGCTATCTGATGGTGAGATAGCGGCCCCGGTCTTGAAAGCCAAGAATAACAGATAAGAGGATTCGTCATGCTGACCACATGACACCTCGTAATCTGCAGGCCTTCGGGCTGAGCAGCGGTCGCTTGGTAGGCCAAGGCCCTTCAAGGGCTGTTGTGCCATGTGGGGGGTGGACAAGACATCAAGGCATACATATATGTATTATAATATTTCAATCTCACAACTCTCCTCCCCATCCTATGGCCCAAGAGCTACGCGTAAAGCTGTCAGCCCACTCACCCCTCCCTGAGGTGTGGGAATGAAATTACCATTTTGAATGATTGGTTGATTGGCCTCCACGATATGCACTAGCCATGTGTCTTGGTGGGTGCGCTATTTACCAACTGATGAGCCCAACTTAGCACACTGGGGCAAAATGCAGGCAACGGGGAGTGAGTTAGCTGGATATTTATAATGTCCAATAACGGGCCATTTATATTGATATTATAATTTAATTTAGTTCAATTTAATTATTTACAAAATGATATAAATTATCACCATTTTTACTACAAACATTGTAATGTCATGAAAAAGCTACATCATTTGACATCTTACTGTGAAGAGCTTGCATGTCTGAAAAATTGTAAATTTGAGAAGGCCTTGCAACATTGAAAGGCTTCTTTCTCGTGGACAGTCAAGATTTTTTTCTGAAGAAGCAGAGCACAGTTCTCTGCGAAACGTAAGTTTTCTTGACACGGCATAAGCCCAAAAGCCTATACAGTATCATGTCTATAAGTTTGGGCCGTGAAAGCATTAATGGCAAAATATTTATTGTAAAATAATTTACAAAATCATGTGTTGAATGTATTTTATACTATCCATTTAGGAAGCTGCGTTTTGTTTTTCTATGTAATGTAGTGCACCCTCCAATGCAGTGAGACCATTGCTACAACAAAATGTTGTGTATAAACACAAAGAACAATTTTAAGACTTTAGTGATTAGTTTGTCAGAAATGTGTTACAACTTGATACATGCACTTCCTATTCATATTTTAATTTGATGTTTCATTCTAGATTTTAATGAATCAAGCACTAGTTTTACCACAGATAATAATTCCATTGTTCTTTTTAATAATTGGTGTCATCAATTGGTAAATAGCATGCCTACAAAGACGCATGGCTAGTGCATACCGTGAAGGCCACTGCGTAGGCTACTTGGAGCTACCAGCAGTGCTAATGCACCAGTATAGCACACTGGGGTAAAACGCTGGAAACCAGGAATGAGTTAGCTGGAAAATTTATAGTGTCCAATAATGGACCAAATATACTAGTCTTGTAAATTTACTCAATCAGGACAAATATTTCAGGTTCCCTATGGGAATCAACATCTCTTTCATCTGATGGCCAGATAGACATCAATTTTTGAAAATGGGGCAAATTCTCCCATAGTGCAGGGATCCTTCGTCGATACTGCACTCCTGGCAGTGTATTCTCCAATCACATAGTACGTGTCAAGCCCGACGAGCCCGCAAATCGTAATCCAGCACAACGTCTTATTGACGCTTAAAAGAGTGTATCGGACAGGTGGACTGAGTGGTTTCATGGGGCTTCGACCCTGGACTTGCATATTCTTCTACTAGTGCAATACATCTATTCATTCTTCTGATCCCGACTTAAAGCCTCCTCAGCCACGCCTACATACACTACGTTCTACTGGTGTCAAGTCTCCAGCAATTTCACCGTCCCTTCCTCTAGGATATAATGTATCCATTCAACCAGTACGCACCTGTCCCCACTGCTACAGTCACTACAGCCACCTCTACCATCACCACCACCACTTAGCAAAGCCACTCAGCTGCTGAAACCGCAGCAGTAGCCCATCACACAGCACTGATGTCTACTCTTATGAATCGTCCAAATTAGTCTCGTCACCTGTTAGTACAACTTGCTCCACAGTATTACCACAACATCCAGTATAAGCGTACAGCACCTCTTGCTGCACATGGAAGTGAGCCTGCTCATAATCGTGTCGCAACGGAAAATCCACCTCACAGAGTACCTGCTCCCTCTCAACCAGACAACAATATCATCAAAAAATTAGTGTCTCCCAACACTATTCTCGGTAACAATTCCCTCCCTCTCCTACCAACCAAACGTTCTATCATTTCAACTCATACGCTCCAACCCCTCCCCCAAGGGACCCATTCATTACTCTTCACCAATCCCACACCAGAATGCCGCTCAGCTCACAAAATCCTTTCTACTCTCCTTCACTTCAGTATACAAAAGTACGACATTGCTGATATCCGCCCAACAGGACAAGGAATCATCATCAAAGTGAACAGCGAAGAAGCTGCAACACCATCAACCCTGCTCAATTTGGCTCATCTGTACCATTTCATGATATAGATGTGGTTTCCTGTAGGGAAATTGAAATATTTGTCCCGAATGAGTAAATTTATAATACCAATATAAATGATCCGTTATTGGACATTATAAATTTTGCAGCTAACTCATTCCTGGTTGCCAGCATTTCGCCCCCATGTGCTACGTTGGGCTCATCAGTTGGTACATAGCACACCCACCAAGACGCATGGCTGGTGCATACCATGGAGACCACTGTGTAGGTCACTTGGAGCCACCAGCAGTGCCAATGCACTATGAGAGACATTGTCTCATTACCAAAAATTGATGCCTGCTGGTTAGGAAGTGCTACCAGTGTGGGAGAATTGGACACCTGAAGAACAAGTACCCAACCTTGACGTCGGAAAACTAGGTCCAGCCCATTCTGGATTGAGGGGGGATTGGACCAGGAACAGGAATGCACCTCATGACATGACAGATAAGCAACCTGGTCAAGTAGGAGAGGGATTGGTCAGATAGTGAGCAGAATAGACCAATCCCGCCCAGCTATCATCTTAAGGATTGGCAACGAGAATTTTTCAGCCATACTCGACAGCCAAGCAAGCAATTCATTTATCAACAGAACTGTTGCCAGATTACTACCGCCTACGAAGTCTCACCACCTCAGAAGGATAGTGGGAGAAGCAGATGGGGCAACTTATTTGATCCAAGGATGGACTAACCTAACCGCTAAATGTATGAGCATGCCTATTTTAATTGACGTTGCAGTGATTCAGAACCTGATACCTGACATCATATTAGGTCATGACTTTTTGGTGGAATACAAGGTGATCCTAGACTATGCAGCTCATGAATTCTTTTTGGGAAAAGACAGACGTCTGAGGGTCGCCTGGCACGATGGAAATCTCCAGACTCGCAAGGATACGGAAGTCGGCCTAGACCTGGGAGATATCCAGTTAACACATCTTCGACCGAGTGAAGAAGAGGAGCTGAGACACACCTTAAAGGGCTTTCTGGAAGTCATCACCAATAAAATAGGACAGAATACCATGGTAACACACACCATTGAATGCAGCACTTCCTGACACATCAAGCAAAGTCTGTATCCAATCAACCTCTAAAGAGCAAATTTGTCACCCAGAAGATTCAAGAGATGGAAGGGCAAGGTCTTATCGAACCCTCTACATCCTGTTAGGCTTCACCTATCGTCCCACCGAAGAAGAAGAAAAAGAAGAACAGGGAGTATCGACGGTGTGTGGACTTATGCAGGTTGAAGGAGTAGACCGTTTGTGATGCCTACCCCATGCCTGATCTGAAAGACTCGCTGAAACAATTAAGTGGGTCTATGATTTTCAACACGCTGGATCTCAACTCTGGATACTGACAAGTGGAGGTCAAGGAAAGTTCTACACCACTGACCGCCTTCATGGCACCAAGAGGATTGTACCACAGTTTGCAGCAATGCTTTTTGGATTGAAGAATGCTCCTGCCACCTTCATGGGACTGATGGATGAGGTATTATCAGGATATGTTGGAGATTTATGCCAAGTGTATCTCGACACATTTTAATTCACAGCAAGAATTTTCAAGAACACCTTGTACATCTGAGTAAAGTACTGGAACGACTAAAGATTCATTGACTGACTTGCCAACTGGACAAGTGCCACTTCGCCCAGTCCCACGTGGAATATCATGGCCATATCCTAACATCTGAAGGCAACCAGAGAAGAATTGAGCTATCGAAGAAGATGAATGCGCATGGACCAAGCGACAAGTACGTCAGTTCCTTGGCTTGTGTGGATGGTATAGCAGCTTTGTGCCACACTTTGAAGAGAAGGCAATACCACTCACCAATCTACTCGGTAACAATGCCCGTTCCGATGGACCAGCAAGGAAGATGCAGTATTCCAAGACATTAAGGCAGCAATATGCAATGCTCCAAGTCTAGTCCATCCTGACCCTCAACGGAAGACGTGCTTGCAGACGGATGCCAGTGACTCTGGCTTGGGAGCAGTGGTATTCCAGGAGAGGAGTGAAGGTGGAAGGGACATCATTGAGTATGCCAGCAGAAAGTTATCTCCAACCGAACAACGCTACTGCACTGCCGAGAAGGAAGCCTTAGCCCTGGTGTGGGGCATGGGCAAATTCAGAGGCTACTTGGAGGAAAGGAAGTTCCAGCTCTACACAGATAATGCCGCTCTCAAATGGTTGAACTCAGTCTCTGGCTCAAAATCTAAATTGATGCAATGGGCTCTGTTAATCGCAGAATTTGATTTCAATGTGTGTAACATCCCAGGACCGATGAAAATAGGAGCAGACAGCCTATCTAGGCTCCCAGCGATGGAACCTGAAGCTAGGAGCACCATTGTCGAGAGTGTGTTCCCACGAAAAACACCAGAGTGAGCCTAAGGAACCTGTCCTTATGAACATCAAGAAGGAACTTGATCTAGGAGTAATCAAACAGGGGTAAGAACAAGATAAGCCCTGTAGGAACATGACATAGTGGATTAGGAGACAGAACACCGATAGGGAATTCAGGATGTGCTACAAGAACTTTTCCGACATGTCTGCAGTAGTGGTGTTCCCCAGTTAAAACACAACAGACATCCTCGAGTAGCCCTGAAGTCAGACATCCAGGAGTTGAAGAGATGTATCAGTCTATCCGACAAAGATTCTCTGGGTCCCCATTCAGAAAGACATTCTGGACTATGTCAAGTGTTGCTACATCTTTGCCTGCACCAAGGCGAGCAACAGGAAGCCAGATTCCAGTCAACGAGGAAGACGACCGCAACATCCTTGGGAAGTCATAGCCCTGGACTTGATGGGTCCTTACCCTAGAACACCATTGGGTAAAACAGGACTCCTAGTAATCACCAACCTCTTCACAAGATGAATTGTGGTCTTTCCAATACCAGAAGTCATGACGGGACACATCACCAGCCTTCTGCAGGATGAGTTATTCATCGCTATGGTTATCCACAGTGCATTCTGTCTGACAACGGGAGTCACTTCACATCAAGGAGATGGCAGCAAATGATGACAGATTGGAGTGTGGAGCACTGGACCACTCTGATCTACAACCCATGCACTAATCCAACAGAACGACAAAACCAGGAGATAAAAAGGATGGTATGAGTCCACCTCATAGACAAAGAGCATCGACTGTGGGACCATCAGATACTACAGTCACTCTTTGCCCTGTGATGAAGCATCAACCGTGTCACTGGCTATTCCCCAGCAGAGCTGTTTCATGGATTGGGAGCTTTGTCCATCACCCATTGCCGGTCAAAATGAATCAGCTGTTTCCCTAGCACAGTGGCAGCAGCAGCAGCAGCAGCAACAGGACATCAAGGAGAAGCAAGCTTTGGCCAAGAAGAGATTCCTTACCCTGGCCAAGGCTCAGGATGTCGAACAGACCCAGATCTTCCTACCAGACCAACAAGTACTGAGACATAACCACCCAGTCATTAATAGGATTGGAGGGTTTCACACAGATCTTGCACCTAAGTGGGTTGGTCCAGTCGAGGTAGATAAACAGCTGAGCCATGGGGTCTACTTACTAAAGACCAACCCTCCTGTCAAGGTCCACACATCGGAGTTGCAGCAAGCGACCTAACCGCTGCGCATGCAGTGTAAACCTGGAGGAGAGGCTACTAATGACACAGCACAATCTGGTTATCGTGAGGAGAATGCATCACTATCATCTAGGAAGAGGCTGGCAGTGAAGCAACCCTGACCCCCGACATGGCACAAACTGGTCAAGAAGAAGAGAGCACATCCAGCGACATCGAGGAAGAATAAAGACACAATCTACGTCCAAGGCAAAGTCAACGAGTATGATAGACTGTAGAAATTGTTTCAAGTTATAGGAGGGATATTGATACAAGTATAATATACTGATATAACTTGAAAACAATATTCTCTCACTCATGGGTAAATAATGCAAGTATCGAGCTGGAATTATTATTATTATTATTATTATTATTATTATTATTATTATTATTATTATTATTATTATTATTATTATTATTATTATTATTATTATTATTATTATTATTATTATTATTTGTAATGTATGGCCATGAAGTGATGTACATCCACTTATTAGTATCATTATTAGTTTAAGATCATACTAGTTGTGAGGTTATGTCATAAAACATTTGTTGTATATAGATATTTATATGAGTTTATTTAATGTAAGAACCTGTAATTAATATGATATCATTTATTATTACCTGTATATAATGTGTAATCCCCTACAGTATTGTGCAGCACACTGTAATATCCAGAATGGTACTATGTAGGCAAGAACTCTATAGAATAGTCTGTACATTATATCTGGGCTTTAAGCACTCTAGAATTTACGAGAAATGGTATCTTTCTAGAAGGCTGGAAAGGCACATATATAAGGAAGTGGTCTTGGTGGTGGAGAGAGTTACTGTTTAGTGAGAGTCATGGTTTAACAGGAGTTGTTCTAATGAGACGTGCCTCGTGATAACCAGTGTTTGAAATATGTGAATTGGTTTAGTAAAGTTGGTAGTTGACATGCAGTGTTTGCAGTCTTCATGTAAGATATTTCATGATAGGCAGTTGTAAGAAATGGTGGTTTATTGATGTTTACAGAGTGAAATGTTTTGTTGTGACAGCAGTGATTTAGGTTATGTGTATTTAAATAGTAAATAATTGTGAATAAATCCCTGTACGCAAGTTGACAGCATTTTGTGTGCGTTGTTTTGGATACATCAATATCAACTGCAGATTCAGCATACCAGACACAGATATTTCAACCTAAAGAAAGCTCAATCATTCTACACCTACCTCACTACCACAATTGGCCTCGACAATTTTGGAAAACAGGCAAGTGCGGTCAACATTACACAGCAGACACGCTACTCCCTCTTGATTCATGCCCGTCCACTCTATTGTGGCCTACCAGTTTGACAGGAGCTGGACTGACGATGAGGTGGCTTCCCAACTTCAACTGGAGGGCCACCAGATCTTCAGGATGTTACGCACTCGCAATGCAGAGGAATCAACGTCACTCATCAGGATCTTCTTCCATGACATTGCCACCCTCGACGCCCTCCTGTGCGATGGCGCAGTCATCTACGTGATCTGTCACCTTGTGGAACCATCTCGCTTGGCACCCCTGCAGAAGATCAGATGTGAGCAGTGTAAGCGCTATGACCACCCTCCTGAAGCACCGTGTCAGCAGGCTCAGGTATGCGCCATTTGTGGTCAGGAGCATTTAATGAATACAGTAGTTGTCCTAATAAGTCTACCCCAAATTGTGTTAATTGTTCCCAGCACCATTCTTTTTCATATAAATGTAAATCTCTTCCAGCACCTGAACCCAATCATCCTGAAACCGTCATCCCTCTGATCTCCCAAGGCATCACCAACCCTGCCCAATCCTCTTCCCTCCCCATCCCATGTTTGGAAAACATAATTTGTTTTCTGACGATGGTCCTCCAAAATATCCTTCCCTTTAACCATCCCTACATCCTCCATCAGGTTATTTAGTGTCCCGGCTGGTATTTAATACGCATCTTGACATTGCATATTTGGGGAATAAAATGTACTTTGCATTTCTTGCCCTAAATGCCATCCCTTTGATTAGTTAAGACATTGAATTTATATTACACTAATATCTGTTCTACGAATGCTCACCGGGATCTTCTGAACCTACCCTTAGATCTGCGTGACCCTGATGTCTTCATTCTAAATGAAACATTTTTAACACCTCTTCAACAGCCACATTTTCCTAAGTATCGATTCTATAGAGCTGATCGATTTGGTGAAGCTCATGGACGTGTGGCTATTGGTCAAAAGCGACATATTACCAGTAAGCTTCATTTTTACAATTTTCCTAACAACTTCTTTGAATACCTTATAAATGAAACCTTTCTTCCTAACAACTCTTCTCTTCGCAAATGTCACTATATTTACCACCACTAAGTTCTCTACTTATATTTTTTATAACAGATATTAATACGCCTTCATATAATGTCACTCAATCTAACAATTTCACTCAATTACTTTCTGAACTCCGGGCCATTCAGATTCCCTTTCCTTTCCAATTTCCAGCACCACTCCAGATGCCTTAATCCTCTCCCCATCCCTTTCCACCCACCTTACCATAGACAAACTTCTTCTGGTCGACTCCGATAATCTCCCAGCTCTCCTTTTCATTCCGGCCATTTCATACACGACCTGTACCCAACCCTCTCGTCCCCCACCTACTCATAGATTCTCCCAAACGAATTGGACAAATTATCGAACCATGATCAGTAATCCCCTTCATGACTCCCCTCGCCAAACCGCTGACACTCTTCACATTCCACATCATACCTATCATCATTCTAAGCCTCCAATACCCGTTAAAGCTCTATCTCTCCTCAAATTAGCTCATGAATGCTACCATTCCTATGTCCAAACTTGAGATCTGACAACTCTACTTGCATTCCGACGAACATTCCATCATGCTCGCTCATTATAAAAGCTAGGCATAGATATCATGGATAATTTAATTAAAAACCATCTATTCAGTACTTTCAATGTTTAATGTGGTTATTATCTACATGATTTTCTGTAGACATTTTTAGGTCAGGTACATGTTTCACCCATTATTTTGGGCATCTTCAGCCTGTATACAACCTTTAGGTCAACATAAACATTATAAAAGCTATTAAGAAAAAAACACTGGACAATACTTGTAAGAAACTTTTGGGCATGCACAACCCATGAAAACTTCGGACAACCTTTCACAGACTGAGTAAAACTGGCACATCCCCCACTATATACCCCATTCTTACTGCCGCTTGCTACCCCACCTACTACCCCCAAAGAAAAAAGATATTTTTGAGGACTATTTGTCTACTCTATTTTCAACATCCCATTTACCCCAATATCACCATCCTGATGAACCTACAATATTACAACACTGTGATCCCACCCTCCCCCATCTTCAACCTTCCTTTCTCCACTTTTGAGATATCGATTACTCTCACCCTTTAAATGCTTAAATCATACCACAGGAAATCCTTAACTTTATCTCCAATAAATGTAATACCGTTCCAGGTTCCGATCATATCACATGTAGACATATCCAAGTAGCTCCTAAGAATCTCATCCATATCCTCTGTACTATTTCTAATACCATGCTCTATACTGGTTTGTTCCCCAAACACTGGGGCCAGGCCGTTACACTCCTCTTCACAAAACCTAACAAACCCCTCTCCGACATATGATCTTACAGACACATCTCCCTTTTTTCCGTACTTTCCAAGATACAGATCAGATGTAAGGCTTTTCAGGCATTTAATCTATTAACCAGCATTTTGTCTTAGGTCTGACACTAGACTCATCAGAGTGGGATGTGTCAGACCCTACCCACTGATGCTGGGGTATATGCAGGTGAACTTATCAGAAGCCCATTATAAGAGGCACAGTCTGATAAACGGGAGATAAATCTCCACAATGGAATTATTGCCCGCCTAGCAATTCCGAATGAAAAATTCTAAGTTCCCATGATAAGTTCCCATGATAAGTTCACCTGCATACACCCCAGCGTCAGTGGGTAGGGTCTGACACATCCCACTCTGATGAGTCTAGTGTCAGACCTAAGACAAAACACTGGTTAATAGAGCAAACGCCTGAAAAGCCTTATATCTGATCTGTTTTTACATGCTCTATTGGTGAAAAATATCTAATTCCCTCCATGGGAACTTAGAATTTTCCTTTCCAAGATATTCAAAGGCATTTAATGTCAGAAAATATCCCATTATTTACAGTCCCTTCACCTCCTACCTGATACTCAAGCCGGCTTCCGAGCCCATTTCTCCACACATGATCACCTTCTTGACATCACTTCCTCTCTCGACACCTATCAGCAAACTCACTGTCCCGCTGCTTTAATCTGCCTTGATGTAAACAAGGCCTTCGATACCGTTTGGCACAGGGGCTTTTGTTTCACAAATTATCACATTTGCCCTCGCCCACTACCCTCTTGCACTTATTATTTAATTATTTTAATGTACATCTGGTAAAATATCTACCCATGCTACCCATTCTTACACTTTTCCTATCACCTCCGGCGTAGCTCAAGGTTCTCCGCTTTCCCCACTCTATCCTTGCTTTTTAGTCCTACCTTTACCACCCTCTCTCAAAAACTCCAAACATACCTCAATACTCTTGAAACCTGGTTAAATTCCTGGCACCTATCCGTTAACACTACTAAAACACAATATCAGACTTTCTGTAACAAATCCCGCATTCTTCCCCTTAGTAACAGGCTCCAGCCAACCATGTATAACATTCCCTTTGTCGAGACTAAAATACTAACATACCTTGGGATACATTTTCAAAATACCTTTCAATGGAAACATCATTTACCCTCTATCCACCGTAAAGCACTACACCTCTTCTGACCCTTCCGATCTTTAACCGCTTCCTCCTGGGGACCGAAACCTCATCATATCCTTACACTCTACAAATCCTTCATCTGCCCCTTACCCACTTACGCCTCCCTAACCTGGATATCAGCCCATCCCACAGACTATACCCGACTTTCACAACTCGTGTACAATTCTTGTGATTTTATTAATACCACCTATTCAATACATAATACAGTAAACTAAGAAGGACTTACATCGTTATTAGTTTATTTTAGTTTATTATGTATTGAAGAGGTGGTATTAATAAAATTATAAGAATTGTATCACAAGTAGATTTTCAATATGGACAAAAAATGAAATTTATAACCTGCAATTTCACGACTCGACCGACATGCTAATAGAATTTTTTTTTTTATTTTTTTTATTTAAACATAAGAGTTTCATTTTTGGTCCGTATTGAACTGAGAATGGAAGATAGGAAAAACTAGAAAGGTTCCACCTTTTCAATACAAAAATGTTATAGGTTTATTTATAACATGTATTTGCACTTGGGACTAGTTTCGACGCTGTGTTGGCGTCATCATCAGCCAAAAAATGGGAAAATAGGCCAGTGTGTAGGCATTCATATTACACAAGGTGTTACATTAAACAATACAAATCTTGCAAGGAGATAAAAACATGGATGAATATAGAAACAAATGAATCGTTGAGAAAGCAAAAGTTATACATGTTAAAAAATAACCTTAACCACACATCTTGCAGTGCGAAAATATTCTTCTTGAATGATTCCTGAGTATAAAACACACGCGCACACATTTCTGAAGAGCCAGCAGGCAGGACAAAGTAAAGTGAAACCTTAAGGGATCTTCTGAGAAGAGTTCATCATTTTTCTACGTTCCGATTAAATAATGAAGTCTCCCTTGAGCTCCTGATAAACATACACAACAGGAAATTCTCCTTCACTCTCAACAATGGCTATAAAGACCAACGGTAAATTTCATTTTTCAAAGACGTGAAAGCATGATCTTGAACGTGATGTAACTCCTTTCATTTAACCCATTTTTTACACAAGGTGTTGCATTAAATAATATATCTCACGAGGAGATAAAAACAGGGACGAATGTAGAAACACATGCACCGTTGAGAGAGCAAAAGTTGTACATATTGAAAATAAGCTTAAACACATAACTTGCAGTGCAAAAATATTTGAATTTGAAAGATTCTTGAATAAAAGACGCACGCGCACACACTTCTAAAGAGCCAGCAGGCAGGAAAAAGTAAGGTGAAACCTTAAGAGTTCTTCTGAGAAGAGTTCATCATACTTTCAATGTTCCGACTAACTAATGAAGTCTCGTTTGAGTTCCTGATAAACATACACAACAGGAAATTAAACAATATACATCTTACAAGGAGATAAAAACAGGGAAAGTTATACATATTAAAAATAGTCTTAACCACACATCTTGCAGTGTAAAAATATTCGTCTTGAATGATTCCTGAATACAAAACACACGCGCATACAATTCCGAAGAGCCAGCAGGCAGGAAAAAGTAAAGTGAAACCTTAAGAGTTCTTCTGAGAAGAGTTCATCATTTTTTCTATGTTCCGACTAGCTAATGAAGTCTCCCTTGAGTTCCTGATAAACATATACAACAGGAAATTCTCCTTCACTTTCAACAATAGCTATAAAGACCAACGGTAAATTTCATTTTAAATATTGTGCAGAGACGTGAAAGCATGATTATGAACATGATATAACTCCTTCATTTAACCCATTTTTACACAAGGTGTTACATTAAACAATACACATCTTACGATGAGATGAAAACAGGGCCGAATGTAGAAACAAATGCATCGTTATGCATATTAAAAATGAGCTTAACCACACAACTTGCAGTGCGAAAATATTTGCCTTGAATGATACCTGAATACAAAAACGCACGCGCACACATTTCTAAAGAGCCAGCAGGCAGGAAAGAGTAAGGTGAAGCCTTAAGAGTTCTTCTGAGAAGAGTTGTATTTTAAATACTGTGTAGAGATGTGAAAGGATGATCTTGAACATGATATAACTTCTTCATTTAACCACCTATGAAAGTCTCTCTCTATATTACATAGCTTCAAAAACAACCATTCTGTAGATGCACAAAATAGTCTTGTAATCTTCACAGGTCCGGTATTCAGCTCGACAAGAATATAAAATTGGTATTCAGGAATACGTTTTTGAGAGTTTGGAGGTTGACTGTGCCAGTATTTGTGGTGTATTGTTGCAGCATTACGTGTAGGGGGGGGGCAGGATTCTGTGATGTTTATTGCGGGACATGAGGCGGAAAAGCTATGTCGCGAGATGAAGAAGAAACAGAGCGTGTTGTATAGTTTAGGTCTGGGGAGCGGCCATTGTTGGATTAGGAGGGGGGAGGGGAGGAGTGGTAGGGGATGAGGAGTGGAAGGAAGGGAAGTATGGAGGGTGATGTGGTGAAAGTGTGTGGCGTGACAAAGTATTATGCATAATCTGAAAGACCGATCTGTTTTTCGGGATATTCATGTTTTTGAAAAATTCAATGAGAAAGTCGAATAGGATCTTTGGTTTCTCTGAGATATCATTTAAGTTTAGGTTGGGATTGAAATATTGGTCTAAATGAATATAGAGGTTTTCAGTGACGTCTAGGAGAGAACCTTTGTTGAGAATATCTAGTACCTCAAGATCTTGATTTATTTCAGTAAAATTGTGCTTAAATTCTTTTATATGTAGGCCGACTGCAGAAAAACGGTTGTGTTTTATGGCATTGACATGTTCTGCATATCTGATTTTAAAGCTGCGTCCTGTTTGCCCTAGGTAAGAACTTTTGCAGTCTTGGCAAGAAAACCTATATACACCTGATTTAGAAAAAGGACTACTTTTATTTATTGATGAAGAGTTGTGTAGAATCTCTGTGCTTCTATTGTTAGTACGAAAGGCTATTTTAACGTTGTGTTTTTTAAGGACGTTAGTGACGTTGTAAATTTCTTTATTGAAGGTAAATGTGGAAAACGTGGCAGTGCTAGTATTGTCTTTTATTAGGGTGGTTTTTGGGCGGTGTCTGAATTTATTGATTATTCTTTCAATAAAGGATTCATTATATCCATTGAATTTTGCTATAGAGCGGATGGTGTTCAATTCTTTATTTAAGTTTTTTCTTGACATCGGAATTTTGAATGCTCGGTCTACTAAGCTATTATATGTAGCCGCTTTGTGTGTTTGGGGGTGTAGTGAGTCATTTCTTATAGTAGTGGCCGTTTGAGTGGGCTTTCTATAGATACTATATGTGAACGAAGAGGGGTGCCTATTGATTGTTAGGTCTAGGAAGTTGATGGAGTTGTTTGTCTCTGATTCTAAGGTAAATTTAATGTCATGATCAATGTTATTAAGGTTTTTGAGGGTGGATGGTGCGTCTATGGAGCGTTCATCTAGGATTATAAATGTGTCATCTACGTACCTCGCCCAGAATTGGATATTAGCAAATTTGATGTTATTGTCGATGGCGGTGTGCTCTAGGAAATCAAGGTAGATCTCTGCTAAAATTCCTGAGGCTGGTGAACCCATAGCCAAACCATCTTGTTTGTAAATGATCTTATCGAATGTGAAGTAGTTATTGTTAATTAGTAATCTTAGTATGGTCATAAAGTCTTGAATTTCTAGTTTACTTAGTTGATTGTTGGCAAGTAAGTTCTTTTTCGATGATCGGGAATAATGAGTTGGTTTTTATACTGGGATACATGTTGACTATATCAAAGGAGTGCATTGAATGATATGGTTGAAGCTTGAAACTGTTTAGTTTGTTCACTAATTCTATAGTGTTCCTGATAGATTTATTTGATGAGAATTTATAATGTTTATTAAGAAATTGTTGGATAAACTGAGATAATTTATATAAGGGGCTTGGTCTGTAGTTTATTATGGGTCGAATAGGGACCCCGGTTTTGTGGATTTTGGGTAGTGCTTTAGCTGTTGGTAGGCCTGGGTTCATGGTAATTAACTTTTGTTTTTCTTGCTCAGTGAGGAGAAAAGATGTGCTTTTTAGAATTTGTTTCAGTTGCCTTTGAATTGATTGTGTTGGGTCCTTCTTAACTATCGAAAAGGAGTCATTATCTAAGAAAGTTTTGGTTTTTTGAATGTAATCTGTTTTATCCATAATGACTGTTGTGTTGCATTTGTCGGCCTTTGTAATGATGAGGTGGTTGTCTTTGACTTTCTTTTTAAGATTGAGAATTTGTTTTCTTTCAGTAAGGGAATCTTTGTTGATTTTGGTGATAGGGGTCGCAGTGCGATTATTTGAGAAAAAACTTTTGTTTAATTGTTTTTTTACATCCATTCTGAGTTCGTCTTGTAGTTCATGTGGCATTTTGCTGATAGCAACTTCTGATTCAACTACGAGTTTGGAGGCTGTAAGGGCCGAGTTGAAACAAGGCCAGTTGTGCTTTGGACCTTTCGAAAGAATTCTTATATCGTCCTCATCTAAGTTGGTGGTGGAAAGATTAATTACTGGTGGGTGGAATTGTTGTAGAGTGTCATTAGCGAGGTTAGGCTTGCTGTTCGGTTTTGGAGGGGAGTTGCTGTGTTTTACCTTATTTTTAAGTGCTTCAAGTTTTTTCTCTAGTGTTGTCTGTTTTTTGGACAAAATATTGAACAACTTGAGTTGGACTTCGTCTTGAAAAAGATTCCATTGAGCATTTGAGAGTAAGGTGGTTGCCTCATCAAACAATGCATTACACAGAATTTAACCCCTAATTTTTTGAAAAGCGTCACGAAACAACGTTTCGTCCCTCCCCATCAACAGGATGTTCAGGTTAGGACAAACAAACTTTGGTTAGAAAATGAACTAAAATTTCTCTATAAGAAAAAGTCGTTTTTAAATCATCGATTATATGAAACTCACTTAGAGGCAACCACCTTACTCTCAAATGCTCAATGGAATCTTTTTCAAGACGAAGTCCAACTCAAGTTGTTCAATATTTTGTCCAAAAAACAGACAACACTAGAGAAAAAACTTGAAGCACTTAAAAATAAGGTAAAACACAGCAACTCCCCTCCAAAACCGAACAGCAAGCCTAACCTCGCTAATGACACTCTACAACAATTCCACCCACCAGTAATTAATCTTTCCACCACCAACTTAGATGAGGACGATATAAGAATTCTTTCGAAAGGTCCAAAGCACAACTGGCCTTGTTTCAACTCGGCCCTTACAGCCTCCAAACTCGTAGTTGAATCAGAAGTTGCTATCAGCAAAATGCCACATGAACTACAAGACGAACTCAGAATGGATGTAAAAAAACAATTAAACAAAAGTTTTTTCTCAAATAATCGCACTGCGACCCCTATCACCAAAATCAACAAAGATTCCCTTACTGAAAGAAAACAAATTCTCAATCTTAAAAAGAAAGTCAAAGACAACCACCTCATCATTACAAAGGCCGACAAATGCAACACAACAGTCATTATGGATAAAACAGATTACATTCAAAAAACCAAAACTTTCTTAGATAATGACTCCTTTTCGATAGTTAAGAAGGACCCAACACAATCAATTCAAAGGCAACTGAAACAAATTCTAAAAAGCACATCTTTTCTCCTCACTGAGCAAGAAAAACAAAAGTTAATTACCATGAACCCAGGCCTACCAACAGCTAAAGCACTACCCAAAATCCACAAAACCGGGGTCCCTATTCGACCCATAATAAACTACAGACCAAGCCCCTTATATAAATTATCTCAGTTTATCCAACAATTTCTTAATAAACATTATAAATTCTCATCAAATAAATCTATCAGGAACACTATAGAATTAGTGAACAAACTAAACAGTTTCAAGCTTCAACCATATCATTCAATGCACTCTTTTGATATAGTCAACATGTATCCCAGTATAAAAACCAACTCATTATTCCCGATCATCGAAAAAGAACTTACTTGCCAACAATCAACTAAGTAAACTAGAAATTCAAGACTTTATGACCATACTAAGATTACTAATTAACAATAACTACTTCACATTCGATAAGATCATTTACAAACAAGATGGTTTGGCTATGGGTTCACCAGCCTCAGGAATTTTAGCAGAGATCTACCTTGATTTCCTAGAGCACACCGCCATCGACAATAACATCAAATTTGCTAATATCCAATTCTGGGCGAGGTACGTAGATGACACATTTATAATCCTAGATGAACGCTCCATAGACGCACCATCCACCCTCAAAAACCTTAATAACATTGATCATGACATTAAATTTACCTTAGAATCAGAGACAAACAACTCCATCAACTTCCTAGACCTAACAATCAATAGGCACCCCTCTTCGTTCACATATAGTATCTATAGAAAGCCCACTCAAACGGCCACTACTATAAGAAATGACTCACTACACCCCCAAACACACAAAGCGGCTACATATAATAGCTTAGTAGACCGAGCATTCAAAATTCCGATGTCAAGAAAAAACTTAAATAAAGAATTGAACACCATCCGCTCTATAGCAAAATTCAATGGATATAATGAATCCTTTATTGAAAGAATAATCAATAAATTCAGACACCGCCCAAAAACCACCCTAATGAAAGACAATACTAGCACTGCCACGTTTTCCACATTTACCTTCAATAAAGAAATTTACAACGTCACTAACGTCCTTAAAAAACACAACGTTAAAATAGCCTTTCGTACTAACAATAGAAGCACAGAGATTCTACACAACTCTTCATCAATAAATAAAAGTAGTCCTTTTTCTAAATCAGGTGTATATAGGTTTTCTTGCCAAGACTGCAAAAGTTCTTACCTAGGGCAAACAGGACGCAGCTTTAAAATCAGATATGCAGAACATGTCAATGCCATAAAACACAACCGTTTTTCTGCAGTCGGCCTACATATAAAAGAATTTAAGCACAATTTTACTGAAATAAATCAAGATCTTGAGGTACTAGATATTCTCAACAAAGGTTCTCTCCTAGACGTCACTGAAAACCTCTATATTCATTTAGACCAATATTTCAATCCCAACCTAAACTTAAATGATATCTCAGAGAAACCAAAGATCCTATTCGACTTTCTCATTGAATTTTTCAAAAACATGAATATCCCGAAAAACAGATCGGTCTTTCAGATTATGCATAATACTTTGTCACGCCACACACTTTCACCACATCACCCTCCATACTTCCCTTCCTTCCACTCCTCATCCCCTACCACTCCTCCCCTCCCCCCTCCTAATCCAACAATGGCCGCTCCCCAGACCTAAACTATACAACACGCTCTGTTTCTTCTTCATCTCGCGACATAGCTTTTCCGCCTCATGTCCCGCAATAAACATCACAGAAACCTGCCCCCCCCCCCCTACACGTAATGCTGCAACAATACACCACAAATACTGGCACAGTCAACCTCCAAACTCTCAAAAACGTATTCCTGAATACCAATTTTATATTCTTGTCGAGCTGAATACCGGACCTGTGAAGATTACAAGACTATTTTGTGCATCTACAGAATGGTTGTTTTTGAAGCTATGTAATATAGAGAGAGACTTTCATAGGTGGTTAAATGAAGAAGTTATATCATGTTCAAGATCATCCTTTCACATCTCTACACAGTATTTAAAATACAACTCTTCTCAGAAGAACTCTTAAGGCTTCACCTTACTCTTTCCTGCCTGCTGGCTCTTTAGAAATGTGTGCGCGTGCGTTTTTGTATTCAGGTATCATTCAAGGCAAATATTTTCGCACTGCAAGTTGTGTGGTTAAGCTCATTTTTAATATGCATAACGATGCATTTGTTTCTACATTCGGCCCTGTTTTCATCTCCTCGTAAGATGTGTATTGTTTAATGTAACACCTTGTGTAAAAATTGGGTTAAATGAAGGAGTTATATCATGTTCATAATCATGCTTTCACGTCTCTGCACAATATTTAAAATGAAATTTACCGTTGGTCTTTATAGCTATTGTTGAAAGTGAAGGAGAATTTCCTGTTGTATATGTTTATCAGGAACTCAAGGGAGACTTCATTAGCTAGTCGGAACATAGAAAAAATGATGAACTCTTCTCAGAAGAACTCTTAAGGTTTCACTTTACTTTTTCCTGCCTGCTGGCTCTTCGGAATTGTATGCGCGTGTGTTTTGTATTCAGGAATCATTCAAGACGAATATTTTCACACTGCAAGATGTGTGGTTAAGACTATTTTTAATATGTATAACTTTCCCTGTTTTTATCTCCTTGTAAGATGTATATTGTTTAATTTCCTGTTGTGTATGTTTATCAGGAACTCAAACGAGACTTCATTAGTTAGTCGGAACATTGAAAGTATGATGAACTCTTCTCAGAAGAACTCTTAAGGTTTCACCTTACTTTTTCCTGCCTGCTGGCTCTTTAGAAGTGTGTGCGCGTGCGTCTTTTATTCAAGAATCTTTCAAATTCAAATATTTTTGCACTGCAAGTTATGTGTTTAAGCTTATTTTCAATATGTACAACTTTTGCTCTCTCAACGGTGCATGTGTTTCTACATTCGTCCCTGTTTTTATCTCCTCGTGAGATATATTATTTAATGCAACACCTTGTGTAAAAAATGGGTTAAATGAAAGGAGTTACATCACGTTCAAGATCATGCTTTCACGTCTTTGAAAAATGAAATTTACCGTTGGTCTTTATAGCCATTGTTGAGAGTGAAGGAGAATTTCCTGTTGTGTATGTTTATCAGGAGCTCAAGGGAGACTTCATTATTTAATCGGAACGTAGAAAAATGATGAACTCTTCTCAGAAGATCCCTTAAGGTTTCACTTTACTTTGTCCTGCCTGCTGGCTCTTCAGAAATGTGTGCGCGTGTGTTTTATACTCAGGAATCATTCAAGAAGAATATTTTCGCACTGCAAGATGTGTGGTTAAGGTTATTTTTTAACATGTATAACTTTTGCTTTCTCAACGATTCATTTGTTTCTATATTCATCCATGTTTTTATCTCCTTGCAAGATTTGTATTGTTTAATGTAACACCTTGTGTAATATGAATGCCTACACACTGGCCTATTTTCCCATTTTTTGGCTGATGATGACGCCAACACAGCGTCGAAACTAGTCCCAAGTGCAAATACATGTTATAAATAAACCTATAACATTTTTGTATTGAAAAGGTGGAACCTTTCTAGTTTTTCCTATCTTCCATGCTAATAGAATTGCGTATCGCCTTCCCTTAGATACCTCCTCTGCTAACTTCCTGCCTTATTATAAATTCCCTCATATTCACACTCATCTCCACTTCTTAGGTCTCCAATATCTTACTACCAGTCACCAACATAATAATCCCATTATTAAAGAAGCACTCACATTATCTCCTCTCGCCACTTCAATTTTAAACAATGCTCGAACTGCTCAAACTGCTTACCTCTTCCCTCCCGCTCCGCTTTAACATCCGCTTATTTCTCTACACTGCAACCCACATTGTTACAGGCTATCCTCTTTAAACTAAGTTTGAGTTCATTGCTCCTGGCCATGGTTGTGCCTGTCTCAGCCACTCACCGGCAATAGCACCACAACAAGTGAAAGTGCAGTGAAATTATTGTGAAAATGTGTAATTTGTTTGAGGCAAGTAGATCATAATTCGAACGCCCCAGCAGCACCTCTTCCTAAAGACTGAATCAAAGAATCATCTGTATTTGATGGGGTTGGTATTGACTTAGCTGGACCCTTTCATCTGAAAGGTGGTGCCAAAGTCTTCTTCTTCTTCTTCTTTATTTTTGCACTTCACATATTTATTTCTCAGCACACTTGACTTTACAACTAATCTCCCTCAAGCATGCTGTATATAAGCTACGATTTATGTACACCAATTGCTTGTGTTTATATTCTCATAACTCACATATTATTTCTTAACACAGCTGACTTTACAAACTATCTCCCTCACGCATGCTATATACAAGCTGTGATTTATGCACACCAATTGTTTGTGTTTATATTTTATTTATTTGTTGTATATATTCCTGTCTTATTCCGTGTGGTTTTTTCCTATGTTTCTTGTTATATTTTCTTGTAAATATTTATATTCTTAATCTGACTCGTTACTGAGTGAAGTGCATGTTCAGAAGATTACCTTGTGTTGTTATTTCTTAAACACTAGGATGAACTTTGTTTATTTGTATGTGAATAGAAATTCTATGGACTCTGAATACCAAAGAAGAAATTTTTCTTGTCATTCAAGCATGTATATATTCTATCTATGTTTCTGTATCTTGTTTTAAACCAATAGAACGGGTGTAGTAGGGGCTTCCCTATCTGGGGTGGGATGCGGGTCTCTCTCTCTGAGTCCAACTTGTTGTCGCTGTTCCCCCTGCGCCGGACATTCTATAAGACTCTCCTTCCCACTCCCGGTATGTATGATACATACCCCCCTCTGTATACCCTCATGAGTCTTCTTTACTTTTCTAAGGCCAAAGAGCTACCAGTTTAACTGATGACCTGTTTACCCGTAATAGGGTAAGAGTTGAAAAAACACATTTATGTTATGCTACGCCTCCACAGTATGCACTAGCCATGTATCTTGGTAGGTGTGCTATTTATCAAATAATGAGCCCAATTTAGCACACTGGGGAAAAACTCTGGCAACCAGGAATCAGTTAGCTGCAAAATTTAAAATGTCCAATAACGGACCAACTACATTGGTATTAAAAATTTACTTATTTGGGCAAAAATTTCAGGTTCCCTATGGGAATCAACATCTATATCATCTGATGGCCAGGCAGTCATCAATTATTGAAAATGAGGCAAAGTCTCTCATAGTGCATTGTCACAGCCGGTGGCTCCAAGTAGCCTACACAGTCGCCTCCATGGTATGTACTAGCCACACATATTGGTTGGTGTGATATTTACCAACTGATGAACCCAATTTAGCACACAGGGTCAAAACACTGGTAACCAGGAATGAGATGGCTGAAAGATTTATAATGTCCAATAATGGACCAACTACATTGGTATTACCACCAGCTAGCTCATAGGCATCCTGAGTCAGATATTACTTGCAGTGGGATAGCCAGTTGCATTTTGCTCCTTCTCTAGCGAATAGCAGATAAACTACCCATGCACTTGTCACCATGCCCAAGGTTGCTTAACTTTAGAGATCTCATGGGATCCGGTGTTTCACATGATTTTGCCATTGGCTATATCGAAAGAAGGAAATGCATTGTGGTCTTGTATTACTGTTATGAGTGAACATCAGATATTTTTCTAGTGAGACTCAAGGTTTCACTTAGAAATTTCAAGTCATTGAGAAACCTGACCTTCATTTTATTCCCGTTGTGAGAAATACAATCTCTATGCATTTTCATTTAGATCAAAACATGTTTCTGACTGTTCTCCAGCCTGATCACCCTGTAATAAAATACCATCTGTCCAATACATTAATCTTCTTTTGTTAAATTTGATAAATTATTTAAATTTTTTTAACCATTTTATAGGTGGTGGTGATGGTGATTTTTGTTTAAAGTGGGCACAGGATGAGATTAGTATCTTGCTATGGTAACCGAATACATTAGAGTCTTGATAATCGGAGGCAATTGGGTGGAAGGCACCTCGGATTTGGAATAACTCGTACTACACGGAGAAACACAGGAAAAATAGTGAAATATTAAACAAATCAGCAATGATTGAAGCTAAAGTCCTGTATTGTCCCTTCTTACAGTGTTACGGCATGGATTAAGGTCATTTTTTGAAAGAAGTCCTTATTGACTTCTGTTTGGTATGCTGCATCATTTCTGTGCAGCAATGTCACACCATCTCTTGCAGAGTAGGATGTCAGTGGGAGTAGCCTTTTTAGTTGTTCTATGTAGCATAGTGCTGCCTCCAACGCAGTGAGACCCTCGCTGTGAGACATACTTAGTGCCGTCTCTACTAAAACTTCTTCCTCATTATCTCCTGTTGGCTCTTTCAACATTTGAATGCTTGATGCATCTGTAAGTTCATGCTGTTCATTACTTTTCATCCATTCCATAACTTTGATTTCACTAGCATCTTTAGATCCAGATATCTCTGAGATTAGATCTGGCAAGTTCGGTGCACCATTATTTCTGTCATCAGAGTTATTGTCACCAGATATGGCACTTCATAAAACCTTCTTCCATGATTTTGTGAGTGTCTCTGGCTTTACTTCATTCCATGATTCTCCTAACCAATACACTACATTCCTCATGTTTATCTGTCTGAGGAAGTTTGTGATTTTTTTCCTCATGTTCTGTTGCTTCCAGGAGTGAATGTACTAAATTTTGGATGTTCCAAAACCATCTGATCCGTACAAGGGGTAGGTTGTATCAAATGTATCGTGTTAGGGGGGAAATAAACTACACCTGGGCGATTGGAGTGGGACATTGATGATGATGATGATGATGATGATGATGATGAGGGGGAAATAATAAAATATGAATTCCTGTGCATCTGGATAGGCAACAAATGAAGGTAAAGTCCTATATTGTTGTTTCCTGAAGTGTTACAGAGTGGATTCAGGTTATTTTTTGAAACAGGTCCTGTTCCTCCTCACTCTATTTTTTTAAGGATTGGAAACTGCCTTCAAAGGCAGGAGAACTGCATATACATCTCACCAGACCCTTATTTCTCAAAAACGTTTTAGTTTCAGGTATGACAACAAATACATAGCGGATCTAAGTAGAGGTGAGGCACAGTACAATGACATGGCAGGAATAAACAGGTAATTAAATATTGTAGAAAACTCTATTTAAATTTGCAAAAAGAAAAATTTAAATAACACTTGAATTTAACAGAGCCTTGGATTTGTGAGACTCTATTATAGACCTTATTGCCACGAACTCTACGCTGAGTGCTGGGTAATGGAAAATAATCTTAATATCTGATGGGGGGTCAGATGCATGGAGTAATAGAGCTACTTTGCGAGGATGAAATGCCACTCCAGTTGATTATGAGGCATTTGACCCACTGTATGAGAAGCTCCTTAGGAAAGAAACAAATGTAAGCCTACTCTTCAATCTATATTTTAAGGTTGGGAACTGCCTTCAAAGGTAGAAGAACTGGATATGTATCTTGCCAGTTGTATAGGATTTGGCAGACAAGGGGAAATCAGTTGAGAATTTCCTCAAAAATGTGCAACTCTACCAACAATTGAGATTCATGCGATGTGAAGTTGGTTACCAGCAATGTATAGCACAACAAGTTGAAGGAACACCCATGATGCCAAGTAATATAAGTGCTAGTTCAACCAGCTGGTGTGACAGATCAGAGTGACTATAAGAGAAGATACTGTGAACGTGCTGTTACTGACATAGCAAAGTACAACAGTCATAGCCTGCTGTTAACACTATGAGAGAACAGTTTACTGTGCAAATAGACTTAAAGAAACCAGTAATTCTAACATAGAATATGAAATAAGGAACGTCCAGTTCAGATGTGATCTCACAATGCATGGTTGAGTTGCCTTCAGAGCAGGGCCTCTCAAATGCCCAAACTCTCGCGCAAGCAAACTGAGGTGCAGAGGTCCCGTGCACAGTGCTTCGGTCCCACTCGGCTCAGCTTGGACGAGCGCATCATCTTGGGACGACTCGGCTAAGCTCGGCTGAACTCGGCTTGAATTTGGAATGCACAGTGCAAGTGAGGAAGAGGGAGACTGGCAGAGTGAGCGAGACAGGCATGGGGAAAGAGAAAGACAGTGCTATTGCTCTAAATAGAAGAGTGGGGCTCCGCACTCTGATCAACCCAGCGAAGTCTTCTTTAGCACCGTGCACTGTGCAATGCACTGGTGCATGCATCCTGACAGACCCTGCTTCAGAGTATCGCCAGCCATTGGTAGGTACTAATACTATTAATTTTATTCCTCTATACCTGATATATCATTGTGAAGCAAACTGTCATGCTTGGTGTTAGAATTGCAATTACTGTCACTATCAACATGTATTACGAGTCCTTCGAGCAAACCACTCCCCTTACAGTACTCAACCCCTAACTTGTAAGCGTGTCCACACTCATTCTTCCATTCTTTGCTTATAACAGATGCAAAAGTTTTCATGATGATGTGCTCTTTGTCCTTGAGTAACTGGAACACATCTTTGTCAGCAATTAGATGCTGCATATTACTCCAATTGGTCATTAGGCAGGTCTCTTACTTCATATTTCCTACCAGATGCAGTAGGTACTTCATTAATCTGATGGGTACAGTTCAACAAGTTGTCCATCACCATGGTACATTATCTGATACGTCGAGTAGCATCTGTTTTAAGCCATGTGATGAAGATCTCGCCTTTCATTTTGCCATGGTAGTCAGCTTTAATTTTTCATTTGGACATACACATTTTGCATGGTATGAACCCTTTCTCACTACTCACTAAATGCATTTGATCTACTTTGACCTGCAGTGGAAAGGTCGGAAAACCTTCTGTTGAACCATCCTCTCAAACTTCTTTACGGTATATGATGAATCGATATAAGTTTCGTACAAAAATATGACAGATCCCTCCTTGTTATTCTCTTGTAATGTTCTCAGGTACAACAATGTTTTAAGCACAATATTGTTTCTTTGCTTTTATTCAGACATTTCTTAAATTACCAAGCGAGTAAAGATGATGTTTGACATTAATAGTGGTGTACATTTCTGATTAACACCCATCAAAACATAATAATAAAATATGGAACTATGTTAGACATAGTTTTATTAGTCTATATCCTAGCATTCTCTGTTCTGAACTTAGCCTTTAATACCTGCCAATACCACAGGATGTGTTTGCAAAGTTTATTTTTGTTACATAACTTATGTTAGGTGGGTGTGTCATTTCAGTATTATTTTGCAATGTAGCAAACTTTGACATGGACATAATGTACTCTGTTTACCAAAATGCTTCAAAAAATATGCATTGTTCTCACTTGAAACCAGGAGGAGTTTTACTGCTAGGATTTCAGTTTTGTATGCCAATCAGTTGAGGATCCTTTAGCGCATGATAATCGGAATAAGGATACTATATTATCCAGGCATGTTGATCAGATGCTGCTCTGTGATACATCACCATTACTAGCAAGGTTGCATGAAAGCTAGCAACACGTCAATGTGCCATGTTAGTGCACTTCCTAAGGTTATCAAGCAAGAGAACTTGGCTGGTCACACACTGCTTAGGCTGACACAGAAATTGCTTAAGACTGAACTTACATTTCTTTGTTGATTTTCTGGTGAGCTTTCAATAGGAGGAAATAAAATATGCCAGCACCCTTCACAATTCTGCCAAGCCATGTGCAGTGACAGAAAAAGCACAGGGCTACAGCTCTTCAGTGCTGGCTTAAGGGAAGCATCTCCCATGAGAGCTGGATGAGCACTGACCTGCACCTGTTTTCAGTGCAAAACAAGTAAAGATTTGGATGTTACACACTCATCACTATCACATGTCTTGTGTATGTTCTCAGTTTTCTTCCAGTTTGAAGAATGCATTTCACAGAAGACCAGGTCTTCTAAATTTCAACAACACATGCTTGCTTTATAAATTTTATCTATAATTCATGTCTAGCCTTAACTTTTATTGACTTTGACTGATAATGGTCTCTAGCAAGACCAAAACTAGTTTCATCAAATATATGTGACTTTTTTGAAGGTTACAATAAATAGTATTGAATGGGTGGAAACCTTTAGCTTTTGTTTTAGATTACATATCTTGTCATCAAAAAAATTTTCAAATATTTTGTTTGGCTCTGTTTCCCTAAAAACTCTCCCTTTACACCATGACGGAATTTTGGATCAAAGAGGGACCTTCATTGTCCATTTTCAGTCTAAGTTGATGAAAAAGTTGCATTGGTTGGCATATAATCTGTATTATCATCACTGCTGTCACTGTCATGAGCGTTACTTGAACTGGAATCGAACATGTGTTGTCTCTTTCATGACTGCTGCTCATTCACAGCAGTTGGGCCTGAACCCTGTACAATTGAGCCTGCAGTATTTGTTCAAGGTAAATTCCCATCACTTACAAATTCCCCTTCAGCAGAACTTACTTCACTAAGATGACTATCCTCCCCGCTAAATTCCAGCATTTCATTTATCATGGCCCGTAAATCATCCTCCTCTAACAGTGAGGGCTGATGCTTCCTTTTAGACATTTTAGCAGAAAAATGTAAGGAAGAGAATCAAATAGAACCATGGTCACTGCTGTTTGGAAGGAAATCATGAATTGTGCCTATATTATGACATGCGTTTGATAATAAATGCCGTGTAACCTGCGGTTAACACACACTCCAGTCGTGAAGGAAGAACTCAAGAGTGAGGATAATAAATCAGGTCATAGTTCTAATATCTCATCAGAGAGGTCTATTTAGTATCGAAATCTCCAAACATCCCTTCTACAGCAATACTATTGCATCTGAGGAACAATTACACAATGAGATAAAACTTCAGCATGAAGCTATTCGGCTTTAGGTCGTTCTTAGTTGTGTTCTTCATAACGCAACTTGTGGATGAATCATTGGTATTGGAAGAACATACTTGAAAAAATTCACATCAGAGGGCAGATTCATCCAGAATATGCTGCTGAAAAAGAAATAAACCTCAGCAGGCAGGCAACTGTAAAAACAAAAATTAGAAACAGGGGATATTTCCACGGTCCCTGCGGAACAAGCGGGTTATAGCCACGGATCTCACCGCATCGCCCATCAAACACGTTAAAAGGCTTGAATTTGGCTGTAATCCTAAAGTGGAAGCCATTTTCCTTTCAGTTTCAACCTTGTTGGTCCAGAAGAATAACGCTAAACAAAATTATCCATGCATCGCTTGAAAGCCTTGACCCGACCATCGTATGTGTCAATGAGACGTGGTTGTCCAGCAAAATTAATGACTCAGAAGTGTTCCCTGACTCGCTGATATTGTTCCGTAAGGACCAATCCCACCGCTCTGCAGTGGGAGTTCTAATTGCAGCCAAGCCAGAATGTAATCCAACTCGAGTTCATCACCTAGAGACAGCAGCCGAAGCACTGTGGGTGGAAGTGACGTGCAACAAACGCAAATTCCTTATTGGATCAATTTATCGCGCCCCTAAGTCGTCGCCGGAAATGAACGATGAACTAATCCTCTCTCTCGAATGTGTGCAACATGTACAACAAAATTACGATGCCATTTATATTGTCGGTGATTTCAACTTAGAAATTACGTGGTCCAGAAATGCTGCACCTGTTCCAAATAACCCCTCGCCAATAAATTCCTTTCCGCTTTCTATGATTTATTCCTTCATCAATTAATGTTCGAAGCCACGTGTATTACGCAAACAACACGCTCAACCCTTGATCTCTTCCTAAGTAATATACCGCAGTCCGTCCAATCTCTTAATACTATTCCTGGTTTCTGTGATCATTAGGCAATTCTCGCAACACTGACCCATATAAAACCATCCCCAAACTCCATACCAGAACAGTTTATAATTTTTCCCGAACAAACTGGAACGATCTATCCACCTTACTATCCAACCGCCTCCCCGTTCTCACCTCGGATTTCACTGGCAGTACTGGCATAAACAAGATATGGAACGACTGGAAGAAAATTTTCTTTCAATGCGTAGAATAAACCACACCAACAGTAAACATAACCAGCAGACGGAAATTTCCATGGATTACCAAGGAGATAGTGCGAGAAATTCGAAGAAGGGACCGCCTGTACCAGAAATGGAAAAGAAATCCAACCGATTATGAGTGGGAGAAATACAGGCTGGCTAGGAACAAGGCTAAACAATCTATCAGAGATTCCTACGATTCTTACATCCACAGTCTCAACACCAACTCCAAGGAACTCTGGGCTCTTCTCAGAAGTAAAGGTTGCAACAGAGCTCCATCTGTATTTAAACATAACGGTACGGCAGTCTCCACACCACAAGGAATTGCAGACACCTTCAACAGGAAATTTAAAAGTAACTTCTCCGTACGTACTGAGGAAGAGAACATGCTATATTCAAGGACAACATCTACCCCTCTCTTCCCTCTAACCAACCTGTATTTCTCAACGAATGAAGTAAAGGAGAGCCTTCTGAAAACAAGACCTCATGCTGTGACCGGGCCGGACCGAGTGCCAGCAAGAATTCTCAAGAATTGTGCAGTCGCCTTGGCGCCCTCGCTTTGCGCTCTCTTCAACTATTCCATTAATACGGGGTCTGTACCTTTGGAGTGGAAAGAAGCCAACGTAGTGCCAGTTTTCAAAGATGGAGATAAGGAAAACGTAGATGATTACCGCCCAGTTTCTATAACATCAGGGGTCTGTAAATGTATGGAACGTCTAGTTGCTAAATATATGTTGGATTTTCTCAAGGAGAGAAACCTGCTGAACTCAAACCAGCACGGCTTCATTCCGGGAAAATCCTGCACAACACTTCTAACAAAAGTCATTGATGACTGGCAATTCTCTTTGGAGCAGACTGATGTCTCACAAATAGACTGTGTGACTCTGGACTGGAGCAAAGCTTTTGACCAGGTGTCACATCAAAGACTTCTGTTAAAACTTAGCAACTACGGCATTCAGGCTAAACTGCTGTCGTGGTTGAGGTCATTTTTGGTGGGTCGAACGCAATGTGTTGTGTACGGAGGAGCCAAATCAGACCAAACCACAATTACTTCTGGAGTAATTCAGGGCAGTGTGATAGGGCCCCTCCTGTACACGATTTATGCTCTCGACTTACCGGATTGTGTAAATTCGACCATGGCGCAGTATGCCGATGACACGGTCATTTACAGAGCCATGGAAAACAATGATGATATTGTACAATTCCAATCGGATCTGGATAGTATAGCTCTGTGGTGTGAGGTAAATAGAATGTATACAAATATTAAGAAGTGTAAATATATAAGACCAAGCAGAGCTAAACAACCACTCCAGAACCAACCTACTCTATGAGGAATCCAACTGTCAACTTCTAACTCCATCAGACTGCTCGGTATTCACATTACGGACAATCTGAAATGGAATAAACACGTGGAGGAAGTGAGGTCTAAGGCATACCGGGCGCTAGGTTTCGTCCGTAGATGTCTCTCGGGAGGAAGAAGTAAAGCCCTACGAACGGCTTATATTTCCCTTGTGCGGCCCATACTATTATATGGCCTTCCTTTCTGGCATCCACTTACAATAGAAAATATGAGGAAACTAGAAGGTATCCAGCGAGGAGCAGAACGTTTAATTAACAAACACATCCCCTTAAATACAGCCAGGTCATTGCCACCAGTGAACTCGTTATGTACACAAATAGATGTAGCCATCCTTAGGAAATCCCTGGCAGATAACACACACCTCCCGCCTTTCCACCGCCTGCAGCTCAATTACCGCTCTGTTAAAAGAGGCCTAGGAGTTACTCTTGTACCTCCCTTCGCTAGAACAACTTCATATTTAAATGGGTTTTACTCAAGGGCTGCTCGTACCTGGAACCTTATACCATCTGAGGTAAAGCTACTTCCTCTTCCTCACTTCCTTCGCGAAGTAAAGAAAATGCATATGTAAATAGAAACCCATATGCAATGTATATAACTTGTATAAATTAGAATTGTAAGAAGGATGGGTGCAAGTACAGGTGTATGTGGGCGAATGTGTATGCGTGCACGTGTGGGAGTGGTTGTGAATGAGTGTGTATACAGGGATCTGAGTGAGAGTATAAATGGCTGGTTGTTCGTACTCTAATATTTTCAGGATAAATCAAGATAATTATTATTCTAAGGGTACAGTGTTTGTAGTGTAAATATATAAATTTAAAATTGTCTACATAAGTTTGTATGTCAATATTCAGTAGAGTTTATGTACACATGTGGAGATGGAGGCACTTCTGTGTATGTGGGGCTTGCCCTTTTTCCATCTACCACCCCTAAATTGTACATGTGTAATTTAAGGAAAATAAATATTAATAATAATAAGTTTGTTAAACTTAACAAACACAATTTCTCTCTTTTTTTTTTTTTTAATTTGTAAACGATTTTGGCTGGGCAATCAGAATATTACCTTTAAAATAATGTGGTCTCTTAATAACTAGACTGTAAATATTAATATTGCCTAAACAGTGCAAACAGTATAGGTATTGTTACGTTATATTGCTTGAGAATAAACAGCAACAGAGAAAATAAATGAAATGTTAGAGGGCATTCGACCAGTGCAGGTTATTGTAAATAAAAAATGTGTGTGAATAAATTAATTCCATCCCCTGGTCTAAGGAGTTTGGACAGCCAAAGTAGGGGACTGCCTGGATGGGTGATATGCAGTGGGGACTTCGAGGGCCCTGGGACCACTACGGTAGCTGTGAAGGCCCTTCAGGAACTCTGAAAAGTGGTGGCAAAAGGGGCTCTGGTTAAGACGCAGCAGGTCGTTATGCTTCTTAGGTTACAAAATGGGTAAAAAAAGTAAATAGTAACTAAATGCAATGTAAATTTTAATCTTATGCCAGTTGTATAGTATTATTTGAAATAATTCCACATACTGTATATTAGTTGACTATATTTGTAAGTACAGTAGATATTATAAGTAGAATTTTGTAAACAATATAAATTTATTAAGGATGAGCTGTATGTTTAATAGAAAAAATTGTTAGCATAAATTGTATAATATTGTATTCCAGGAAAATGTTCTTCTCTTGTTAATCTAAAATTTAGTGCTTGACAATTATGCCACCGAGGTAGACACCTCATTTGCAAATAAAGGGATTTTGATTTTTGATTTTATCACCTGTTAACCAAGGTGTATACAAAAAACTAAAAGAAAACAAAGAATATCGTGTATTGATAACCTCACATCCTCCCACCTTGATTTGGTTTTAGGCAAATCAAAAATAACACAACAAAAAATACATTAAACACAGCTAAATTGTAGGAAAAGAAAGAATCACAACAACATTGTCAAACATTTTATACAATATCCTGAATATTTACAAATTAATCTTTGGTTTTGAAGCCTGCCACTCCTAATGCTCCTTGATACTCCTTCTCTTGTGGAAGGACCAGATGATTCAGTAACCTTCACGTCTTCCACACATTCAGCAGAGACTTCTAAAGGTTCAGTCTGCGTAAAATATATGCTGCAGTCTGCGATCATAGTAAGCGGATAACATTATCCTTACAAGGCGAAATCTGCATAACCCACCCCAATGGCCAATCTAACCATTTTGCATTGTCACTTGCTATTAGGACTAAGTCCCCTAATTTTATGTAACATTCACTACCTTTTACTTGTGCTAACTGGATTAATAGACCTAAGTGCTCTGAACTAAGTATGTTGTGGAAATCTGTCATTGTCTTCTGCTGATACTGCAATCTCTTGCTGAGGGAATTTACCTCAATGAAATCACTATCTGACACTCGAGTTTTGGAGATGTCATGCAAGAACAATGCTGGTGATAATGGAAGTAGTTCTCAATCAGTCTCAAAAATATAGGTTAATGCTCTGGAATTTATGAAGGGAGTTCTATATATATAATGCAGCATACTTTTTCTAAAAGCAGGTTGGTTTTACTGAGATTGAAATACACCGTGTTATTCCCCAAACCTTTTGCTACAATACCCTATTCTTCAATATAATCTCTGTTAAATGCTATGGCCTTATGCCACCTTAATGTGAGGGCCAGTATGCCTGCATGAAATCACCTGACCAGTCAATGTTGGAATCAACGTCGTGCTGCATCTATAACTTCCCCATCATCCATGTAGTGCTTTCTGCGGAGTGCATCCTTCATTGTGCCAAACATATGGAAGTCAGAAGAAGTGAGATCAGGGCTGTGGGGTGGATGAGGAAGAACAGTCCACTGAAGTTTTGTGAGCTCCTGTCAGATGCACAGACTTGTGTGAGGTCTTGCGTTGTCCTGGAGAAGGAGAACTTTGTTTGTATTTTTGTGGCTACGAACACGCTGAAGTAATTTCTTCAATTTCCCTAGAGTAGCACAATACACTTCAGAGTTGATCATTCCATCATGAGTGAGGACATCGAACAGTATAACCCCTTCAGAGTCCTAGAAGACCGTAGCCATGACTTTACCAGCTGAGGGTACGGTTTTGAACTTTTTCTTCATAGGAGAAAATTCCATTGATTGCCATTTTGTTCCTGGTTCTAAGTGATGAATCCATGTTTCATCACCTGTGACAATGTTTGACAAGAAATTGTCACCTTCAGCCTCATAATGAGCAAATCAATCTACACAGATGTTTCTTCCTTGCTGTTTATGGTCTTCGGTTAGGTGGAAATTCTAAGTTCCCATGGAGGGAATTAGATATTTTTCCACCAATAGAGCATATCAAAATCAGATCAAAAATTAGATGTATAGCTTTTCAGGCGTTTGCTCTATTAACCAGCATTTTGTCCTAGGTCTGACACTAGACTCTTCAGAGTGGGATGTGTCAGACCCTACCCACTGATGCTGGGGTGTATGCAGGTGAACTTATCAGAAGCCTTTTATTAGGCACAGTCTGATAACTGCATACGGGAGATAAGACTCCACAATGGAATTAATGCCCGCCTAGCAATTCCAAATGGAAATTCTAAGTTCCCATGGAGGGAATTAGATATTTTTCCACCAATAGAGCATATCAAAATCAGATAAAAAATTAGATGTATAGCTTTTCAGGCGTTTGCTCTATTAACCAGCATTTTGTCCTAGGTCTGACACTAGACTCTTCAGAGTGGGATGTGTCAGACCCTACCCACTGATGCTGGGGTGTATGCAGGTGAACTTATCAGAAGCCTTTTATTAGGCACAGTCTGATAACTGCATACGGGAGATAAGACTCCACAATGGAAATGTGTGAGGTCTTGCGTTGTCCTGGAGAAGGAGAACTTTGTTTGTATTTTTGTGGCTACGAACACGCTGAAGTAATTTCTTCAATTTCCCTAGAGTAGCACAATACACTTCAGAGTTGATCATTCCATCATGGAAAGATGAAGGGGTCCAACTAAGTCAATACCAACCACATCAAATACAGATGAGTCTTTGATTCGGTCTTTAGGAGGAGGTGCTGCTGGGGTGTTTAAATTATGTCCTACTTGCCTCAAACAAATTACACATTTTCACAATAAATTTTGGACAGCTTTCCTGGCTTTCAAAATCCAGTATCATTCCCTCAAAATATTAAGGAGGGTCTGGAGGCCCACATTGTGAATTATATTGTGTTAATTCATAATAAGATGATACACTACAGGATGAGAAGAAGGAAGAATGGTTGTTGCATAAAAATACTCACTGTCTTGCCTGCTGACTAGTTTTGTCTTCAACCTAAGAATGCCTTCTTTCATCCTTGTATACCTTTAGGCTACTTGAACATTTATCACCCTCTGAAATGAAAGTTTTCTCTTGTACAATTAATTCCATTGTGGAGTCTTATCTCCCGTATGCAGTTATCAGACTGTGCCTAATAAAAGGCTTCTGATAAGTTCACCTGCATACACCCCAGCATCAGTGGGTAGGGTCTGACACATCCCACTCTGAAGAGTCTAGTGTCAGACCTAGGATGAAATGCTGGTTAATAGAGCAAACGCCTGAAAAGCTATACATCTAATTTTTGATCTTCGGTTAGGTATCAAGGAACCCAGCGGGAACAAACCTTTGAATATTCCTGCTGGTGGATAAGTGTCAGCACTTCCAATAGAAACATGAAGTTCAGCAGTGCGGTGTTTGACTGTGATCCGTCGATCACCTCGAATAAGGGTGTCCACATGTTCCAACTTCGCAGACGTCACAGCTGTGTGCGGCTGGCCGGCATGTGGGAGATCAGACAGGTTTGCTCAACCTAGTTGTGATGATGAAACACGCCTCCCCAATGACTCACCATGCTTTAATCCACTGCTAAGTCTCCATAGACATTCTGCAAGTGCCTATGAATATCTGTGATGCCCTGGCTTTCTGCCGAAAGAAACTCAATAACTGCTCTCTGTTTGGTACGCACCTCCTTTACAGATGCCATTTTGAAGGCTAGTTATAGCACTGCCACCAATCAGAAATTAATGAAATTCTGCAAGGCAAAGCAGTAATATTCAAGGATGTCCCAAACAAAATTCCAATTTTTTGAAACCGAAATTGGCTGAGCAATAAAATCTGTTGCATTATCTGTTGAACATCCCTCGTATAAGCGATTCTGTGTTGCAGAAGACAGTGCTCATTTCTTCGTAGGAATGCAAAGCTTTGCCAAAGACCTTTCATAGAATTTGTTTTATAACTCCAGTTAACCTTTCCCAAAAATCTACCCCACCATGAACCTGCAGGGGAATAAACTTCCATTCAATTTTCCTAATGCTAGTGTACCACGCAATATGGTCCCAGTCAACTGATTTGAGCTCATTTGAAGCTCCAGTAAAAATTTTCCCATTATCTGAGCAAATCATTGCTGGTCTCCCACTGTGAGCAATTAATCATCTAAGGCCCTGCAGACAGTTTTCTAAAGACAGTGAAGACAACAATTCAAGATATACTGCCCTATAAACAGCACAAGTAAACAAAGCAACCAAGA
This sequence comes from Anabrus simplex, assembly GCF_040414725.1. Lineage (NCBI taxonomy): Eukaryota > Metazoa > Arthropoda > Insecta > Orthoptera > Tettigoniidae > Anabrus > Anabrus simplex. The sequence continues at coordinate 206,650,974 of NC_090266.1, read as the reverse complement.
CTTGGCACCACCTTTCAGATGAAGGGGTCCAGCTAAGTCAATACCAACCACATCAAATACAGATGAGTCTTTGATTCGGTCTTTAGAAGGAGGTGCTGCTGGGGTGTTTAAATTATGTCCTACTTGCCTCAAACAAATTACACATTTTCACAATAAATTTTGGACAGCTTTCCTGGCTTTCAAAATCCAGTATCATTCCCTCAAAATATTAAGGAGGGTCTGGAGGCCCACATTGTGAATTATATTGTGTTAATTCATAATAAGATGATACACTACAGGATGAGAAGAAGGAAGAATGGTTGTTGCATAAAAATACTCACTGTCTTGCCTGCTGACTAGTTTTGTCTTCAACCTAAGAATGCCTTCTTTCATCCTTGTATACCTTTAGGCTACTTGAACATTTATCACCCTCTGAAATGAAAGTTTTCTCTTGTACAAGACAGATTACTAATTTTCCAGCCAAGCGGATCTCTTCACATGATAATTCCCCACTTCTTTTCACCAAATTCATGCTCTAGGAATTATGGATGAATCTTTTCATCCACGCAGTCATTCGAATCATTTTGTCATAGTTTGAGTAGTATCTGCATTACCAACTAAGGCCATGGTATTCACACTGTTCATTATGCTTTTCCTTAGGACTGTTGCACCAGTAACAGGTAAATGTCTCCTTCACAAGACATCTCACTAAGTGTGATGATTCATTCATCACCAGAGAGTTCATCTGTTCATCCACAGGTACCTCTCCCAAGGGCCACTCTTGTTCAGGTTTCTTAAGCCAGTCTGGTCCCTCCCACCATTTCAGTGTCAGTAGTTTATCTGCCTGGCATTCTCTTGAAACAAGATCTGCAGAGCTTTAGTGGCAAAGCATGTGTTTACACAATTCAGGCTGACAAGGAGAGGCCAAACCCTGCATCAAACAGATTTCAACAAGCTTCGATATACCTGTTGGAGGACACTCAACAGTAACTTACGTATACAGGTTTAGGTCAATATATTTTTGTGTTTGAAAAATTTGAGGACAAATGTCATGAAGCAATATCTGCTTCGGAAAAAGTGCAGGTGATAGAATATTAAAAGGTGAACACATTTTACTTAAACATGTCAGGACCACAACCTAATAATTCCCAAAATATTGGTGAATCCCCTATTTTCAATGCAACGCATATATACTTAGAGAGTTACAGCACAGTCAAGTGGAGTGGTGGCCGAATGGTCACCGTACTTGTCTACGAACCTAGATTATTTTCTTCCTCAAATTAATATATGTATACATATAGAGAGAGATCCAGCAGTAACTGTGAGAATGTTTAGGCCTATATTAATTTTAGGTAGAAAATAAAATGTACTGCAATTTGCATAATACATTTGTTCCCATTTTTATCTTCACGTTCCCTCAAATAATAATTTATTTTGTACATAAAATATAGCTGTAATGAGACTTCAACTCACATCTTTGAGGTTTGACCACTATGCCACCACACTGATTGGCTGTGATGTACATATGTGTTGCACTGGAATCGGGGATTTATAAATTTTTCAGAAATTATTAGGTTGCAGTCCTGCCATGAAAAATGAAAATCCATAGCCTGTTTCCAGTCGTTTGACCAGGTCAGGAATAGATGAATGAAGTTCCAATCTAGTGATAAGGATAGTAATTATGCACGCTGCCGAAGCCTGTCGCACTCTTCTGGGGCAATGATTAATGGCTGACAAATGAAATAAACTAATATTGGAGAGTGTTGCTGGAATGAAAGATGACAGGGAAAACTGGAGTGCCCAGAGAAAAACATGTCCTGCCTCGTATTTGTCCAGTACAAATCTCACATGGAGTGACTGGGATTTGATCCACAGAAACCAGAGGTGAGAGGCCAGCGTGCTGCTGCCTAAGCCATGGAGGCTCGCAGACTTGACATTTTAAAGTAAAATTTGTTTGCCTTTTAGTGTTCTGTCACCTTCACTTTGCCCAAAGTGGATGCTACGTCATGAAATTTGACCTCTCTTTTTTTTTTCAAACAAAAGAGTATTGATTTCAACCCTTATACACGAGCTAGCAATGAGTGTAACCCCACATGTACATTGAAGCTTGTTGAAATCGGTTGGCCACAGGGTCTGGCCTCTCCTTGTGAATCAGACTGTGGATTTCTTTTACCGATTGTTTACAAACACAATCCAGTTGTCTTGCTTCTGGATGCAAGTCAAAATGGTGGTAGAGTCTGTCCAGAAATGCAAGTCAGTATCTTTCAAATCAAGTGAGTCAAGCACAGACTTACACAATCTAGCTTCAACCAGTGCAGCAATCTACACCAGTCGGGGAATTGTGACTGCCTTTATAGGAGCTATTCTTGCTTTAGTTGCTAAAAGGCATATCTTAACCAAACAATTGACCTCCAATCTCATAAACACAGTTGCAGCATAAGCTAGTCCACTAGCATAATAGAAGGTATGAACACTTACACCAGAGTTGTTGGTAACATAGTGGAACCAACGTGGGACCAGCCACTCCTTAAGAAGGAAAAGTCCTTGGTATCATGTCAAAAATTCTATCTAGTATCTGTATCAACTGCCTCATCCTAGGATATCCCACTCTTCCAAAGTTTTTATACTAACTCTGGGAATTAACAATACAGGACTGGATATCCTTATAGGGCCAAAGATCTTCTGGGCTACTGAAAGAACTGTTCTTTCCGTCACCTCACCTAGCAAAAAATTGTCCAGCCATTCCAATTTCAACACCAATGTGTCTAAAACTATATCCCAGAGCAAGCCTAATACCACAACCTTTGTAATCCCATTATAGCTATTGTTGTTAGACTGCCATCTCCTTAAACAGAATTTACCATCTTCCATTACCTTAACCCTCCGTCAGTCATGCTCTAATTTTGACATGATAAGTCGCGCGGCATCTAGGAGGCGCCATTGTGTTATTAGTTTTAAAAATACATTTCTTGTAGACATGATTGGATATAATTGAGTTAAATAATGTTGACATTATTTTTACTCTTATTTCCATTATAAACAGCAACAATAAAGTCCTGCAGGTTGTTTTACCTCACTTCAAATATTACAAGAATGCTCAGTGTCATATCTCTTAGGTAGTATTTGTTTCACATACAATAATATGCTCAACAATAAAAACTATAGCATGATATACTGTAACCTTGTTCACAGAATTTAAAGTAGGTAATAATAACGTAGGAGCCTCTGTGGCTCTGACGGCAGCGCGTCGGTCTCTCACCGCTGGATACCGTGGTTCAAATCCCGGTGACTCCATGTGAGATTTGTGCTGGACAAAGCGGAGGCGGACATGTTTTTCTCCGGGTACTCCGGTTTTCCCTGTCATCTTTCATTCCAGCAACACTCTCTATTCTCATTTCATAGCATCTATCAGTCATTAATATATCACTTTGGGAGTGGTGACCTCATCGTACTAACAGCCTATATATGCTTCATTCATCACATTCCTGACCTGGTCAATGACTGGAAAACAGGTTGTAGGTTTTCATTTTCAATAATAACGTAAAAACAGTATGCAATGTAGTACAGAACTAAAGAAAAAATACAGAATGAACCGTTCATCTTTCCTTTTATTTGCCGAAGTCCAGATTTTCGAAGCATTCACAACATTCTTCCGTGTTCCAGGCAGAAACGTTTCTTACCCTTCTCGCAGCTGTGCCTTGTGCCTCTTTGGTTTAGCAAGCTTGCAAGTGTCACATCATTTCTTTTCAGCAAGTGGTGGAAGGGTAGTTCCAGTGGCTATTGCTTCTTTGTCTTGCTCTGCAGTCAGTATTTTTCGAGTTGGAAATGTAGTGTTGAATGGAGACCTGTTATATTCATGCTCCTTCGCCTAATCTCTTCTGACACCAACTGCTGAGATAGTGTTCTCAGAAACAGTCTCCTTCTACCAACATTCACTCTGTTCCCAATAGCCACTACTTGAGCATTTATGCCAGCTACATTCAACATAGCAAGGAAAATAACTAGTGGCCAATGTGTGGTATTTTGGGCTACATTGTAACTCCCACACATTTTATCCACGTCATCTACTCCTTCCTTTGTCCCGTTTGAGCTTGTCATGATTGTAGGTTTGTCATTTTCTCCAGTTTCATCATCAATCGAGTCATCATCTAAATGATGACTGGAAACGAGGAGGACAATTCTGTTTTTCTTAGGAACATAGGAGACTAAAGTGGCATGTTCATTGAAACCAGACATTGATGACTTTATTGTCCTTTGTTTCACATTCATAAGCTCAGCTGGCAGACATCTTTTTTTCTTTGTAATTTTGCCAACCTAAGATAATCTCTTCTTCTTCTTCAAGTCAACTATCAAGACAAAGTCTGTGAACCAATTATCTGCCATAATATTACGACCTGTGTTATAGGTAGGCTGTGCCAACCGCTTAACAACATCTGATGGTTTATTACTGATATGAAACAGTCCCTTTGGCTGTTTGTCTGGGTAAATTTCCAAATTATGACAATAGAAAGTTTTGCATCCACTAGGGTGTATATTTTCATCCCATATTTGGCTGGTTTTGATGCGATATACTACTTAAACTGGCATCTTCCATGAAAGGCTTCAAGCTTTTCATCTATTGTTATGAACACCCCAAGGGAATAGTTCTTCTTAGAGTTGTCTACGAATGATTGAAATACTTCCTGGATAGCTGCCAAGTTGTCTAACTTTTTACCTTCCCCTCTTGTAACCCTGTTGGCAAAACGAAAGCAATGAAGCGAAAATTTAAAACGCGTCGAATTCATAACAAGACAGAATTTTTCCACTCCATTGCCGTCTGTGCCTCACAAGTCCTCCAGCATTATTTTGTTTGCATATAAAGTGCCAGCCAAATATAAAAGTCCTAAGAATGCCTTTATTTCAATAATATCATTCACTTTTGCATCTCCTTTCGATTGAAAATGTCCTTTTTATGTGTTCTATATACTGATTTGTATACCGAATGACATTATGTAACATTTTGTCAGTTATAAACAATTTCCAACACTCACCTTCATCTTTTATGTGACGTGCATCACCAATAACTCCTGACAGTTTGGTGAGCAAATTATGTGGGGATGTTTTCTTCCTACGATTAGATTCAGGGTGCTTACCCCATTTGGTGTTTCCATCCTTCCCTGCATAAAACAGGATGTCCCTGAGAAGAGGTTCATCTTCCGCTCCACTTTCCTCAGTATCGGAGTTGTCTTCTTTGCTCTCAGCTGGCAGATCTTCAGTGTCAGTATCACTGTCCTCTTCATTCTGTTGTGCTTCATCAAAATTATCATCAGTAAGTAAACTGTGCATTAATTTCAAGTCACTAGGATTGTTTAAATCAAAAACCTGATGGTTACCTACCGGCCATATTAAAAACATGGAAGGTTTAGGTCGCATGGCATCCGGTAGGCACCAACGTTCAGTATCCCAACACTAATGTTATCAACAATGACAACTTCTCAACTGTATTGTAAGACACTGGGAGCTATGAAGATACTGTGAGTGCAGGTTCACCAGATGCATGCGCTGTGAAGTAGGGCGCAAAAAACTAGTGCTGATGCCTTCTGGATATGGCGCGACCGACAGAGGGTTAACAGCCTTATTGATGAATTGTTGTAATTCAGATACTGACTCAGTACTGGTTACCACATTATCAACATAGAAATTTCTTTTCGTTTCCAGCATAATAATGTTGTTGTATAGTAGACTACGCATTGCTTGACTGACAAGATAGTCAAGAACTGCTCAAAGGATGAAAGGGCTATATTTCAAACTGATCACCACCCGCTGGTGCCAAAACACTCTAACCTTTGCCCTGCCATCCTTTTCCCACCAGAGGAAATGAACACTGTCTCTGTCTTCTTGGCAAATAGTTATTTTCAGGAAGGCCTTTTCAATATCTTCTACTACCCCAAACTTTCCTTTTCTAAATTTGAGTAATATGGGAGGATGAGCTCAATGAGGTTAGACCCATACTCCAAACACTAGTTCAGAGGGGGTGAACCTCTCTCTCTCTCTCACAGAAGCATCAGATACCAGACATACTTTTGTATTGATGTTCACATTAAGAACAGCTCAATGAGGTAAATAGTGCTCATAATCTCCCAGTGCCTGAGGTGGCATTTTCTCACTTATCCCCAGTTGTTCCCACTTGGTCAAAACAGCATCATATGAACTAAACAAATTCTGTTTATGTAATTTTCTGCTTGTGGACTCTAGTCTCTTAAGTGCTAAATTCTGGTTACTTGGAAGAGGTAAATGGTCCTCCTTCCACAATAGGGGTACCTCATACCGCCCATCATCATTTCTGATAATAGACGTCTTAAAATTTGTTTGAATCCCCTGATCTCTTTCTTCTTTGGTCTTCTGAGTGCCTGAGTCTGATATACCAGTGATATTTAACCTCCAGAGGTCACTAAAACCATTAATAATTAGTGAAGTAACCTCTACTGCAAGTTGGTTGAAGAGTGACGGAACCTTCCCCATGAGGGTCTAACCTAATTTAGTTTCAATAGCTACAAAGCCTGAATCCAATAATTTCAGTCTCCCTGTAATTAGCTTACCAGCTGCATCCTCCCCAATCAGCAAGTCTACAGGGCCATCCCTTCCACCTACATCTTTTAAGGAAATATTCTCCTCTGCAAGGTCCTCTAACCAAGGTCCTTTCTCAACAGGAGGAATACCATCACAGAGAACTGTTTTATCCAGTGCTTCAAAATTATAGCCTGGCCCTTTATCAAATTTTTTGAACTCACCCTAAAATTGTAATTACTGTCTGACATTTCCATCAAATTTTGTCATTCCAACTTCGGGAGCTTGAACTTCTGCCTACTTACCATAGCAACATTACCACTGGTGGTATTCCCCGTATCAGATAAATTCATTGTGGAGGTTAATACCTCACTTTCACTTACCTCTGTGTCCAGGAACTGCCTTTGACAGTCGTCGGCAATCCAGCGTTCACCTTCCAAGTCGTCCTGTCCGACGTCTATTTTCAAACTTAAGATCTTACCGTATAACAAAAGTTAATTTTAATTTTTCTCTCGCAGTAAGGAGAATGAAACCTGAACATTTCTTCTTTTCTCCTCTTGACTTAAATCCTCAATATATCCTTGTAGAATGTTCAGTTGTGTGGTAAACACCGTGTGTATAACCTTTCTTAACTTCAATGAACAATCCAATTCTTGCTCCATGATGTAAACAAAGACTTCCTTCCAGACACAACATTTCATCAGAACACACAACCTGCATGGTCACCACAATGTTACCTTATATTGCTTACCCTACCTGCGTATCTACAAGTTCTAATAGTTTGAATAACTATCACTTCAGGAACAGATTACAATTTTTTAATGTGATTAACATCACGTCCACAAATTACCAATACATAGGAAGCCATGTCTTCTTTTTTCTCACCTGTTGAATAAGGAGTATGCAGGAAAAGAAAATACAAAGAACATTGTGCATTGATAACCTACAGGTGTATTTTAATTGCAGTATTATATTATTTTAAGTAGAATACCATACATATTTATGTGTCTGAATATCCACATGTTTTCATGCTCCCTTTAGAGATTTGTCCTTGTATTCAATTTGTATCCATTTCCCTTTGGGGCATTAATTGAGGAGTTGGATGCAATAACAGCGTAAGTAGATTTACGTTATTTTGAGAAACAGAAGCTTGAAGTTTATAAATGTTCTGAGTTAAAGGTAATATTAGGAATCAACCTGAATTTCATTAAAAGACGTTTGAAACAGCCAGGAAATGTATTTCCCAAAGAATTTTATTGATCTGTTAGCATATAAGAAAGACAGAGTTATTTAAAATTTCCTTTTATACGCTGTTATTGCATGAAGAGCAGGAATATTATATTTTGCCATACACCAGTATTGATCAGGGAGATAGAAAAGCATGAACACCCACTATAGAGGAACAAAAGTGGCAGTTTATCACACCTCAGTTCTCAAAAATGTCTAAACTTACTCAAATTAAGAACAAATTCATTAAAATAATTGTCAACTAAGAGAGGTAAAAAATAAGTTTATTCGTTATATAATATTCACCTTTTTTGTTCTTTATTGAGCAAAGGGCCGAGAGAGGTTTGTTACAGTGTTCTCCCCAACTATAGTATTAGGCTACGGTAATTCCCCACCTTCCCCAACAAATATTTGAAATGTTACAAAATTAGAAACATTGCTTTCTGAACAACTTTTATTCCTATTTTCATTTAAAAAGTGATTCTCTAAACTTAAAAAATGAAAAGAAACCAAAAACATATCACAAAGTTTATAATTAGGATTTAGACATTGTATGTCTTACTTGTTTAAAATACTTAAATACCGCATCATTGACCAAAATCAGGATGATTCACCTTTCACATGCTGCATTAGCAGACTGTAGGGAATCATTACGCACACATGACTTGCACACACCACTCAAAATTTTCAGGTTTTAAGTATTTCATTAGTAAAGAACATCAACCCTTTTGTCTGCACTAGCCACAAAACCTTCTCTTGCGCTCGCTGACATCTTCTCTAGCCAAAGAACTGGCAGCAACTGAACGTGCCGCTCATGAAGCATGCTTCATGTAATAACAGCGTAGCGCATGGTACTGGTTTTAGTGATCTCCTGACCTTTATCGGCACCCTAGCGAACTAAGACCTGGACTAGGTTGTAGTGAAGGGACCGAGAAATCCAAAAACGGTATTTATGCAATAACAGCGTAAGTAGACTTACGCTGTTATTGCATCTAGCTCCTCAATTCATGGAACTGTCTAACAAAACTGTTGGCAGGTTCTGTCCTTTTCATATAAATTACAATCTACCTCATTCCTCCTTTAGAAACTGCTGGGGAAAATTGCCAATCAATACTCACATTTCTTTCTATTTTTGTTAATGGGGGCTTGACTGAAGACTGTTCTCTATTGTTAGATGAACTTAACAGTTCATTGTCAGTACAGTTTCACAGTTTACATCCAGACTTATAAATGTTGTGTTGTGTTGTCTGTGCAATTAAAAATGTTGGAACACAAGAAAAGGAAACAAATTAACATGACAATGGAAATTAAATTGATGTCTTGCAAAGACTGGACACAGGAAAAAGCATTAATAAAATCGACATGGACTTAGCTGTTGGGCAAAGCAGGGTGGAAAAAGAAGAGGTCTAAAATAGAGTCTTGGTGTGAGGAAAGAGTATGCACCGAAGGGTGGTGAATATGAGAAAGTGAGTGAGGTGCTTTCTTTGTGGTTAAGGCAGAAAAGGGAAAAAGGAACACCCATTTCAGGACCAATTTTGCAAGAGGAACTCTCAAATTCTACAAGGAATTTTAAGAAGGGTAGGCTGGATTTACTGCTAGTACTGGCTGGCTCAACAGGTGGAAGTAAGCACTATGGAATCAGACAGTTATACACTTATTGTGAAAAATTTCTACTGATTTGCAAAATGCTAATAAATTCAAAGAAAATTTCCACAGACTAATTGAAAAGGAGAGTCTATCTGGGGATCAAATTTACAACTGTGATGAGGTTGAGTCTGGTATGAATTTTGGAATACTGCCCTCAAAAATTCTTGCATCCAAGAAAAATAATAATCTCCGGGCTATAAAGGGGGTATGGAGAGAGTTACAACCTGGCATGCAACAGGCAACCATAATCTCAAACTATAGCTCATTGGCAAATCAAAAATCCTGGGACCGAGCTCAATAACTGCAGTCGTTTAAGTGCGGCCAGTATCCAGTATTCAGGAGATAGTGGGTTCAAACCCCACTGTCAGCAGCCCTTAAGATGTTTTTCCGTGGTTTCCCATTTTCACATCAGGCAAATGCTGGGGCTGTACCTTAATTAAGGCCACGGCTGCTTCCTTTCCAGTCCTAACCCTTTCCTGTCCCATCGTCACCATAAAGTGTCGGTGCGACGTAAAGCCAATAGAAAAAAAAAACCTGGGGTATTTAAAACATTAAAAAGTCCACAAATGGGACTTAAACCTTCTACAATCTGCCTGTTTTGTACAGGAAAATGTCATTCTAAAGCTTTTCAGTTTGTCAAACATACAATTTCAATGTAAATATCACACTACAACAAATCTGCAAAAAAGTATATTATTAAACAAGGAATAAGAATACACACTATTAAACAAACAATGATATGTGTCATTCATAAAAGAACATCATCAGATTCTTTCAAGTCACATTCAAAATTTGGAGGTATTTATGTTTATTTCTCTCCAAACATCGATGAATTTGAAATTTTCAACTTACCTTAATGAAGCCCTGCTTTGTCACCACTCCAAAATAAAATGCGAGGTGTTTGAAAAACTGCTGCTCTTTCATTGCTCGAAACCAAACGGCTGCCAGTTCACTGATGCTCCATTACTTCACACCTCCAACCCTGGTCAGGTTTATGACATGCTGCACTTCCCCTTTGAGTGTTTTACCCTTAATGTTCTCTTAGTATTGTCATTGTTGTTGCTATTATTATTATTATTATTATTATTATTATTATTATTATTATTATTATTATTATTATTATTTATACAGTTTTTGTAAATGTTAGTGATAAATGATAATTTCAAATTTCTCACTCTATCCCTCCTTGCCTTCCGTACCATACTCCTCAGAAATTTCATATCAGCTGCCTGTTCTCTACTCTCATCTCTCTGAGTCATTGTCCAGGATTCTGCTGCAATGTTATGGTAGGCAAGTAATATCCCTTGTATATTACTCCTTTAACATTAACTGATACATCTTCATCCCATATCAATCTCCCTACCTCGCGGTAAAAGGTACTCCCCAGTCACATCGTCCTACTAATTTCCTTACCCAGTCTTCCTACCCAAGTATTTGAAGAGTTCTACCATTTCCAGTTTCTTGTCTCCAATTTTGATAACTCCTTTTCCACTTTTACTTTCTCTACTCATCAACATTTTCTTACTCTTCTCCATAATGATCATGAATCCCCATTGTTAAAATTCTGTTCAGTACTTTCAACTGTTTTTGTACCTTCTCCTCATTTTATCTCCAGATCACAACATCATTCACAAACATCATTCCATAAATTCTTTTCCCTCTAATCCTCCCTTGCTACCTTTACAATTTCATCCATCACCAAAGTAACATTTAAGTTGACAACACACACCTTTTAGCCAATTGTCAATTCCAAACCAATCTGTTATACTCACCATTGTCTTCACCCATCTGTAACACTTATCATACATTGCTTTCATCTCGTTATTAGTTCCTCACCAATCCTCTTGTGTGTCATGTTTTCCCAAACATTTATTCTGGGGATGCCCTCGTATGCCTTTCCTAATTCTATAAATGTCATCACTATATCCTTCCCATATACTCAGCTCTTTTCCATGATTTGTCTCAGAATGGAAATAGGTTCCAATGTTGACCTTCCATTTCTGAATCTAAATTGTTCCTCTGCACACCTTATAAAGGCACTCTTAAAGTTACTCCATTCCTGTTCAGAATGATTAAATCCTTTAGCTTCACAAACATTGAACAGCCAGGGTCGGAAAGGAAGAAAAGTTGACCAAGGGAAATTGGATATAAAAATTACAGTGAGGAGACTCGACAATTGGAAGCAATGTGAAACTCAGCTAGGGTATTCATGTATGCCAATCCATGCTACAAATTTGAGAGCCCCTGGTCCCACTACAGTTACCTCTTATGAAGGGCATTGGATACAACATGTGTATTCTACTGCCCACATACCGAGGAAGAGAGCAGTCAGGACATTCTCCCTCCAAGTGAAGCCCATGAACAGAAACTGGCAAATAAGTTAATTTGGGAGGGAGGATTTACACAGGTAGTACAAGAACCAAATCGTCTCATTAACTTACTAGATGTATTCTTGGTTAAACCATGGGAAATTGTTGATAAAACTGAGGTAATAATTGAAGGAATAGGTGACCATAAGGCTGTAAAAATGGATGTAGGACTGGTACCAAACAGGCTTAATAAGAGAGTCACACAAGACATTGTACAGAAAAACTATTGATGAATTTGGGACTTTCCTTAAATCACAATTCAGTTGTTGGATAAGTGAAGGGAGTAATGTGGATACACTTAGGGCTAAATTTAAAGGAATAATTTGGGAAGGAGAGAAGAGATTTGTACCTGTTAAGAAGGGTAAAATGACCTCAGACCCTGTTTATTATACAAGGGAAATAAGAAAATTAAAAAGAAAATATAGAATAGTAAACAGGAAAATCAAAGAGGGTAAGGAGAGTAGAGAAACTAGAAAACAGCTAATGATGGAATTGAACAGAGTGAAAAAGGAAGCAAAAGAGAATTATATGAATGGCATACTTCAAGAGGGTAATGACCACAAAGGGAAATGGAAAAAGCTGTATTCATATATCGGGAATCAAAAAGGAAAAGGAATCCAAGGGAGAAGGGGGTGAACACTATTTAACAGATACTGAAAAAGCAAACCTATTTAGTAGGGTATTCAGAGATTCAGTAGATGATTGTCAGGAGTTGGAAACTGAAACAGAAGACATAGAGGGAGGGACACAGAGGGAAACAAGAAGCTACTCATTCACAAATGAAGATATTTTCAGAGAAATGCAACTGCTTCAGCAAGGAAAAGCAGCAGGAAGTGATCAAATTACTGGGGAGGTGTTAAAGACAATGGGGTGGTACATAGTGCCTTATTTAAGATTTCTCTTTGACTATGTCATAAATAATAGTGTAATACCAAAGGAATGGAAGGAATCTATAATAATACCAATTTATAAAGGAAAGGGTGATAAAAGGAAACCAGAGAACTACAGACCAATCAGCCTGACCAGTATAGTTTGTAAAATACTGGAGAGTTTAATATCAAAGTACATCAGAGGAATATGTGATGATAAAAATTGGTTCATGAGGAGCCAGTATGGATTTAGAAAGAAATTTTCTTGTGAGGCACAACTGGTGGGATTTCAGCAGGACATATATCAATTGGATACAGGAGGCCAGTTAGATTGCATAGCTATAGACCTTTCCAAAGCCTTTGATAGAGTGGAACATGGAATATTATTAAAGAAATTGGAGGGAATAGGATTGGACGTAAGGGTTACACGTTGGATAAAAACATTTCTAAATTCAAGGGTTCAGAAAGTCAAAGTAGGAAATAATGTATCGCAGGAAGAGAAAGTTTGTAAGGGAATTGCACAGGGTAGTATAATCAGTCCGTTACTTTTCTTAACACATTGCGGACCAGTCACGAGAAAACTTGTGTTTGCCTGGCCGAGCGTTGCGGACCGGTCCCGAGTTATCTCGTGTTAGCAGCAGACTGAAGTTTAGTGCTATCTCTTGAGATATACTGGAACTATTTGGAGGTCAAGGGTGCTAGAACTCTTATGTATGGTTCTACACAATCGATAGTCGCATTTCTTTTCGATTATTCTTCATATCATAGCTTTTCTTTGCATTTCCTGACAACATGTTTACAAAGTTTGAAGGGCCATACAAGATGGCAGCGCTGAGGGATCGCACATGTTTAGACAGGGATGAAATTATTCACGAATTATGTGCTGATACAGGCTCCGAATGCCTAAGTGATGCTGAATATTTAGAGTTCGATGATGAAATATATTCTAACGGAAATGTTTCAAGTGATGATGAGGAGATAGCCTTATCTTCAAGGTGTGGAACTCACGTGGCGCAGAACGAGTGTGATAATTGTGTTACGGGTATAAATATTGTTAATATTGTAAGTAATGCAGTGTTTTCTGACAACTGGGTTAGGGACAACAGTGAATCTAGTTTAGAGAACTTTGAAGGTGCTCCTGGTATAAAGGTATGGCCTAGTGAATCTGGAAACATAGGACAAGTAGCAGGACTTATGTTTGGTGAGGATTTTTTCATTATGTAGCTGAGCAGACAAACTTATACTATGAGCAGAATTCACATTCTCATAACGTATCCCATAAAACCCTAAAGTGGAGTAATGTCCCTAGCAGGGAAATTAAAAAATTCATTTGTGTATATTGATAGAGCAGATGAAGAAATCGTGCCTGAAAGATTACTGGCCAACTGATCTAATAGGAAACCCCATATTTCGGAAAACTATGAGCCGAAATATATTTCAGCAAATACTTACCTACCTGTATTTCAACTACTATTCACGAAGGCCTCCAGAATAAAACACCGTAGTCCTTCAAAGGCTAGTGAAGTTCTGGCAGTTTATTTGAATGCATGCACTCCAGTTAGTTATAAAGGGGCCGGGAACAGGGCTGTGCATGGGGTGAAGGACACCCGGTCTGCAATGTGTTAATATACAAAAATGATTTAGGGAATAATATAACATCAAAAATAAGATTGTATGCAGATGACATAATTGTTTATAGGGAAATAAATAACATTGAGGATTGTTCAGAATTACAAAGGGACCTTGAGAGTATCCAACAATGGGTTGAAGAAAATAATATGAAGGTTAATGGAGGCAAATCAACTGTTACAACATTTACAAACAGGAGCTTTAAAACTGAATTTGAATATACTTTGAATGAGGTAGTTATCCCAAAAGATGGCAAGTGCAAATACTTAGGTGTGAGATTTGAAAGTAATTTGCACTGGAAGGGTCATGTGGATGACATTGTTGGGAAAGCATACAGATCGTTACATGCCATAATGAGGCTACTTAAAGGATGCAACAAAGAATTAAAAGAGAAAAGTTACTTAAGTATGGTTCGTCCATTATTGGAATATGCAAACAGTGTCTGGGATCCTCACCAAGAGTACCTAATAAAAGAAATAGATAGTGTTCAGAGGAAAGCAGCAAGATTTGTAACAGGGGATTTCAGGAGAAAGAGTAGTGTATCAAAAATATTAAAGGAACTTGGGTGGGAAACTTTAAGTAAGAGAAGGGAGAAAACTAGACTTACAGGATTATATAGAGCCTATACAGGAGAAGAAGCATGGGGAGATATCCGTGAGAGGCTTCAGTTGGAAAATAATTATATCGGCAGGACTGACCACAAACATAAAATTAGAAGGAATTTTAGCAGAAGCGATTGGGGTAAATTTTCATTCATTGGGAAGGGTGTGAAGAAGTGGAACAGTGGAACAATTTACCAGGGCTAGTGTTTGATCCTTTTCCAAAATCTGTACAGATATTCAAGAAGAGAATAAACAGGAACAGAGAAAAGAAATGAAATGTTAGAGGGCATTCGACCAGTGCAGGTTAATGTAAAAAAAAAATGTGTGTGTGAATAAATTAATTCCATCCCCTGGTCTAAGGAGTTTGGACAGCCAAAGTAGGGGAATGCCTGTAGGGGTGATGTACAGTGAGGACTTCCAGGGTCCTGGGACCAGTATGGTAGCTGTGAAGGCCCTTCAGGTACTCTGAAAAGTGGTGGCAGAAGGGGCTCTGGTTAAGACGCAGCAGGTCGTTACGCTACTTAGGTTCCAGAATGGGTAAAAAATAAAAAGTAAATAAATGCAATGTAAATTTTAATCTTATACCAGTTGTTTAGTATCATTTGAAGTAATTCCACATACTGTATATCAGTTGACTATATTTGTAAGTAGTACAGGAGATATTATAAGTAGAATTTTGTAAACAATAGAAATTTATTAAGGATGAACTGTGTGTTTAATAGAAAAAATTGTTAGCGTAAATTGTATAATTGTATTATAGGAAAATTTTCTTCTTGTTAATTTAATACTTAGTGCTTGACAATAATGTATTTTAGTGTACCATTTGCCACTGAGGTAGACAACTCATTTTCAAATAAAGAGATTTTGATTTTGATTTGATTTGATTCTCTTCTAGGGTTGATGATGCTGCTTCCAACAGAAGTCTCCTTCCCTTACTGTGCCAGCTTAGTTATCTTCACCAACATAGGCTTCTTTGAGGTCAAAAGTGTTGTGGACTTCACTTCCTATCACCCTTTCCTTTATACACAGGGGCTACGATAGCAACTTTCCATTCATCTGGTATAGCTCCTCCGACCAAACAATAATCAAATGAGTACTTCAAATATGGTACTATATCCCAACCCATTGTCTTTAGTATATCCCCAGAAATCTTATCAATTCCAGCCGCTTTTCTAGTTTTCAACTTTTGTATCTTATTGTAAATGTCATTGTTATCATATGTAAATTTTAATACTTATTTAGCCTTAGTCTCCTCCTCTATCTGGACATTATCCTTGTTGCACTTGAAAATACCGTTATGTGACTATGTTGAATGGGAGACAAACTGGACCACAGCACGTGTATCATATAGAATGAAAATTTGTTTGATATATGTCATGCAATACTGAACCTGGATGACAAAACCTGTCTGGTGAGAGTTCAGGCCTGAAATATAATCACACACTACACTACTGCAGACATGTCGGAGAAGTTCTTGTATAACATCTTGAATTCCCTATCGGTGTTCTGTTTCCTAATCCACTGCGTTGTGTTCCTACAGGGCTTATCTTGTTCTTACCCCTGTTTGGTTACTCTCAGATTAAGTTCCTTCTTGATGGTCATAAGGACAGGTTCCTGGCTATACCCCAGCAAAGCTGTTTCATGGTCAACAGCTGTACATCACCGGGGATTAGGAGCTTTGTCCACCACCCATTGCCGGTTAAGATGATGCAGCTGTTTCCCTAGCACAGTGGCAGCAGCTGCAGCAGCAGCAGGACATCAAGGAGGAGCAAGCTTTAGCCGAGAAGAGATTCCTTACCCAGGCCAAAGCTCACGATGTCAAACAGACCCAGATCTTATTGCCAGACCAACAAGTACTGCGACATAACCACCCAGTCATTAATAGGTTTTAACCAGACAAATATCACAAGTGTAAATGCAGGTTTACAAAATTTAACAGGGCCTAGAATAGAAAATTTCAACCATAGATGACAAAATTTCATGGCATATTAGCGACGTCACCAATTGATTAACGCTGCAGATATCAGACATCAGGTCAAAACTGGGACAGGTTGAACAGATCGATAGTAGGGTAGCTGGAAGGGGATATCTCAAACCTCAAGAAGGAGGTGGAAATCCAGGTTTCCGGTATAAAGCAACAGGTGGAAAGCCATATCTCTGCCATCGAGGGAAATTTTGGGAGCTGTATTTCTGCTGTTCAAGGAAGGTTAGAAAACCAGTTTTTGACCATCAAGAGAGATGTGCAGAATATAAGGGAAAGCTTCCTTCATGCAGTAGAAGATGGTTAAACTCAAACAGGATGCACCCCCGTACCTCTAACCCCTCAAACCTAACCGGCAGTACAGGACACCTAGACCCGAAGGTGATTATAGAGAGCCTTTCGGAATTCCCCGGGTGACTGGAAGAGAACCCTACTAGCTTCGTCGCAGCATCGATCAGTCTGTTAGGAAAGAGTAATCTACGAGGGGACATCTTCATGTAACTCATCACACTGTGATTAAAGGGTCAAGCGGCTACTTGGTGGAATAACTTGAAGGGTTTAAATTAAAACCAGGCGGACTTCAAGAGGGAATTCCTCACTAGGTTTAATTCCAAAAGGCTGAGGAGCTCCATGAAAGGAAGCTACTGACTGAGGCACAATTTACTGGCATGAGAGCTAGCACATCCGTCCTACAGGAATACCAACTCTTAAAGCGTCTGCACCCAAAAGGAAGTGGAAACGAGATCATCCCAGAGCTACTCCATGATAAGATTCGACCTCTAGTGAAAGTATCACAACCGAGATCCTTTGATGATATACATAGAATCATTGCCCAGCTGGAGGAGGAACACAAGAGCAAAGCTACAGAAGAGACCAGCACAGTTAGGAAGTGCTACCAGTGTGGGAGAATGGGACACCTGAAGAACAAGAACCCAAACTTGACATTGGAAAACTAGGTTCGGCCCATTCTGGATTGAGGTGGGATTGGACCGGGAACAGGAATGCGCCTCATGACATGACAGATAAGCAACCCTGGTCAAGTAGGAGAGGGATTGGTCAGATAGTGAGCAGAACAGACCAACCCCGCCCAGCTATCATCTTAAGGATTGGCAACGAGAAATTTTCAGCCATACTCGACAGCCAAGCAAGCAATTCATTTGAGAACTGTTGCCAGATTACTACCACCTATGAAGTCTCACCACCTCAGAAGGATAGTGGGAGAAGCAGACGGGGTAACTTATTCCATCCAAGGATGGACTAACCTAATCGCTAAATGTATGTATTTTAATTGACGTTGCAGTGATTCAAAACCTGATACCTGACATCATATTAGGTCATGACTTTTTGGTGGAATTAAAGGTGATCCTAGACTATGCAGCTCATGAATTCTTTTTGGGAAAAGACAGACGTCTGAGGGTCACCTGGCACGACGGAAATCTCCAGACTCGCAAGGATACGGAAGTCGGACTAGACCTGGGAGATATCTAGTCAACACATCTTCGACCGAGTGAAGAACAGGAGCTGAGACACACCTTAAAGGGCTTTGTGGAAGTCATCACCAATAAAATAGGACAGAATACCACGGTAACGCACGCCATTGAATGCAGCAGTTCCTGACCCATCAAGCAAAGTCTGTATCCAATCAACCTCTAAAGAGCAAATTTGTCACCCAGAAGATTCAAGAGATGGAAGGGCAAGGTCTTATCGAACCCTCTACATCCTGTTAGGCATCACCTATCGTCCCATCGAAGAAGAAGAAGAAGAAGAAGAAGAAGAAGAACAGGGAGTATCGAATGTGTGTGGACTTATGCAGGTTGAATGAGTAGACCGTTAGTGATGCCTACCCCATGCCTGATCTGAAGGACTCGCTGAAACAAGTAAGTGGGTCTAGGATTTTCAACAAGCTGGATCTCAACTCTGGATACTGGCAAGTGGAGGTCGAGGAAATTTCTAAACCACTGACCGCCTTCATGGCACCGAAAGGATTGTACCAGTTTGCAGTAATGCCTTTTGGATTGAAGAATGCTCCTGCCACCTTCATGGGACTGATGGATAAGGTATTATCAGGATATGTTGGAGATTTATGCCAAGTGTATCTCGACAACATTTTAATTCACAGCAAGAATTTTCAAGAACACCTTGTACATCTGAGTAAAGTACTGGAATGACTAAAGATTCATTGACTGACTTGCCAACTGGACAAGTGCCACTTTGCCCAGTCCCATGTAGAATATCTTGGCAATGTCCTAATATCTGAAGGCTTAGAAAGGCAACCAGAGAAGAATCGAGCTATCGAAGAAGATGAATGCCCATGGACCAGGCGACAAGTACATCAGTTCCTTGGCTTGTGTGGATGCTATAGCAGCTTTGTGCCACACTTTGAAGAGAAGGCAATACCACTCACGAATCTACTCTGTAACAATGCCCGTTCCGATGGACCAGCAAGGAAGAGGCAGTATTCCAAGACATTTAGGCAGCAATATGCAATGCTCCCGGTCTAGTCCATCCCAACCCTCAACGGAAGATGTGCCTGCAGACAGATGCCAGTGACTCTGGCTTGGGAGCAGTGGTATTCCACGAGAGGAGTGAAGGTGGAAGGGACATCATTGAGTATGCCAGCAGAAAGTCATTTCCAAACGAACAACGCTACTGCACTGCCGAGAAGTAAGCCTTAGCCCTGGTGTGGGGCATGGGCAAATTCAGAGGCTACTTGGAGGAAAGGAAGTTCCAGCTCTACACAGATAATGCCGCTCTCAAATGGTTGAACTCAGTCTCTGGTTCAAAATCTAACTTGATGTGATGGGCTCTGTTAATCGCAAAATTTGATTTCAATGTGTGTAACGCCCCAGGACCATTGAACATAGCAGCAAACAGTCTATCTAGGCACCCAGCGATGGAACTTGAAGCTAGGAGCACCATTGTCGAGAGGGCGTTCCCACGAAAACACCAGAGTGAGCCTAAGGAACCTGTCCTTATGACCATCAAGAAGGAACTTGATCTGAGAGAACCAAACAGGGGTAAGAACAAGATAAGCCCTGTAGGAACACAACGCAGTGGATTAGGAGTCAGAACACTGATAGGGAATTCAAGATGTTATACAAGAACTTCTCAGACATGTCCGCAGTAGTGGTGTTCCCCAGTTAAAACACGACGGACATCCTTGAGTAGCCCTGAAGTCAGACATCCAGGAGTTGAAGAGATGTATCAGTCTATCCAACAAAGATTCTTCTGGGTCCCCATTCAGAAAGACATTCTGGACTATGTCAAGTGTTGCTACATCTTTGCCTGCGCCAAGGCGAGCAACAGGAAGCCAGATTCCAGTCAATGAGGAAGACAACCACAACATCCGTGGGAAGTCATAGCCCTGGACTTGATGGGTCCTTACCCTAGAACACCATTGTGTAAAACAGGACTCCTAGTAATCACCGACCTCTTCACAAGATGGATTGTGGTCTTTGCAATACCATGTCATGACAGGACCCATCACCAGCCTTCTGCAAGATGAGGTATTCATTGCTATGGTTATCCATGGTGTATTCTGTCTGACAACAGGAGTCAGTTCACATCAAGGAAATGGCAGCAAATGATGACAGATTGGGGTGTGGAGCACTGGACCGCACTGATCTACAACCCATGCACCAATCCAACAGAACGAAGAAACAAGGAGCTAAAAAGGATGCTATGAGTCCACCTCATAGACAAAGAGCATTGACTGTGGGACCATCAGATACTACAGTCACTCTTTGCCCTGTGACGATGCATCAACCGTGTCACTGGCTATACACCAGCAGAGCTGTTTCATGGTCGACAGCTGTACATCACCGGGGATTGGGAGCTTTGTCCACCACCCATTGCCGGTCAAGATGATGCAGCTGTTTCCCTAGCACAGTGTCATCATCAGCAGCAGCAGTAGGACATCAAGGAGGAGCAAGCTTTGGCCGAGAAGAGATTCCTTACCCAGGCCAAAGCTCAGGATGTCAAACAGACCCAGATCTTCCTGCCAGACCAACAAGTACTGCGACATAACCACCCAGTCATTAATAGGATTGGAGGGTTTCACACAGGTCTTGCACCTAAGTGGGTTGGTCCTGTCGAGGTGGATAAACAGCTGGGCCATGGGGTCTACTTACTAAAGACCAACCCTCCTGTCAAGGTCCATGCATCAGAGTTGCAGCAAGCGACCCAGACGCTGCGCATACAGTGTAAGCCTCGAGGAGAGGCTATTAATGACACAGCACAATCTGGTTATCGTGAGGAGAATGCATCGACTATCATATAGGAAGAGTCTGGCAGTGAAGCAACCCTGACCCCCGACATGGCACAGACTGGTCAAGGAGAAGAGAGCACATCCAGCGACATCAAGGAAGAATGAAGATACAATCTGCATCCAAGGCAAAGTCGATGAGTATGATGGACTGTAGAAATAGTTTCAAGTTATGGGAGGGTGTTCCCCAGTTAAAATATGATGGACATCCTTGAGTAGCCCTGAAGCCGGATGTCCAGGAGTTGAAGAGACGTATCAGTCTATCTGACAAAGATTCTTCTGGGTCCGCATTCAGAAAGACATTCTGGACTATGTCAAGGATTGCTACATCTTTGCCTGCACCAAGGCGAGCAACAGGAAGGCAGATTCCAGTCAACGAGGAAGACAACCGCAACGCTCTTGGGAAGTCATAGCCCTGGACTTGATGGGTCCTTACCCTAGAACACCATCGGGTAAAACAGGACTCCTAGTAATCACCGACCTCTTCACAAGATGGATTGTGGTCTTTCCAATACCATGTCATGACAGGATGCATCACCAGCCTTCTGCAAGATGAGGTATTCATTGCTACGGTTATCCATGGTGTATTCTGTCTGACAACGGGAGTCAGTTCACGTCAAGGAAATGGCAGCAAATGATGACAGATTGGGGTGTGGAGCACTGGACCACACTGATCTACAACCCTTGCACCAATCCAACAGAACGAAGAAACCAGGAGCTAAAAAGGATGCTATGAGTCCACCTCATAGACAAAGAGCATTGACTGTGGGACCTTCAGATACTACAGTCACTTTTTGCCCTGTGACGATGCATCAACCGTGTCACTGGCTATACCCCAGAAGAGCTGTTTCATGGTCAACAGCTGTACGTCACCGGGGATTGGGAGCTTTGTCCACCACCCATTGCCGGTCAAGATGATGCAGCTGTTTCCCTAGCACAGTGGCAGCAGCAGCAGCAGCAGCAGCAGGACATCAAGGAGGAGCAAGCTTTGGCCGAGAAGAGATTCCTTACCCAGGCCAAAGCTCAGGATGTCAAACAGACCCAGATCTTCCTGCCAGACCAACAAGTACTGCGACATAACCACCCAGTCATTAATAGGATTGGAGGGTTTCACACAAGTCTCGCACCTAAGTGGGCTGGTCCTGTCAAGGTGGATAAACAGCTGGGCCATGGGTTCTACTAGGGAGGGATATTGATGCAAGTGTAATATACTGATATAACTTGAAAACAATATTCTCTCACTCATCGGTAAATAATGCAAGTATCAAGCTGGTATTATTATTATTATTATTATTATTATTATTATTATTATTATTATTATTATTATTATTATTATACAGTATAGAGTAATAAGTACTGGTAAGTTAAAAAATTGAGAGGAACTGCATAAAAGTCTTGACAATGTTGTGAGATGGATGGTAGGCAATGGTATGATCATAAACAGGCTTAAAAGTCAGGATGTGACTTTCACTAATAAGAAAAGTCCTCTCAGTCTTAATTACTGCATTGGTGGGTTGAAAATTCCCTATGGGGATCACTGTAAGAAGCTAGGTGTTAATATAAGGAAAGATCTTCATTGGGGTAATCAAATAAATGGGATTGTGAACAAAGGGCACAGATCTCTGCACATGGTTATGTGAGTATTTAGACGTTGTAGTGAGGATGTAAAGGAGAGGGCATTTAAGTCTCTGGTAAGACACCAACTAGAGTATAGTTCCAGTGTATGGAACCCTCATTAGGATTGGTTGATTTGAGGAATGGAAAACGTCCAAATAAAAGCAGCTCAGTTTGTTCTGGGTGATCTCTGACAAAACTAACATTACGATAATGTTGCAAAGTTTGGGCTGGGAAGACTTGGGGGGAAAGAAAGGGAGCTGCTTGACCAATTAGTATGTACTGAGCTCTCAGTGTCAAGATGGTGTGGAATGATATTAGTAGATGAATAACTTTGAAAAGTGTGTTTAAAGGTAGGAAAGATCACAATATGAAGATAAATTTGGAACTCCAAAGGAAAAATTGGAGCAAATATTCATTTATAGGAAGAGGAGTAAATGATTGGAATAATTTACCAAGTAAATTTCCAAATTCTTTGCAATTATTTAAGAACAGGGTAGGTGCACCACAGATATGGAATTTGCCACCTGGCTGACTGCCGTAAATGCAGTTCATTGATTGATTGATTGATTGATTGATAGTATGTGAAGCTATTTCATCAGCATGCACCAAATAATCTTTTTGGTCATCTTCTTACCATTTATGCCACTTAATTGCAGGGTCTGCTGTTGTGCAATTTCTCTTCCACTTGATGCGGTTTTGTGCATCTTTAGGAGAGACACATTCATGTCAGCCCACAGAATGTCGAGCCAGTGCATCTTCGGTCACACTCATGATCTGCGGCTCTCAGGAGTTAAGTGTAATGCCCTCCTCGCAACTGAAGAACTGTATCTGCATAGCACGTGCCATACAAACACAAACGATTCTCACACATTTTCTCAGAGATTGGGGCTACACCAAATGCCATCTGAACATCCTCATTTCTGATGTGATCCAGTCTGGTGAGTCTGATTGGCCAATGAAGCTCCTTCATCTCCATGGCATGCAGCTGTTGTTCGTACCTCCTTGTAACTGTCCAACACTCGGTTCCATACAGTGCTACTTGTCTAATGATGGTTCTATAGTTTTTGGATTTTAGATACAGTGGCACCTAACACCAATACAAATGGTCCATTATAGGACATTATAAATTTTCCAGCTAACTCATTTCTGGTTGCCAGCATTTTGCCCCAGTGTGCTAAGTCGGGCTCATCAGTTGGTAAATAGCACACCCACCAAGATGCATGGCTAGTACATACCGTGGAGGCCTTTTTGCTTTTTTCCTATGTTTTCATTCCCCTCACCTTCACCTTCACCTTCACCCTGGCCAGGAATTTCGGCTGGTTTGGAAGGAGCAAGGGCAGTAGGTAGATGGGAAGTTGAAGTGAAGAAAAGGGAGGTGCATGTGGAAGTTTTAAGACTTAAGATACACATTAAGGAACTGAAGGAAGATAAATTTTAAGCGAAGTGGTGAGGAGGGAGTTGAAGAGCAAGGATATGAAACACAGATGAGAAACTAACAAGAGAAGTGAGTAAGAGTCGGAAAAGGTCGGAGGGGGGGGGGGATTGGGGGGGGCGGAAAGAGGAAATTAGTTAGAGGAAGGGGTGGACTAACGGGTTGAGGGGGTGGAACAGGAGGAGGGCCTGGCCGGGGGCGATGGTAGGTGGTGTTAGATGGATAGTGAGATGGCTGAGGTGGGGAACAAGAAGGCTCAGCTCTGTATTGATGACAGTAGTTGTTGACACCAGAGACAATGAGGTTGTGAACATCGTCTGCAGTCGGTAGACGTAGGCGTCCCATGTACGTCGGGACTGAACATGTCTGAAATCTAAACACACGACGGGCATTCACTCCGGCGGTATGAAGTTCACTGAGTATACCCTGGTTGGAGATCGAAGGGTCGATGCCACGGATCACACAGCTGGGCAGACCGTGGGAAGACGTGGGAAGCTGCGTGGGCGGTGATGACGTTGTTACTGCTGTGGTGTTTTCCTGAAGCGATGATGGAGGTGACGGCGGTGTTGAGGCGGTGGATGCCGAGGTGTTGTCAGGGAGTGGAAAGGAATTAACTGTTGCAGGAAGTGTAGAAATGGGAATGGAGGAGGTCGTAATTGGCGATGGATGGCAAGTTGTGACAAAAGTGCCAGGTATATGAGAGGAGGAATAAGCTGTTGTGGTAGGGGTCGAGTTGGTGATAGTTTTTGTGGGGGAAAGAGAGGAGGAGGGCGATGTAGGCTGTTGCGCGTGGTTACAACGGGGAGGCGAGTTAGGTCGGAGGAGAGTTGAGCAAGTATGATTTGAGGAGTGGGTCCCACGATGTAGTAACGATCATGAATGGACACGCCGGTGTCAATGAGGTGGTTCTGGTCGTCCAACGTGGGTAAGTACAGAAAATCTGCATAGATCGTAAGCAGCTGGCACCATCCAATAGCAGGTAGGCATCATGGAGTCCGAAGGCGGCAAAACAGATTGCAATGCAGATGTCGTCCTCTGATATGGCTGGAGCAATCTCTGGGATGACACTGGTGAACAGAGTGATGGGAAGGCCGCCTGCCAACAAGGCGTCAGCCTATATGCTTTTGTTGCGGGCGTCGAGGCAGCTGAAGATGATAGCCACCCAGCTGAGCAAAAAGACGGAGATATGCATGGATGTAGAAAAGTGTCCGCTTTAGAGAAGTTGTTGTGTCCCCCAAGAAGCGATGACGGTCATCTCTCCTGTGGAGGCCACTGCAAAGGCTATTTGGAGCCACCGCCAGTGCCAATACACTATGAGAGCATTTGTCTCATTACCTATAATTGATGCCTGCCTGGTCATCAGATGATATATCAAATCAAATCAAATCAAATCAAATCAAATCAAATCAAATCAAATCAAATCAAATCAAATCAAATCAAATCAAATCAAATCAAATCAAATCAAATCAAATCAAATCAAATCAAATCAAATCAAATCAAATCAATCCTGATCTGCATTTAGGGCAGGTGGCAGATTCCCTATATGTTGCTTTCCTAGCCTTTTCCTAAATGATTTCAAAGAAATTGGAAATTTATTGAACATCTCCCTTGGTAAGTTATTCCAATCCCTAACTCCCCTTCCTATAAATGAATATTTGCCCCAGTTTGTCCTCTTGAATTCCAACTTTATCATCATATTGTGATCTTTCCTACTTTTATAAACGCCATTCAAACTTATTTGTCTACTAATGTCATTCCACGCCATCTTTCCGCTGACAGCTCGGAACATACCACTTATGATATAGATGTTGATTCCAATACGGAATCTGAAATATTTGTCCTGAATGAGTAAATTTATATTACCAATATAAATGGTCCGTTATTGGACATTATAAATTTTCCAGCTAACTCATTCCTGGTTGCAAGCGTTTCGCCCCCGTGCGCTAGGTTGGGCTCATCAGTTGGTACCTAGCACACCTACCAAGACGCTGGCTAGTGCATACCGTGGAGGCCACTGCGTAGGCTACTTGAAGCCACCGGCAGTGCCAATGCACTATGAGAGACTTTGTCTCACTATCAATAATTGATGCCTGCTTGGCCATCAGATGATATAGATGTTGATTCCCATAGGGAATCTGAAATATTTGTCCCGAATGAGTAAATTTATAATACCAATACAAATGGTCCATTATTGGACATTATAAATGTTCCAGCTAACTCATTCCTGGTTGCCAGCGTTTCGCCCCCGTGTGCTAGGTTGGGCTCATCAGTTGGTACCTAGCACACCTACCAAGACGCTGGCTAGTGCATACCATGGAGGCCACTCCATCATCCGAGAAACGATCTACACCATTTTTATTACGGCTAGGGGACACCACAACTCTACTTTCGTGCCCTAGCCGTCCCAATAAAACAAAATCAGGCCAGGCACCAAGCAGGAAGCCGGCCTCCCCCATCATGCCCAACATCGTTCTATCCGGTGTAGATTTCTCCTCCAGCGATGCAGCTCTACTGGCCTATCCCAAGAACGAAGGAGTACCAGCTGTAAACTTATCCAGAATCCAAGCAGACTTCATCCCCACTGACAGAGTTCTAATCAAGTTAGCAACAGAACAGGCAGTACATGCGGCCATCAGATATGGAATATACATCAACGGCAAACCACACTTTGCAGAGCCATGCCCACTGCACATGGTAAATGATCTCGGACCGGACCCGGAAACCCAGCCACCCCAGTCACCACGAACGACAACAAAGATACCTCCACCACCATACACCCCACCACCATACACCCCACCTCTCCAACCGTCAACCCATCCTTTCACCACCCCAGTAACTACCATCACCACCACCCTTGCTACTACCCCCGCACGAACCGCTCCCCATATCCCTATAACTACTACAACCATGGCCCATTCCACTCCCATCATGATGTCTCCCACCACATCAACCCTCCCCAGCCCTACCCGGCCACTGACAGAAGAAGAAGCCCTCAACAGCACAATGGAAACCGAAAGACCTGTACCACCGCCACCAGCTCCCGAGTCTGAGTCCGGACCCCACAGAACAACCCAGATGCCATCAACACAAGAAAGCACCAACAGCTGCGTCATCCGAGGCATCAACCCAGCCATCCCTCCGGAGCTCATAATTCAAGAAATCAGAAAAATAGGACTCCAACCTAAGAAGGCCACTAGAATCCAGAATGCAGCCGGGCCGACCTACATGGTGCGGCTCCAACTCCAGCTTCCCGAAGAGACCCAGCGTCTCATCGAACACGGAATCCAACTCTTCGGGAAGCAACACCGAGTTGAACCATCTCGCTCCCCTCCCAAAACCCAAAATCGCCCAAACCCACCTCGCAACCAACCCCGTCCCCAACACCATCTCCCAAATCCACATCATAACACCAACCTCCTTCACCTTCTACTCTCCTCCCTAGCAAACATCACAGCATTTTACCAACAAATCCTTCCTATCCTACTCACTAGTATGTAAGAAACCATTGTATAACCTATGTATTATAAACCAGTATTGTAATTTCATGTAACCATTGTAAGTAAAATCTTAATAAAAAGCACAAGGGCACATGCTGTGCACACTTAGCCAAGAGATCAAACACCCCCATTTCACTAAAACCTAAAGCTCCCCCTTTCTAACTTCAAACCATTCCAAATCCCCGAACCCCACCAAATCTCCTGGACAGAGAGAAGGCGTTACCTTCTAGGTGGCCCACCCCTCCCTTTAGGGGAGGGGAATGAAAACATCCCCCTTGGTCCTTGGTCCTCCACGGTATGCACTAGCCAGCGTCTTGGTAGGTGTGCTAGGTACCAACTGATGAGCCCAACCTAGCACACGGGGGTGAAACGCTGGCAACCAGGAATGAGTTAGCTGGAAAATTTATAATGTCCAATAACGGACCATTTATATTGGTATAATAAAATTACTCATTCGGGACAAATATGTCAGGTTCCCTATGGGAATCAATATCTATATCATCTGATGGCCAGGCAGGTATCATTTTTTGGTAATGAGACAAAGTGTCTCGTAGTGCATTGGCACTGCCGGTGGGTCATAATAGCATACGCAGTGGTCTCCATTTTATGCACTAGCCATGCGTTGTGGTGGGTATGCTATTTACCAATTGATGAGCTCAACTTAGCACACTGGGGCGAAGCACTGGCAATCAGGAATGAGTTAGCTGGATATTTTATAATGTCCACTAATGGACCATTCATGGTGGTATAAAAATTTCCTCATTCAGGACAAATATGTCAGGTTCCCTGTGGGAAACAACATCTAGAAAGATCTTCATTGGGGTAATCACATAAATGGGATTGTAAATAAAGGGTACAGATCTCTGCACATGGTTATGAGGGTGTTTAGGGGTTGTAGTAAGGATGTAAAGTAGAGTGCATATAAGTCTCTGGTAAGACCCCAGCTAGAGTATGGTTCCAGTGTACGGGACCCTCACCAGGATTACCTGATTCAAGAACTGGAAAAAAATCCAAAGAAAAGCAGCTCGATTTGTTCTGGGTGATTTCCGACAAAAGAGTAGCGTTACAAAAATGTTGCAAAGTTTGGGTTGGGAAGAATTGAGAGAAAGAAGAAGAGCTGCTCGACTAAGTGGTATGTAATACCAATATAAATGGTCCATTATTAATAATACCAGTATAAATGGTCGGTTATAGGACATTATAATTTTTCCAGGTAACTCATTTCTGGTTGCCAGCATTTTACCCCAGTGTGCGAAGTCGGGCTCATCAGTTGGTAAATAGCACACCCACCAAGGCGCATGGCTACTACATATTAAACTTCAAAAACTTCATAACTTGTCCGTATTGAAAAAAGATTTACATTCAAAAATAAAGGGTAGGATTCTCCACCTGTTCAATACAACTTAAAATGTGATATAAATTAAAATGTCACATTTTATTAATAATTTTTTTAGGTACTGGTTTCGGCATTTTTTATGCCATCATCAGCCTAGGTTTAGCAAACAAGGACATTGAGTAAATTACATATGTATATACACAAATAAACCTTCTAAAAGTCTAGCAATTTATAATTGCATCACAATATAAAACATTTAACTGCATATAACTCTTATATATACATCATAATAAAGTTCTAAACAAAAGGTAAATTTCATCTATGTACAGCTCTGTGCATTTCTATCACCTGGTGATGTTAAATGCTACGATTGTGTATGGAGTTACAGTAGCCAACAAGTTTTTGTAAAATCTTCTGTCTAGACTATCTACACAGCTGATTAAAATTAGAGTATTGACCTTGAAGCAATATATAAAATCATTTTGAGCATTCTATCATGAGAGATTTCAGCATATATACATTATTAGGTAAATTTTTCAGAGTATGACTATATAGTATAAGAGAGGAGAGCATGTATTGTCTGATGTTTGTTACAGATAGTTCCTCAATGGATTATAATCGGAAAGCCATCATAAACTGGTCGGATTTCTCGCCGGTATCATGGTGCTTGAGGTGAGATTTTAAAATTGCCTGATTCCTTTCTCGATCCGTTTACATCATACTTATACAGTTTTCAATTTCTGTTAGGTCCATTTTGAATCAGGATCCTTCTAGAATTACATTTGACCACCTGAAAACATTGTTTCTCATGAACTCGCACCCATTAACCTACGGCCTAAGGCCATTCACATGTTTGAATATACTGCTGAAATAAAGGTTTAAAAACCATTTTATACCCTGATAGTCAAGCTATTTCAGTAAGATTTAAGCAAGATACAAGCCATGAAAGCCTTTTACTGGATTCTAAAAAATCTGACCAGTTTATGATGGCTTTCCGATTATAATCCATTGAGGAACTATCTGTAACAAACATCGAACAATAAATGCTCTTCCCTCTTATACTATATAGTAATACTCTGAAAAATTTACCTAATAATGTATATATGCTGAAATCTCTCATGATAGAACATTCAAAAAGATCTTATATAATGCTTCAAGGTCAATAATCTAATTTTAATCAGCTGTGTAGATAGTCTAGACAGAAGATTTTACAAAAACTTCTTGGCTACTGTAACTCCATTCCCAATCGTAGCATGTAATATCACCAGGTGATAGAAATGCACAGAGCTGTACATAGATCAATTTTACCTTTTGTTTAGAACTTTATTATGATGTATATATATATATATATAAGAGTTTTATGCAGTCAAATGTTTTATATTGTGATGCAATTATAAATTGCTAGAATTTTAGAAGGTTTATTTGTGTATATACATATGTAATTTACTCAATGTCCTTGTTTGCTAAACCTAGGCTGATGATGGCATAAAAAATGCCGAAACCGCTACCTAAAAAAAATTATTAATAAAATGTGACATTTTAATTTATATCACATTTTAAGTTGTATTGAACAGGTGGAGAATCCTACCCTTTATTTTTGAATGGCTAGTGCGTACCGTGAAGGCCACTGCGAAGGCTATTTGGAGCCACCAGGAATGCCAATGGACTATAAAACACTTTGTCTCAATAGCAAAAATTGATGCCTGCCTGGACATCAGATGATATAGATGTTGATTCCCATAGGGAACCTGACATATTTGTCCTGAATGAGTAAATGTTTAATAATAACATAAATGCAGTAGTAGATTAGTGGACATTATAAATTATCCAGTTAACTCATTCCAGGTTGTCAGCTTTTTGCCCCAGTGTGCGAAGTTGGGCTCATCAATTGGCAAATAGCACACCCACCAGGATGCATGGCTAGTGCATACCGTGGAGGGAATGATGACGACAAAAATGTGTTTCATTCCCCTCCCAAAGAGAGGGGTGGGCCCCTACATTTTAACGCCGTCTCCCAGGCCGTAACTGTGAGGAAATTTGTGAGGAAGGTGGATAGAGCTATGCGATGATTTGAGGAAGGAGGAAAATGATACCTCTTGACTACAGTTTTGAGAATGGGAGGAGATTTGCGGGGAAGATGTGATGGAGGTATGATGCGCAGAAGACGTGGAATGTTGTACGAGAGTTCCAGGGTTGAGGAGATTGGGGAGGTGTGTAGCGATGAGGTGGCTTAAGGGAGTAGTGAATAGTCAGAGAAGGGCTGCTTGCAGATGTGTTATAAGGAAGGAATGAGTTGAGGGAGGAGGTAGGTGGACGGAAGAGCTAGGTTGATAGGAAATAGGAGCTGGCCGGGTGCAATGTCTTGGGTGTGGGGGAGGATGTCTGAATAATGGACGAGGAGGGGAACGAGATTGTTCAAGTTTATGTTGATGCCTGAAGATATACGGTATATGCTGTTGGTGAGGAGATGGCAGATGTCTGTTTCCGTAGGTAGATTAATGCGTACCAAGAATGTCGGGCCAGTAGGTTTCTTGATGCGGAAATCTCGGCAATTCGGAATGCTTCCAGCGTGGAGTTCTCGGAGAATGGCTGAGACAAATAGAGTAGGGTCAATGCCTCAGATGACAAAGCTATACATTCCATGGTGTGACGGAGCTGGCATTGGTGACGATGGTAGAGGTAAGTTGACAGTTGTATCTTTTGGTGTGGCAGTTGTGGCTTGAAATGGCTGCCCTTGATTGTGACTGGGGCGTGCTGGTGTCGTAAGGAGGAAGGAGGACATGATCGGAGATGGATGGGAAGATGTGAGCGTGGTGGGAGATACAAAGAGAGATGCGAGCGGAGGTCGTGGTTGTAGTGGTGGTGATTATTGTGATGGGAAAGGATTGTAGTTGGGGAGGCCAACTGCCAGTGCAGGTCGGCCTATATGCTTTCTTGCAGTTGGCGGGAGCTGTAATTAAAGATGAAGAGCCACCTGGCCGAGCAAAAGTATAGGAGATGTTGCAAAGATTGGAGATACCCAATAACAGCGAGAGATCCTCCACAGTGGAGGCCAATTACAATTGAGTGGTTTTCATTCCCCTCCTCGATGGTGGCGAGGGGCGGGCCACTGAGAAGGTGACACCTTCTCTCTGGCCAGGAGGTTTGTGGGGGTTTGGTGGGTTAAGGGAGTAGGTTGCTGGGAGGTGACGATTGACATATAGAGGAGGGAGGGGAGGGGATTCTTACCTCTCATTTATTTTCCTTAGTTATATACAGTTGATAGTACCAAGTTTTAAATTTGTGTTGGAGAGATACATTAGTGGGTTCACAAATTGTTATTACAATATAATTCAGTACAGTGTGTTACTACAATATTAAAATTGATGTTGGGGAGGTACATTGGAGGTTAATAAAACACTAATACAGCATTTTACGATACAAACTGTTCATAAAACGTGTTACAATATTTACAATATGATATATACAGATAGCTCAATGCATTTTAAGTTGCAATTGATTTCTGTAAAAATAATACATACTTGGTCATTAGGGTCCATTACATTACAATGTATGCAGCTGTTTGTTGTTTCTACTATGGAATGATGCAAATTTAGTACTTGATTGATTACAAAGTACAAAAATAAAATTATTACACAGAAATTAAATAGAACACAGTATGTTCATAGGGGTTCATTATATTACAGTACATATTACATTATGTACAGTGGTTGGTTGATTAATACAGAATTAGTACTCTTGTTTATGAGGTAAAAAATAAAATGATTACACAGAAATAAAGTAGAATACGGTATGGTCATAGGGGTTCATTATATTACAGTACATGTTACAATATGTACAGATGTTTGTTGATTAACACAAAATTAGTACTTCATGTTTAAAGGGTAGAACAATAAAATGGTTACATAGAATTTTAATACAACACAATGTGGTCATTAGGGTTAATTTTGTTACATATCATCATATATACAGATGCTAGTTTTTCTATTACAGCTTAATACAGAATTAATAATTATTTATATATTAGAAAAACAAAATGATAACTTAGACACAGGATTTTTGGTTGCAATGTGGTAAATCAAAAAATAAATAGAGTAAATAACAAACATTTGACTGTGATGTGGATTCCGTACTCTAGGCAGGAGTACATCGGATTGAAGGAGGAGTGGTGAGGATGCATGTGTGTGCTCCCAAGTGTGTCATGTAATGCAGTATTTCTAATGGGGGATGGGGGCTATTGTGGTTAGTGAGGTGGGGTTGGAGAGTGGGAGATGGTGTAGTGTGGTCACAGTCCTCAGGGTGACATCACTTCAGGGTGGGGGCAGGGAGTGGTATAAGTGGAAAGGTGTTTGCATGAAATGTGAGGAGGGGGCCATTGAGGAGGTGGTTAAGGGAGGGGTGGTCACCGTCGAGGGCTCATTGGTAGGCGCGCTGAAATTGGGTGAGGATGTAGGAATCAAGTTTGAGGAATGGGAATATGTCGTGGAGGTCCGAGGTGGGATAGCAGAATGGGAGACGGTGGGCGTGGCATATGGTGTGTCATTCTATGGAAACGAGGGGGCGATAGAGGTTAGTGTTGGATTTAGATATGGCAGCCCAGGTGGTGAGCCTGTAGGTAATGGTAGGTCGGACAAATGTCTTATAT
This sequence comes from Anabrus simplex, assembly GCF_040414725.1. Taxonomy (NCBI): domain Eukaryota; kingdom Metazoa; phylum Arthropoda; class Insecta; order Orthoptera; family Tettigoniidae; genus Anabrus; species Anabrus simplex. Next base: position 206,617,334 of record NC_090266.1, on the reverse strand, counting down.
GTGTGGAGGAGGAGGGAAGATTGGAGAACCCACCATGTGCTGGCCAGGCGGGGCACCAGTCAGGCACGGGAGGCCGTCTTGGACTTGAGGTGTTGGAAGTGGGGGCGAAAGGTTAGGTGCTGGTCAAAGAGGATGACGAGGTATTTTAAGGTGGGTTATGTGCGGATGCGGGTGTCCCGGACTTTAAGGTTGAGGTGGCCGGGGTTGCGAGTGGTGCTGGATTTGCCACGGTTGCGGTGGAAGAGGATGGCTTGGGTTTTATCGGGGTTTATTTTTAGGTGCCACCGGTCGCACCAGGAGATGAAGGTGTCAAGGTAAGGTTGGATGGTTTGGTTGATGGTTTGGACTGAGTATAGGAGGGCCAGGATTGCTGTATCATCTACAAGCTGTAGGATTTGGGTGGGGGCAGGGAGTTACGGGATATCAGCTATGAAGAGGATGATAATAACAATAATAATAACATGTTTTATTTATACTGGCAAAGTTAGGGATGTACTCCCTTTCTTACACTTAACCAGTCTTAACCTAGAACACTTAACGATAACTACTGATGATAATAATATGATAATATTAACAATAATAACAGTAATAGTATTGATCAAATTAATCACACTTTAAAATATCATATCATCTATATAATACAAATCGTACGTAGAGTACATTAAAAATATATGAATAATGAGTACTACAACTACTACTTAAGAGAAAGTTTAGAAAATATATACATTTGTACAGTACACTGAAATATCGCCTTTAATTGAGAGGGGAAGGAAAGGATTAGTAAAGAAGAAGAAAGTGATGAAGAAAAATAAGATCTGTGAAAGGGAGAGGGAAATAATGATGGAGAGGCGGTTGGAGGAGGTGTTTTCAGATCATAATTTAATGGTTCATGCATGTTTAACTAGTATTTCGACACAGGCATGTTTAAAAGCTGAGCTGCTGGACATGCTTCTGACGTCCACTGGTAAGAGATTCATTGTCGGGCTGCGGTCACGGTGAGTGATTTCATGTAGATTGCTGTTCTGTGTACAGGAAGGGATAAACACATGGTGCTGCAGGATCGGGTATTTTTGTTATGGTCTGTGGAGAGGAGCTTCATCCGATCATGGAGATAGGCTGGTTGAGAAGTTTTAAGAATATTATGCAAAAAGCAAAGAGCATGAAGTCTGCGTCATTCTTGCAGGCGAAGCCACCCGAGCCGCGTGTAAGACGGTGTGACATGGTCGCGTAACGAAGTCCACAGATAAATCTTACACAAGCATTCTGAGCACACTGTAATTTCCTTCCCCAATCTACTCTTAGATTATTATAAACTATATCACAATAATCAAAATGAGGGAATGCAAGTGATTCAACAAGAATTTTCTTTAGTTTAAAAGGGAAAGTGAATCTGAATTTTGAGACAGTGTACTGTTCTGTATATTTTTCTACACACAGATATAGTTTGGGCAGACCAGGACAGATGTTCGTCAAATATTATACCAAGATTTCTTACATTTTGGCTATACTGCATGGGAGTACCACTTATGGACAACTGTGGTAACGCTGTTCGATTGAGTTTGCAAAGTAATTTAGGGTTGTTGTTGTTGTTTGAGTCATCAGTCCATAGACTGGTTTGATGCAGCCCTCCATGCCACCCTATCCTGCGCTAACCTTTTCATTTCAACGTAACTATTGCATCCTACATCTGCTCTAACCTGCTTGTCATATTCATACCTTGGTCTACCCCTACGGTTCTTACCACCTACACTTCCTTCAAAAAACAACTGAACAAGTCCTCGGTGTCTCAAGATGTGTCCCATCATTCTATCTCTTCTTCTCGTCAAATTTAGCCAAATCGATCTCCTCTCACCAATTCGATTCAGGATCTCTTCATTCGTGAATCGATCTGTCCATCTCACCTTCAGCATTCTTCTGTAACACCACATTTCAAAAGCTTCTATTCTCTTTCTTTCTGAACTAGTTATCGTCCATGTTTCACTTCCATACAATGCCACGCTCCACACGAAAGTCTTCAAAAACATCTTTCTAATTCCGATATCAATGTTTGAAGTGAGCAAATTTCTTTTCTTAAGAAAGCTCTTCCTTCCTTGTGCTAGTCTGCATTTTATGTCCTCCTTACTTTTGCCATCGTTAGTTATTTTACTACCCAAGTAACAATATTCATCTACTTCCTTTAAGACTTCTTTTCCTAATCTAATATTTCCTACATCACCTGCCTTCGTTCGACTGCAGTTCATTACTTTTGTTTTGGACTTATTTATTTTCATCTTGTACTCCTTACCAAGACTTCATCCATACCATTCAGCAACTTCTCGAGATCTTCTGCAGTCTCAGGTAAAATAACAATATAATCGGCAAATCTCAAGGTTTTGATTTCCTCTCCTTGGACTGTGATTCCCTTTCCAAATTTCTCTTTGATTTCCTTTACTGCCTGTTCTATATAAACATTGAAAAGGAGAGGGGACAAACTGCAGCCTTGCCTCACTCCTTTCTGGATTGCTGCTTCTTTTTCAAAGCCCTCGATTCTTATCACTGCAGACTGATTTTTATACAGATTGTAGATGATTCTTCGTTCTCGGTATCTGATCCCTATCATCTTCAGAATCATAAATAGCTTGGTCCAATCAACATTATCGAATGCCTTTTCTAGATCTACGAATGCCATGTACGTGGGCTTGTCCTTCTTGATTCGATCCTCTAAGATCAGACGTAAAGTCAGGATTGCTTCATGTGTTCCTACATTTCTTCTGAAGCCAAGTTGATCTTCTCCCAACTCAGCTTCAACTTGTTTTTCCATTCTTCTGTAAATAATACGTGTTAAAATTTTGCAGACATGAGATACTAAACTAATGGTGTGGTAGTTTTCACACCTGTCAGCACCGGCTTTCTTGGGAATAGGTATAACAACATTCTGCCGAATATCGGATGGGACTTCACCTGACTCATACATCTTGCACACTAAATGAAATAACCTTGCCATGCTGGTTCCTCCTAAGGCAGTCAGTAATTCAGAGGGAATGTCATCAATTCCAGGTGCCTTGTTCCTATTTAGGTCACTCACAGCTCTGTCAAACTCTGACCTCAAAATTGGGTCTCCCATTTCATCAGCATCAACAGCCTCTTCATGTTCCAGAACTAAATTATCTACATCTTTACTTTGATACAACTGTTGGATATGTTCCTGCCATCTTTCTGCTTTGTCTTCTTTCCCTAGAAGTGGCTTTCCATCTGAGCTCTTAATGTTCATACACCTAGATTTCTTTTCTCCAAAGGTTTCCTTGATTTTCCTGTATGCAGCATCTACCTTTCCCAGGACCATACAGCCTTCGACATCCTTGCACTTCTCCTTCAGCCATTCTTCCTTAGCTACCTTGCACTTTCTATCCACTTGATTCTTTAATCGCCTGTATTCTTTTCTGCCCTCTTCCTTTCTAGCATTCTTGTATTTTCGTCGTTCATCAATCAGGTCTAGTATTTCCTGAGTTATCCACTGATACTTAGTTGATCTTTTCTTCCTTCCTAACATTTCTTCAGCAGCCCTACTGACTTCATTTTTAATGACTCTCCACTCTTCTTCTACAGTGTTTCCTTCAGCCTTTTCATTTAGCCCTTGTGCAACGTGTTCCTTGAAACAATCCCTCACACTCTTTTCTGTCAACTTGTCTAGATCCCATCTTTTTGCATTCTTTCCTTTCTTCAATTAGGTTCTTCAACTTCAGACGGCATTTCATGACCAACAAGTTGTGGTCAGAGTCCACGTCTGCTCCTGGGAAAGTTTTGCAATCCAACACCTGGTTTCTGAATCTCTGCCTAATCATAATGAAGTCTATTTGATACCTTCCAGTGTCTCCAGGTCTCATCCACGTATACAGCCGTCGTTTGTGGTGTTTGAACCAAGTATTGGCAAGGACTAAATTATGATCAGTGCAGAATTCAACCAGCCGACTTCCTCTTTGGTTCCTTTGTCCCAATCCAAATTCTCCTACTGTACTACCTTCTCTTCCTTGGCCTACTACTGCATTCCAGTCTCCCATCACAATTAGATTCTCGTCACCTTTTACATATTGTATTAAATCTTCTATCTCCTCATATATTCTTTCTATTTCTTCATCATCCGCTGAACTAGTAGGCATATAGACCTGCACTATTGTGGTGGGCATTGGTTTGGTGTCTATCTTGACGACAATAATTCTTTCACTATGCTGGTCGTAGTAGCTTACCCGCAGCCCTATTTTCTTATTCATTATTAAACCAACTCCTGCATTTCCCCTGTTTGTTTTTGTGTTGATAATTCGGTAGTTGCCTGACCAAAAATCTTGTTCTTCCTGCCAACGTACTTCACTTATACCAACTACATCTAACTTTACCCTATCCATCTCCCTTTTCAGATTCTCTAACCTACCACAACGATTCAAACTTCTAACATTCCACGCTCCGACTCGCAGAATGTCAGTATCCATCTTCCTGAAGATCGCCCCCTCTCGTGTAGGGTAACCAATAATTATTGCCTGGGATTTTGATTTGGTTTGATTTTAATCCGTGATTTCTGGCCCATATAACTATGGTCATCAAATCTTCATTCAGGTGGCGTGTTACTGAGTGTAAGTTTTCGGGTTTGCTGTGTATATATATCTGTAGGTCACCAGTGTATAAGTGGTATTTACAGTGTTTTAATCCGGAAGCTATGCCATTTATAT